>NW_006774075.1:941056-949525 GCF_000442215.2 Lipotes vexillifer
CGGACCGGGGCACGAACCCGTGTCCCCTGCATCGGCAGGCGGACTCTCAACCACTGCGCCACCAGGGAAGCCCGCAAATGATATTTTAAATAAGATCACCTCCACCCGAAAGAGAAGAACAGAGTGGAAGCTTAGCTCATTCTAAACTTGTCCTGGTTTAAAAAAATAAAAATAATAAGCAAAATCTCAGAGAAGCTTTCCACCTTGTATATAGCTACAAAGAGTGAAAAATTAAACTAAGAAAAGGATAGTTCTAAGATAAATACAAATAGGGAAAAGAAAAGCATTTTTTTCACTTTCATTCAGCTTCTATCATCATCACCCGTTCTCTTCCGACTTTGAAGGCTACCATGGTACCTGTTTGTCAATAATAAAAAGTAAATGTATTCTGAGACTGTATTATAAGCCTCCTGATAGATTTTTTATTGCAGTTGATATTAATTTGCCTTCTCTATTCACATACTATGGGTGCAAAACTAAGTTTAAAAAACTGCTAGTACATAGTACAACAGGGCAGAGAATTACATTAAAACGACAGTATTTTCAGTTGGATTTATAGGAGGTCTCCATTCAGATATGAGTGGCTATAGTTAGCCCCCATCCCCCAGCCACTAAGCATCCAATTTGCAGCCAGGTTTGCTACTACCAGCTAAAGAAAAGACTCCAGTGTTACTTTGAACCCACTCCATCCTGACAGGGGAGGACCATTTGAAAGGCAATTATGTATTCAATAGTAAAATGCTTGCCTGTTAAGGTCACCTAACCATCCTACTCTATTCTTTTTGCATTTACTGGCTAGAGACTACTTTAATTCAGTTTATAGCAGAACAGTTAGATTATGCTCCATTTATTATAAACATTTGGTTTGCATAGAAGATTTGCTATGTTTTATTAATCTATCACATAGTCTTTCTAAAACTATGATGAACAAGGTAGCATAAAATGTCAGTCTTTATAAACTTTAGGTGGCTGGCAATTAACGCGTTGAGCCTCTGCAGCTCTTCTGACTCAAAGGCTGTTTTCTGATACGGATCCATTTTGCCCACATCATCTATGGAATTAGAAAACATATGATAAATCCAAGCATTTGACAGCGTTATTTCCATCCGGTTATAACCCTATTTGATAAACTCAAATCAGCAGCAAAACTATACCAGATTAATGAAAACCCATCAGAAAGTGCACCATGCCATTTAATTTCTGGGGAATTACAGCTAAGATAAATGCTAAAACATTCAGAACAAATGGGGCAGGCTTTTTAGAAGTATATTTTAGTTAAAGTGACTGGGGAAAAAAACACCCGCAGGATTGTATATTCACCACATCATGTCCAAGACGCGGAAACAGGAACAAAATAAAATGCAATGTGTTTTTGCCAATGAACAAAAGCTGCTTCAATTATAAAAGAGTACACTGATAACAGAATCCCAGAGACAAAGAAGTAATATGAACACATGGCTCACTGCTTACTGTATATACAGCAAGGAAACAAGTTACATCTATTGCACATAGAAAGAGGCAAGAAAAAGAGTTAAAAAAAGAGAAAATGGAGGAAGAAAATGCACACTAAGCTTCCGTTATGTTCAAGGAATAATTTCATGTCTAAAAATGATTTAACCCAATAACATAGCAAAAATTCTGGCTTACATGTAATTATTGAAGAATCCTAGCACCATCTTTTTTTAAGAAGATAAAATTGTCATATTCAGATGCTGACCTTTTACCATGCAATATGAAGCCATTAATAAAAATTTATGTTAACACCAACAACCCCAAAATGCTTTAAAATATCAATTTTAAAGGATACTTTCTCCTATATCCTTTATTATAAATGTTACACAGACACAGGCAGAAACCAAAAATCAATTTTTAATATATTTCTTCCTACCACAGGGCATGAGAAACATTAATGGTTTCTGCATCTACATGGCTACAATTATCAGCTTTGCTTTTCTAACGCAGTGCTCATAAAGTATGCTCGGCTTATGATTGGGGGGATGGGGTGCTATTCTTAAGGTTTTTCTGGATGTAAGTTAATAAGCGATAATCCAAGATCTTGACAGTCATGCCATTACTTGCTTCCCCCAGCCAGCATCCTGATATTTACATGACCACTTACACGGAAGCAGCAGAACAACTTAAAACTTAATGACCCCAATTCACAACCCTGCAGCGGGGAAAAGAAGCTGCTGTAAACCTACTGAGGGATGTTATCATGGGTCCTTGCTGTACAGGGAGGGAAAATAACCACTCCGATGGTTTTGTTTCACCTCTACTCAGATGGACTCAGACGTGCTTTATGCCTTTTCGCTTTGTGTCCAACGTCTTTAGGGCCATTGCTGAGGACAGGTACAGTGGACATCTCCTCCTTCATCTGCTCCCAGTGCCTGATCTCTCTGGAGAGCCAATTTTCTCTCTATGGATGGTCTTACTGGGACTGTTAATCAGGGTACATGGCTCTCTCCTAGCCATGGGGTAAGCACAGCCCACTGAAAAGACTGCTTTATAGCTCCTAGTATCTAGGGTTTCGGGAATGCGCTGGCCCCAACTTTACTAAAACCTGGTTCTTCAGGATTTCCTCTGATTCAGTAACCTACCCCATAGCTTTTCCTCTCTGTTTTAGTTCATTTAGCTAGCATCACTTCCTGTGGCTTGAACTGAAACTACCTGCCAGGAGAAAAGGGGAGATAAGCAGCTTGGTCTTTACTTTCCTCCAAACTCGTGTTCATTGATGCCATTTATCTGTTCAGATATTTTCAGTAGCTCCCCTTCTCGATGGTTTAAAATTCTCATTCCTCTGCAAGGCATTCAAGGCTCTTGTCAACTGGTTTTACTCCATCTATCCAAACTTAACTCCCACTTCCCAAGACAAGGAATCCACAGAAATTGTGTGAATTCATTTTCCTTGCTTAATGCTCTATTCTGAGCATATATATGTTCTCTTGGTCATTTCACTTATCAAATCTCCCAGTCTTTATGAGCAGTGATTCTTAGCTGGAAACAACAGAACCCATGTGTGCCAGTTTCAGCTGAAAAAAGAAATTATCAAAGGATGTAAAGTACTTCCCAGAAACTCCAAGAGCTTTAGGCCAGAGGCTAAGCAACCAAAAGCAACAATCAAATTACATCCCAGGCCTGCCCAGTGGGGACCCAAGGCAGTTGAGACAGGCCATAGACTTCCCACCACCCAGAAAGAGGCTGGCACAGGAGGCTTCCTTTCAATTCTCCCCATTGCTACCTCTGATAGTGGGTGCCCAGGGGAGCCTACTTTTTCCCATAATTTGTTTCCAAGCTAAAATCTGAGTGCAGAACTTAGGTCACAGGCCTGCCCCTTAGGAAGGTCCCTGGGAAGAAGTTTCTGTCTTCTGCCTTCAGGGAGACACAAATGCATAAGGTGCTGGGTGACCGTGAACTTGACAAACATCCACTATACTAGCCCTTATGGGCCTACCTCCGCCATAAGACCTCCTTCAAGCTTTTAATATGTAATGGTCTCGCTTGTCTCTGAACTCCTTTTAACTTACTATCTATATCTCAAATGTCCAGCTTGATTAAACACATTTAAACTACATTATGGTTTGAAAAGTGTTTCCACACACATCATCTCTTCTGATCTTCCCAACGCTCTGTCAGTTGGGTTTCCCTAGTGTTCTCCTTTTATAGATGAAGCAGGGGAGTGTTGGTAAAGTTGAATGACTTGCCCAACTTCCTACTTAAGACGTGCTCTCCACGTTATCCTCAGTAAACACACCATGAGGGCAAAAGTCAGGAGCCAGCGTTTCCTTGGGTGTTGTCTTCTCAAATCGCCCAACTCATATCTAGAAAAGCATAAACCACTTTGCATGTGTGTTCTCTTTTTTTGAACATATAGAACAAAGTTCAACAGCTCACCAATCATGGGACATCACATTTCCAAGGAAGAGGAGAAAGAAATGTTTCCAGGATACCACTGCTGTAGAAATTCCCCTCTAAGTCTCATAGCCACGCAAGCCAGTTGGGCAACTTGAGGGAAATTAGGTGTGGGCTGGAAAAGGGATCAGCATCACCTATCAAAGAGAAGGGGTCAGGGCGAGGAAGAGAGTTTCACTGCACAGAAACAGGTGACAGTCCCAAAGCCTTCAGAGGTAAGTCAACAACCAGACACCAAGGACCTGAATGCAGAAATGGCATTAGCTTTTTAAGCTTTGCAATTTCTCCATGTGTGTTACTTTTATTATTATTCCCTATTTGGTTTTGGTCTTTCCTTGTTCTGCATTTTTTTTTTTTTTTTTTTGCCTTGGTTTGTTTGATCACAAAGTGATCAGCCATGGTACTTTTCCTTGAGACCACAAGGAACGGGAAAGCTAAGGAAATGCTGGCCTTAGTGGGAAGAGAGAGCTCAGGGATGGATGAGGGTGACTGAAATTAAAGAAGAGGAAAGCAGAGGAGCTTCTATGACAAAAGGGCCCTGAGGCAAGAAACAAAATGCAAGACCAAAATAGAGGCCCAGAATTAATCAAAGAGCAAGATGTTTTGACTCAGATGCAACAAGAAAGTGACACCTTTTCATCTCATTTCTCTTGGAACACTGAAAGTGTATCCACTCTTACCCATAAGCAAGAGATTTCTGGGAAACTCCTCGGAATATGCCCTCTGTCCCCAGTATGGGTTTTTTATGTTAGTCAGGATACAGATATACTGCTATAACAAAGATGCTCCATATAACAGTGGTTTAAAAAGAAAAACGTTTCCTACAGCAGTTCAAATAACATGCAGTCCTAGGCTGACATGCTAGGTCCATTTCAAGTCCTCATCCCAAATGGTAGATACTTAACCATTCTCAACACATTACTTTCAACTCCTGATCTAGACAGCTGCCCCAGCTCCTGCCATCATGACAGCATTCCAGCCAGTGGGAAGAGGAACAAGACAATGGAGTAGGCAGGCTCCTTTTCTTTATGGGCAGGCCTGGAAGTTGAAAACATCATGCTCACTTATTTCCCTTTGACTACAACCATGCCCCACTACAAAAAAGACAAGGATATGCAGTCTGTGACTAGGCAGTCAGGAGCTCAGCTAGAACTACACTATAGCTGCTATACTAAAGGAAAGAAGAAATGATAGATATTGAAGGACAACCAGCAGTGTTTGCTAAAAAGGCTAGAAATAAAAAAGACCTAGGATAAAATCCTGGTGCCGTCACTGACCAACTGCTTAATCCTAAATAAGTTACTTATCCTGGATAAGTCTTGGTTTTCACATCTACAAAGTGAGCATAAAGGCACTCACCATACAGAAGAGTTATGAAGGTTCAGTGGGATAATGCATGTAAAGTACTTGATCCACAGAATTGGCAATTGGTAAATGACAGTTATTATTATTTTATTGTTATTATTTTTTAACAGGAGTTGGCAAACTATAGACCGAGGGCCAAATTCATAAATAAAAAGTTTTATTGGAGCACAGCCATGCCTGATTACTTGTGTATTGTTTATGGTTGCTTTCACCCTACAAGGGTAGAGTTGAGTAGTTGAGACAAACTCTATGGCCTGCAAAGCCTAAAATATTTACTCTCTGGTTCTTTTAAGAAAAGGTTTGCTAACCCTTGATCTAAGTCACATGTTCTGTTTCTTCAGTTGCAAATAAGTCATGAAACATACTTCATCGCATCATTTCAAGAATGAAAGAAATAAATTATGTGAAGCACCTAGCACAGTGCCAAGCACATAGTAAACACTCTATAACCTTTAGTCCTATTTTATTTTCCTTGATATATGGTTACCACTGGTCCCACAACAACATTACTAAATGTATGCAAGACATTACATGACAAAAACAACTGTCTCAGGGGCTTCCCTAGTTGCGCAGTGGTTAAGAATCGCCTGCCAATGCAGGGGATGCGGGTTCGAGCCCTGGTCCGGGAAGATCCCACATGCCGCGGAGCAACTAAGCCCGTGCACCACAACTACTGAGCCCGCGAGCCACAACTACTGAGCCTGTGCTCTACAGCCCATGAGCCGCAACTACTGAGCCCACGTGCCTAGAGCCTGCAGTCCACAACAAGAGAAGCCACCGCAATGAGAAGCCTGTGCACCGCAACCAAGAGTAGCCCCTGCTCACCGCAACTAGAGAAAGCCCGTGCGCAGCAGCAAAGACCCAACACAGCCAAAAATAAATGAATGAATTAACTAATTAAAAAAAAAAATCCTGCTCCACTTATTTTGAAGCTTCCTTAAACACACACAAAAAACACAAGTGTCTCACTTTGGGGTGCTCATATATTAAACTCAGGTGCCTTTAAAACAGTGGCATCACCACCCAGGGCAGCAACACCTCATGTTAGTTATGCCAGGGAGAGCCGGGTACACCCTTAATGACTATCTGAAGTCCATGTAGGAAAAACAGGGTCCACATCACAGAAAGGAGAAGTTCTTATCTACATGTGGCCAAGATATGCAAGGCTTTGAATGGGAAGATGCTAAATCTAAGTCAAGAATTTCTAGAAGTAAAAAATATAGAAGAAGATGGAGCAGTGCCTGGTTCTAGAAATATTTATTAAATGCAAAGAAAGAAGGGAGTGGGGAGGGAGGAGGGGAGAGCCCTAAATGGTTTTCCAATGTTCTTACAAAAAATAGGATTCTTGGGCTTCCCGGGTGGCGCAGTGGTTGAGAGTCTGCCTGCCGATGCATGGGACATGGGTTCGTGACCCGATCCGGGAAGATCCCACATGCCGCAGAGCAGCTGGGCCCGTGAGCCACGGCCGCTGAGCCTGCGCGTCCGGAGCCTGTGCTCCGCAACGGGAGAGGTCACAACAGTGAGAGGCCCACGTACTGCAAAAAAAAAAAAGAAAAGAGGATTCTTAACTGGCCTATCCTATCTCCCTCTGTGACTCCTCACTCACCACCAGCCCCTCGAATTTTCTGCTCTCCAACCACCCGGCCCTTCTTGAAGTCTCTTAAAATTGTCCACATTCCTCCTCCTTTTATCAGAACTTTTGTGCATCTTTTTCTATCTGGCTAAAACCGTATTCTTTTACTTTTTTTGATTGGATGTTTCTATTAGTAAAAACATTTTAGTGCCCATGCAAACACGTGAATATTTAGTCATTTACAAATTACATGTACATATATGTACGTATACATATATGTACATGCACATACTTATACAAATTTTATGTGTATGTTCTTCTCTAAAATGACAAAAATAGAAAGGTAAAGGCTAGATAGAAAGTTATGACAGAGCTAATGTTTGTTTTCCCCCAACCCCAGGACATGCATTTCTCTCCCAGCCTCTGCCCTCCCCCTCGTTTTACTTCAGGTCTCATCTCGAAGGGCCCATCCTCAGAGAAACCTTCACACCGTTAAGTACCTCTTTGCTCTTACTCTTTTTACTTCTCCTTCAGGGCACTTATCACAGCTTAAACTACACGCTCGTTTGTAATTACTCAATTAATGTCTTTCTCCATCTCTCCCTGCCAGCCCCACTCCCACCAATTCTAATATCTATTCAAATGTCTATTCTGCCCGCTCGTGAGAGTAGAGATCGCGTCTGTTTTACTTAACCACATGTCCTCATCACTTGACACACTGTAGATCTGACTAAATATTGATTAAACCAGCACACGAACCATTCTATAAAGAAATGCATGCTTTAAAAAAAAAAGGCTTAAAAAGGATAAATTTAGAAAATAAGAAATGTCTTATCAAGAAGGTCGCTGACAAGATAAGGCCGGGTGAATAATCACATATCACTTTCTGGGGCATCTTCATTTTTCAAAAAGCCTTTTCTATCTGTAATCGTATCAGATTCTCCCAATACCTCTTCAGGTAGATGAGGTCAGACATTTTTATCCCCATTTTACAGATGAGAGAACTGGAACTTAGAGAGTCTGAATGATTTTCCCAAAGCTATACAGCTAGCTGGTAGCAGAACAAGAACTTGAACTCAAGTCTTCCCACCCCCCACCCACACAGCCCATAGTCAGGCAGGATGAGGGAGCCCAGGCAGTGGGAAACTCCTGAATGTCTTCAGGAAGATATGAATTCGAGCTGTCAGAAGAACCCACTGTATGCAATACCATAGAACACTGACAAACATTTCAGAGTGGCCAGGAGATAGCAATGGAAATAATTAAAGCCCCAGGAATTAACACAGAAAGGTGACAGGGCTACGGTGAAAGTTTATAGGATGGAAACTAAGAGATGAGTTACCAACAGCCTTCAAGTTCATCAATGTTCGTTACGTGGCGGGTGGGTAGCCAGCTGCTCTCCAGTTCCAAAGACCACCAAAGAAATGGGAAATCGTTTAAATTAGATGAGGACGCATCTCTCCATTCACTACACAGATGTTTGGGTGAGCAAAACGGATGTTAGACTGGAGAATTCACCCCGGGTATGGAATCTCATTCCCTGATGATGAGGGCTGAGAGGACTCCCCACCTAACATCTGATGGAAAGTCAGTAGAAGAGGTAAGTTGTGCTGGTTCCTGCT
>NW_006774075.1:949661-954459 GCF_000442215.2 Lipotes vexillifer
AGTTGTGTGTGGTTTCTTCCGACCCACCCCCATCCAATGTTCAGAGGTGGATGCTATACACAAAGCAGGAAAAAACAGGAAAATTCGATCCATCCCTGCAATTCTTCCTGCTGACCATTCCTGAACTGTAGACATTGATGCTTAGCTTTTTTAAAAGCAAATATTTTGGCTAAACAGGTAGGAAGCAGAAGTAAATGCACATCTAGCAAGTATGGTGATTTTGAACAATTGCCTGTGCAGGAGGTGTTTTCAAATTTGAGAATGAATTAAAAGAAAACTAAATATAAAATCACACTCAAATCATAATGCTCAAGGGATTACAGAGAGCACAGAGGAAATCTGAATGTTTCTACTTTATCTTCGAGTTAATGAACAACAACCAAAAAATAGAATGGTCTCATTGGGACTGTTTCTCATGAAGGCCAATCATGCCAAAAGCATGTTATATATCACACCGCAACCAATTTTTTAATGAGAAAATGATGGTAGAAAATAGTAAACTAACTTGAAAGGTGCTGGTCAAGCAATCAGAAGACCTGCCCACCAGCCTCAGCTCTGAGACTAAACCTCAAGTAAATACCAAGGGTCCAGCCCTGTGACCTTGGGCTTCATCTCTCTAGACCTCAGCTGCCTTGTCTGTAAAATGAGAAGACACCGCCCAAAGCCTTTTCCAGTTCTGAAACAACCGGCTCTCTGGTTTTAAATCTCTGAAGAGTTATTCAAAGGAAGCTATGTACTAAAGGCCTCCTTTGTGTCAATCTGAAAATTATAGAATATCTAGTAAACATTTGGAAAAGTAAAGTGTTCACTGGGATGCATCTCAGTATTAATTGAAATGCCTTAAAGCAGAGTTAAAAAGTCTAAAATATTTACATACACTTAATCGAGATTAGCTGGGGAAAAATAAGAAGATTTTCCCTTACTTTGGTTCATGGAATTCTTCATCAGTTAAGCCTAAATGTAATGACTTTTTTTTTTTTTTTTTTTTTTTTTTTGCGGTACGCGGGCCTCTCACTGTTGTGGCCTCTCCCACTGCGGAGTCCAGGCTCCGGACGCGCAGGCTCAGCGGCCATGGCTCACGGGCCCAGCTGCTCCGCGGCATGTGGGATCCTCCTGGACCGGGGCACGAACCCACGTGCCCTGCATTGGCAGGTGGACTCTCAACCACTGCGCCACCAGGGAAGCCCCTGTAATGACATTTTGACTCAAGTTCTCAGATTAAAATGATTTGTATATGACTCCAGGTAACATTCAGTTAAAAGAAATAGTTAATAAGGCTCTACTTGCAAGAGTAACGGGGCAGTATTTACCAAGTGGACACAGCCCTGCCTAGCTTCTCAACGAGTTCAGAGCAACTGAATTTCCCTTCAGGAGGTAGGGACAACTCTTGCAGGAAAACATACAGAAACCCAGACTATATTAGGCATTTGATAATCATGATCTCATTTCACTGTTTCAGTCTCACAATAACAGTTGGTAGTATCATCTACGTTTTACAGATGATGAACTTGAGGCTGAGAAAAGTCAAATTTGCCCTGAGTTATGTAGCCCAGCATCCAGCAAAAACAAAATTCAAACGCAGGTGTGCCAGTTTTCTCCATCCTAAGGTATCAACTCTCTAGAGTGTATTCATAAACAATGGGACATTATTGAGCCTCCATGCTACATAAATGACATGCTGATAGAGGGAAGAGCACAAAATGTATAGTTGTATAGCAAACGTCATCAAGAATATTATTTCTCTTTCTTATCTTCAAATTCTCCAATGTAACTTGGCAATTACAGGTTGTTAAAGTGTATTTCAGTAGTAATTTTACTACCAAGAAGAACATAGAACTGGTTGTAAAGGTAAACCCCAAGGTACCTAGGTCTACTTTCAACTCTCAAGTCCCATAACATGTCTTATGGTATGCATTATAGTTATTTGATGGGTGCAAAATGGCATCTTCCTTACACCGGCCCATGGAGCAAAAATATCAAACCAAAGGCAAAGAATCACAAAAGCACTTGTGGAAAGCAATATTAAGAATATTGAGTTTGTCCACCTCCCTCTTTTTCAGAAAGGTTTACGTTTAAGCCACAGAAAACACACACACGATTCCCTCCACACCTAAAGGACCGCAAGAAGTGATTTCATAGCAGCGGGATTTCTTTCACTATAGACTCTAATCGTTGCCTGCTTATTAACAGTCATATTGTTAACACTCATTCCTCACCATTCTGCCCTCCCAAATACATTGCCACCTTCAAGAGCTACTTTTGGTTCCCCAAGCCCATCATGGTATTCCTTGCCTCTGAGCTTTCCCAAATGCGCATGCTCACTCTGCCCAGACTGCTCCATGCTCCTCTCCCACCGCCCACCCAGCTCTCTTCCTGTAGGTGTCAGTGTGTCACCAGTTCCTGGAAGCACTTCCTAAACCCCACCTCACCCACCACGCCCATGAGAGGTGCCTCTTCTATATGTTTCCACAGCATCACACTTCTAAGTAATAACCACCTGTTCTTTAACTGATTTTCCCGCTCCCCAGCTGTAGGCCCCAAGAGAGTAGAACCTTATTTTGTTTTATCACGGTATCCACAGCTCCCAGCTCAACACTAGCACCTTGTAGGTTACCTATAAATACTTGTTAAAAGTATCAGAATGAATAGCTCTGGTGTTCAACACTGTTGGGAATACCCGAATGCAAAGACTATCCTGAGATAAACAAACCTTTGAAAGACAAATGTTAAAAATTTAGTGTAATGAAGATTAATAACATTTCTTGCTCTCTTATGTTTTTAGACTATATTTATGTTTTGTATTAGTATAATAGAAATCATCCCAATAGTATATATGGGTTTACTGCTCTTTATAGAGGAAGTTACATACAGTATGTCCATATAAATATGCATATACATACATATTCTATATATATATATATATATATATATATGCAGAATAGATATATAAACACAAAAAAAGAGTTCTAACCATAAAAATAATTTGCACCATAAGTTTATATATTTATTTGTATACATATAAAATTAGTACACACTAAAAAAAATGTATATACTAACTCCTTGATCTCTAGGGAACAAATCTTATGTTGAAAAACATTTGCTGATGCAGACATGGTTATGCAGAAAATCAAGGTTGGAAAGGTTGCCAGCAAGTATGTATTTATCAAAGTGTTTCTAATGGCCCCATCATTACAAGATCTAGTAAATTCTAAACTTTCAGATTAACGGCTTTAGAATTGGGGGTGGAGTTTCTTTTAATAATGCACATTTCAATCCTTGGTTAACGAGAGGTCATGTCAATAATTAATGGTTTCTGTAGCGGTTCGACACTGCATCACTTCCTTGACAGATTCTTTTAAATGTAGGCTTTGCCTTCATAACTAAGTACAAGTGGGGAGGGGAATAGGGAGGTGTGGCATGAGGCCATACTGTGGGATTTAACTTGTGCTCTAAAGTGTTCTTACGTATCATCCCATATGATAGGTACAAAAATCCTGCAAGGAAATTGGGGTGAATGGAAGAGGGACAGGTAAGAAGAGTGGGAGACACTATTCTTTTTTTTTACTTTATTACTTTTTATTTTATTTAATAAACTATAGTTGATTTACAATATTGTGTTACTTTCAGGTGTACAGCTTCAGATTTTTTTCCATTATAGGCTATTACAAGGTATTGAATATAGTTCCCTGTGCTGTACAGTAAATCCTTGTTGTTTATCTATTTTATATACAGTGGTGTGTATCTACTAATTCCATACTCGTAATTTATCCCTCTCCCTCCCCTTTTTTCCCCTTTGGTAACCCTAAGTTTGTCTTCTATGTCTATGAGTCTATTTCTGTTTGGTAAGTAAGTTGATTTGTATTATTTTTTTAGATTCCATATATGAGTGATGTCATATATTTGTCTTTCTCTGTCTAACTTACTTCACTTTGTATGACAATCTCTAGGTCCATCTATGTTGCTGCAAATGGCATTATTTCATTCTTTTTTTGGCTTAGTAATATTCCATTGTATATGCGTACCACATCTTCTTTATCCATGCATCTGTTGATGGACACTTAGGGGGTGGAAGACGCTATTCTATATGTTTTATAAATTGTAGAAACCAGAATGTAGAGAAGTTATGTAACTTACTTAAGAACATAAACTCCACGAGAACAGGAGCATTACCTGCTTTCGTGTTCTTTGCTGGTTTTACCCCTAGCATGGTAGTTGCTCGATAAATACTTAGTGAATTAAATATTGAATGAGTGAATGAATGAATGAGTAAATGAGTACTAAAATTTGCTGCAAGAATAGGACCTCGACTCCAACTTCCTGACTCTCAGTCTCATGAGCTCCCAGATATATGAACTCCTTTGTTCTCAGACTATCCCTTAAAAAGATTAAAAATGATTTAAAAGAAAATAATTGCATATATTCTAAAAGACATTAATAAGTTTTATCCCCACTTCAAAAGGCAAAAAAATTGTTAAAGATTTTTTTTAAATTAGCTTCCTTACATAATTTGTCCCTACAATTAATGTTCACTTCTAATATATATATCCTGTGGATAATAATAATAAAAAAGAACTGAGCCTCTTTGCTGATAATTTACCAGGTACTCTGAATGCACAGAATAATAATACCAACAACAGTAAATTATGCTATATAAATACTGTATTCCCTATACTATGTACCTCGTAGGTATTAATGTAGCAATTACACTTCCTCGCCTTACCATAGTGTTAAGTGTCCTATAGATTGTATGTAGCAAGAAGTATTCTACGGATACACATAGGATAGATCATTTCCCTAC
>NW_006774075.1:954469-958514 GCF_000442215.2 Lipotes vexillifer
ATAGATCATTCCCCTACAGTAATTACTAGGATGCTGCATTATCCATAAGAAAGCTATTACGTGCTTTCAAGAAACGTAAAGAACAACACGCATCTCCTGTTTTATTGAAGGCAGAGCTCAGCCGGCCTCTCTGAAGAGTAAGTTCTCGCTGAGAAACACACTTGGCCTTTCCTGATCACTGGAGAATTGAGTTATTGCGCTCAGGTCCAGCTCAGAGGTGGAATCAGCTGTCCTGACCTGCAGGGCTTCTGCAGGCGTCACCAACTCACCGACGATCAACAGAAAGGAGGAACGCAGAAAACTTAGGCACAATTGTGATCAATTCCCGTAACTGAGGGAAATCAACCATGGCCACCTGACAAAGTAAAAATCAAGTCAAGTAGGAGAGAGAAAGAAGCATCACCATCCGATACAGAAATTGACATCTGTTGCTAAAACTACTCCCAGAAAGGCTAAAATAAAATAAAAGTAGCTAAACATCTCACCCCGTGAGAGTTTGGCAGCTGCAATCAAAGCATCCTTATAAGCCAGAGGCTTGTTTAAGTTTAGTTTTTGATCCATTTAAAATGAGAAATAAAAGAGCTCTCCAGAATCATACTGTTGACCCAGAAGGACAAGCCCAGTCCCCCGAGGTCAGTTACAAATGATAGGGCCACCCCACTTTCTGGAAATCAAAGCCATTCCTCCAGAGTCAAGGCCAATTGAGAGACGTGGGCGGGAAGATGGTTTGCTTCGTTGTCTTGAGGAGTAGGAATGCAAGACAATGAAAGTTTTATGAAATTAGGAACTATCTCTTCTCCACCTCAGTAACCCCCAGTGCTGAACACAATGCTGAGTAATAAATATTTGTTGAATGAATCAAACAATTGATTAACCTGGAGCTAACAAAAATTAACCAGGTAAGAGAAGCCTCTGACCCTGAGAAAGTACTCAGACAAAGGCAGGCAAAGCTGCTTTCTGCTTGGGGCTGGGGCCTCCTCCACTCTGATCCCATCTAGGGAGAAGGACCTACCCCCCAGAAAGACCTTCAAAGAGCGTGTGAAAGGGAAACCTGGGCGGTGGAGGCAGTGACATACGAGAGCCTACAAAGAGTCAAATCCTTACTCTGGGAGCCGAATCTACATCACCAGGGCTTACTCCCCAGCAACACTGCAAAGGTGTTTTTGTTTTTTTGTTTTTTTTAACATCTTTATTGGAGTATAATTGCTTTAAAATGGTGTGTTAGTTTCTGCTTTATAGCAAAGTGAATCAGTTATACATATACATATGTCCCCATATCTCTTCCCTCCCTCCCAGCCTCCCTATCCCATCCCTCTAGGTGGTCATAAAGCACCGAGCTGATCTCCCTGTGCTATGCGGCTGCTTCCCACTGGCTATCTATTTTACATTTGGTAGTGTATATATGTCCATGCCGCTCTCTCACTTTGTCACAGTTTACCCTTCCCCCTCCCCATATCCTCAAGTCCATTCTCTAGTAGGTCTGTGCCTTTATTCCCGTCTTACCCCTAGGTTCTTCATGACATTTTTTTTTCTTAGATTCCATATATATGTGTTAGCATATGGTATTTGTTTTTCTCTTTCTGCCTTACTTCACTCTGTATGACAGTCTCTAGGTCCATCCACCTCACTACAAATAACTGAGTTTCATTCCTTTTTATGGCTGAGTAATATTCCATTGCATATATGTGCCACATCTTCTTTATCCATTCACCTGTTGATGGACACTTAGGTTGTTTCCATGTCCTGGCTATTGTAAATAGAGCTGCAATGAACATTTTGGTACATGACTCTTTTTGAATTATGGTTTTCTCAGGGTATATGCCCAGTAGTGGGATTGCTGGGTTGTATGGTAGCTCTATTTGTAGTTTTTTAAGGAACCTCCATACTGTTCTCCATAGTGGCTGTACCAATTCACATTCCCACCAGCAGTGCAAGAGTGTTCCCTTTTCTCCACACCCTCTCCAGCATTTCTTGTTTCAGAATGGCCATCATCAAAAAATCTAGAAATAAAGGTGTTTTTAAGAGCCTCCTTTGGCCAATGAGAAAATCGAGACTGGAAAAGCTTAAATCAGTTGCTCAAAACATCCCACAGACAAAAGACAGCGGTAATGTGAGCTCAGGTTTCTGAAACCCACTGTCACTTTCTCTCCTCTATACCTAACCAGGAGTTTCAGCAACTAGACTAGAAAATGAATAGTATAACTGAATCACTCTGCAGTACAACAGAAACTAACACAACATTATAAATCACCTATACTTCAATGAAATAAAATTTTAAAAATAAGTTAGATAAAAAATTAACATGTAACAAAGGCCAAAAGCCAAGACAAAGAAAAAGGGATGGAAAAAACCACAGCAAGAAATCTCAACCAAGGAATGCTACAACGGCAGAGCGCAAAATCACTGGTGCTGAGTCTCCTGGAATCGAGCAAGTTTTCTCTGTCTCATAGTAGTTAACAGAATAAAGTTTTCCAGGCACTGTATTTTTGAGGGAATTTACTGTGGTATTCTTTTTATAACATTCACTGAACAATGTAATAAATGATTCTTGCATGAACCACTGCTTGGTGATTTTTTTCCCCTTCTTTTAAGTCCTTGGAAAAGAAAATTTCAATCATATTTCCTTGCTTCTGTCACATGGAAGGTAGAATTCTCTTAGCAGTTCCATTGATGCTGTTGTGCTAGCACAGAGGGCAGGAGTACACCTGATTGCATTACTATTAATATTATAATTACCATCAGGTAATATTATTATGTTCCATTCTTAATGTGTGCCAGGCATTGTTCTAAGCATTGTTTTGCATACATTATTTCACTTAATTCATATAACAACCCTATAAAGCAGGTATTATATGTTTGCTGTTAAAATAATCAGAAAACTGGGGAGTCGAAAGGTTATACAACTTGCTTACGGAGTTGTACCCAGAAAACAGCAGAGTTGGAATTTGAACTCAAGTATGGTTTGACGCCAAGGCCCATCATTTTTTTTTTTTTTTTTTTTTTTTTTTGCGGTATGTGGGCCTCTCACCTTTGTGGCCTCTCCCGTTGCGGAGCACAGGCTCCGGACGCGCAGGCTCAGCGGCCATGGCTCACGGGCCCAGCCACTCTGCGGCACGTGGGATCTTCCCGGACCGGGGCATGAACCCGTGCTCCCTGCATGGGCAGGCGGACTCTCAACCACTGCGCCACCAGGGAAGCCCCAAGGCCCATCTTTGTAACCACTGCTAAATGAAGGATGCCTGGCTTTGTGACTGCTAATCGTACCTTTTGACAAGCTGCATGTTCCCATTTTAAAAGAGTGATTGAAAGGCTCGATATAGTCCATTAATTTTATACCCACTTGTATCAGAATCTCTTCAATTCCCTTTGCAGCTTTTCCTGCTTCCGTTTTAAGCTCTTCCCCTTCCCTCTACTGCTCCTGCCCTCCACTTGTGCATCAAAATGAAGTCTGGAGGCTCCTTCCAGCCCAAGTCTTTCAACATTTGAAGAGCCAATGAAAGCACACCCTCTACCTTCAATTAAACAATATTTAATTCACACAGCACTTTCCTTCTGAAAAATTCAAAGAGCCCTAGGTGCTTTTAATCAGAGTCTCTTGGTACCTAAATGATTGCTTAAGTTTAACTGTGTCCCCTTTAGGTGACAAATTAGCTTCATCCCCTAATCCTAGAATCTGAAGGGAATTGATCCTACTCTGCCCTGCCTTAAAAAACAACGGCCACTGAAACAAACAAATAAACAAACAAAGCAAAACAAAACAAAAAACAAATGGTGTGTAGATACCAATAAAACATAACTAAGGAAAAGCTCTACTCTATAGAAGCTTAGTAAGAATAACGATGGTATTTAACAATTATTGAATACATTCTATGTGCCAGCTAACTCTCCACAGATTATTTTTTTACACAGATTATTTCTTCCTTCAACACTGAATCCTGTCAGACACCAAGTCACTGCAAAAGCAGTAGACTTAACCCCCGCAATGTATAGAGAAGATAACAAATGGGGACAGAGGAGAAAGTTCACTGGACCAATACAGCAGGAA
>NW_006774075.1:958561-962802 GCF_000442215.2 Lipotes vexillifer
GCAGGAATGAAACACTGATATCAAATGATCCCCAGTCAAAAAACGTTTGCCAACTTCCTCCATGAAGGGGTGATGGTCAAGATGTAGATTCACATTTGGGGTAGCATGTTGGAAACTAACCATGTTCTACCTGCTTTAGCTGCTTATATATTCTGATCCTAGTTTACCTCTACGAGCCAGGGATTACTGTCATCAGCCTCATTTTACGGATGTTGAAACTGAGGCTTGAAAAGAGTGAATAACTTACCCAAGGACACACACCTTTTCAGGGCTACAGACAGGGCTTGGACCAAGCTCCCCAGTCTAAGCTCTTGCCTACTAAGCTAAAAGTACCTGGCTACGTGGTCTCTGGTTTATTGAAAAGTCAGGCAAGCATTTAGAGGAGAGAAGGAAAGAAATGGATTTTTGTAAACAGCAGAGCAAAGGCATAATAATTTCTTGAATGACTAGGATGCCATTCAGTACCTAGGAGTACCTAAAACTCAGCATCTAAAATAATTTCAGAGTAATTTTTTCAGGGGCTTAAAACAATCCACTGGACATTTCTTCCTTCCTAAAGGGACTTCAAAATTTAAAAGATTGTCATCTGTGTTTGACAATTTCTCCTGAGAGTAGAAGTTTCCAGGTAATGTGAATTGAAGGTAAAATATCCCAGTCTGTTCAGATACCCACGCTGTGAGCTAGTAATAAGCTGAGGTTTAGAACCCTGGTCATCTCATTTCCTGACAAACACTCTTCATACTGGCTATTTTCGCTCTGTCTCGGTTTAAACCCATCCCGCCCCTGTCTATGTAATCCCTGTGTGTAGGCAGTCACCAGTTAAAGGCTCCTGAGCAGATTTAAAACTGCTGAAGCTCCAGGAGTACAAAGTTCTTTTGATCCTGCCTGGAAGACTCAGCAGAAAGACTTTAAAGTATACCAGTCAGAAAGTACTACAGAAAAAGGCTGTTTTGTTTCCTGGGGCGAAAGTCTTCCAGGGGGTTGAGGAGAGAAGTGATCTGTAGGGAAGTTGGTCTTTCCTCATGAAATAAACACTCACCCAGATTGGGCAGAGAAGGGAAGTGAGAAAAACACTGCTACTAATAAAGCCCTATAGCCATCATTTCCTAGGCATGTAAATTGCAGGAAGCACAATGCTAGGTACATTCCTCAGGTCTAATCTAAACCTGACAACGATCTATGAGGTAGGTACTAGTAATTTCATTTTTACAGATGAAGGAATGGAAGATGTGAGAACTTAAGCAAACTCCGAGGTCACAAAGATACTAAGTGACACCTCCAGGTTTCCACCTCAAGTTTGTCAGAATTCAAAGTGGCATTCTTTCCCACGGCCCCCACTCCCTCAAGACCGGGGAAGCAGCAGCAATCCAGAAGGAGGCAAGAGAAAGAAACACATTTTTCAATGCATGAAATACAAGAAAGAAGATGATAGGATAAGAAAGGAAGTTGGAAAGGCTTTGCAAGAAGGGCAGCCACAGATGAGTGCTATCAGAAGTGACAGTGACCAGACACTACCAAGGAATGGATTTGGTCATTGCAACATATAAAGCAGATGACGCTTAGAAGCAACAATCACCAGAGCAAGAATGAGCCCGACCAGCCCAGACTGAAAATGTTTACCAGTTCCCTCCATGGAGGATGGCTGGCCTAAAAGAAACTCACATTTACAAGAGCGTGTTCGAAATTGATTGTGCCCTACCTACATTAGCAGTTTAATATAATTTAGTGTGAGTCTAAATCATGGTTGTATAATCAATCTCTTTCTGTGACAGGTTCCAGTTTAAAACTCCCAATGGTACTGATTATATTAAAACTCCTTAGGTCTGAGCAAAGTCTGCAGAGTAGTACAGTACCCAGACGAGGAATGGCAGGCTCTCAGGGGTCCTATCTGCATCCTGGGCTTACACGATAGAAAATAACGTGGGAAAGTCATGTAGATTGACTCCATGAAAAAGAGACACACACACACTCACACACACACATCCCTTGCTTAGATGTGTCCATCTTGCCATGGGCTTATTCTCCTTGCAAGTATTGTATTTCAGTTTACAGAACCTCTCTGACCTCCAAAATACTATCCTCTTTCAAAGACCTGTTCACCATTTGATGATGTGACTGCCCTGCTCAGTGGTCCTCTGTGGGATGGCAGAGAGAATTTAATTCCCTCAGCTCCACTGCCTTCCCAGCACCCTCCAGCAGCACGCAACTGCACGAAGGTCCTCTCACTTTAATTTCGACTTTTTCACCTTAGTGTCCATGGGTCTAGAACCCTCACCCCACCCCTCCTCTGCATTCTAAACATTCTATGTATCACTCAAGATTTGGCTAAAGAGTCCCTTCTGTGGGGAAGTGATTTTCCAGGGAAGGAGCCAGACCCTCCTGGAGCATCGCCATGGCCCTACCCCTTCCCTTGTCATCCTAATTATCATCTACTGAGTCATTTTCACTTTTGCATGCTCATTGATTAGCTGAATGAAACAATGAACAATCCCTTTCAGCAATAGAGAACACTTGAAACAGTGAGGTAAATTCTAGTCAGCCTTCCAAAGGGAACCTGACTTTGGGCCAAATCCAGAAGATCCTCAAAGGCGAGAAAGAATGTAAGTCTAGAAACTCTCAGAGATGTTAAGGAGAAAGTATGTGCTTCTCATCTTCAGCAGGACTTATATCTGAATGACAAAGCAAGAGAACTGGGACTTCCCTCTGGTGGTCCTGGTAAAGAATCCACCTTCCAATGAAGGGGATGTGGGTTCAATCCCTGGTCGGGGAGCTAAGATCCCACATGCCGCGGGGCAACTAAGCCCACGCGCCACAACTACTGAACTCACGTGCCTCAAGAAGAGAGCCCACGTGCCACAAACTACAAAGCCCATGTGCTCCGGAGCCCGCGCGCCACAACTACAGAGAGAAAACCCTGCACGCCACAACTAAAGAGAAGCCTGCGCACCGCAGTGAAGAACCTGCACTGCAGCAAAAGATCCCACAAGCCTCAACGAAGATCCCGCATGTTGCAACTAAGACCCAACGCAGCCAAAAACAACAAATAAAGAAAAAATAAAGAAAAAGCAAGAGAACTGTGCACAGTTTGCTCAGACATTGTATTTATAAGCACTTTCACAGCTGTGATAGCATTTTCTACCTTTGATGAAATGGAGGTGATGGAGATGAACAATGATTGTACCCATACCTTTTACCAGTACTTTTCATGTGTTATACCATGTAACAACCTGAAGAGGTAAGTATTTCCCCATTTATTATGCAAAGCCCAATGTCACCCAGGAAGTGAGCAGTGGTCATGACTCCAACCCAGGTATGATGATGGGAAAACCTAAGATCTTTCCGCTATAGTTCAGCTTCCACAGAAGAGAAGAATCCTCCTATTTATTGGTCTTAACCTGTATCAGTCAAAAAGGATTTCCCACTCAGAACTGCAGAACAGGCTTCCTCATGAAGCAAGTTCACTGCTTCTCATTCTAAGTGCCACTTAGACCTGCTCAATACCTAGAGATCAGCTCACGAAGCTTGGCTGGACACTAGGCTTCCCCCTCTGCTCCATTCTTCCTATCTTCCCTCCCTCCATCCCTCTCTCCCACCGTGTTTCCCCTGAGAAACTTCTTAACATGTTCTATTTCTGCAAAAGAAGGAGAGCCTAGACACAGGAAACCTATAAAGACCTGGGCCAGAGGTCAACAAAATTTTTCTGTAAAGGGCCAAAGGGTAAATACTTTTAGACTCTGACAGCCATACAGTCTCTATCACCACTATTCAACTCTGCCACTATAGCATGAAAACAGCCATAGACAACATGTAAATGAATGAACGTGGCTGTATCCCAATAAAACTTCATTTTCCAAAATAGGTGGCCAGCCATATTTGGCCCATGAGTTACAGTTTGCCAACCCCTGGTCTAGACCAAGGGCGACAAATAAATTTCATCTCATGTGCCAGCTTTGATCAATGAGTGGTAGTTGGCTTCTTGGAGCTCCATGTTCACAAAGACTCCAAGGCTATCTATGGGCTTAATAGGAAAAATGCTGTGATCCATTACTGATATCTGCTATAGGTGTCAGAAGGATCATGGTGGGACATGTGCCATATCTGCCATCTTTGGTTAAGCTTTGAGTACACAGATGAGTTTATAAAGAGGCCTTGAAACAATGTACATTTCTCAAATACCCTGAGACCCACCAAAGTTGAGTGATCACCAAGCCACCACTCTGCCACCACCTCTTTCCCTAGTA
>NW_006774075.1:963105-979514 GCF_000442215.2 Lipotes vexillifer
CAAAAAGTTGAGGGACCCCAAAGCCACCACTCTGCCACCACCTCTTCCCTAGTAAATTTCACCTAGCTTCTATTCTAAATGATTCACAACTCAAGAACCAATGATTTGGAAAAATAAGAAAATTAGAAAAATCTATCTGTAGATCAAATCTAAAGGTAAATCACACTTTGAGAAGTTGGATTAGGCAAAAGTCCTTTCTTATCTGAAGTTTGTACCCTAGATTACCTAGGATTAACAAACCATCCTACTCTCTCTGTAGCAAAAGCAACCATAGCAGGTGGGAACTGTTTTTCTTTTTCAAAGAGATTCACCATTAATAACCGCCAAGACAACCTTTTGTATAAGCGGTGTTGTCGTCGACAACAGAGATGGTTCAAGAATCACACTTTGAGTTAACATTGAACTTGTAAGTAAATACATAAAGCTTCAGTGCCATAAAGCTAACTTAAAAGGGACATTTCTCTTTATAGTTCCCTGGAGTATTATGGACTCAATGATACTCTTCTGCTATAATGTGGGATTCATTAAAGAACTAAAGTTATAATTTTCTCCATCAGTACATACAGGCCGCCAAACAGATAAATCATTCCAATGAATTGGTTAATACAACCTCAAGTCCTTGGTATGAAGTTTTCCATCTGACCCCTGGCAGGTGGGCAGGAAACCCAAGGCTGAATTTTACTTGGGAGAATATCAGAGAGGGAAATTCAAAGGGCATTTCCAAAGCATGACAGTCTTTACACACATAAGACAATTTCTACCTCGCAATGTTATTCCTAAAAATGGAAAATGATCTAAGACACAAATGCATACATGTGTATTTTTAAGATTTATGTAGTAATTAATGTAATTGTTGATTGTGATCAGTACTATCTTTCTCATTATATCAATAATGAAAAATTTAAATTTAACTGTAAATGTTATGTATCATTTGAAGGCATTTTTTTTAGCCATCGTATTTCTACATGATTTCTGTATAATGATATGGTAAAGACATGAAGTAACAAAGAGAAAGTAAAGTAAGAACTATGCAAACTGATATCCTCTTAATTAATCAATGGGAAGGCCATGTGATAGCAGGAAACCTAGAATAACACAACTTTTACTAAACTCACTACCAATTTTACTGAGAGCAATTTTGGAAGAGTAAGACAATGCAGAGTACATGGGCCAGATACAGATATTATTTTGTCTGTTTAAGGTTTCTGTGCATTATCATTCATAAAATATGTATGGCTCTATTGACTTCCTAGTGAGAACAAGAGGTTGCTTCCCTTTAGAATATAAAAAGTCACAGAGAAGCTTGAGAGTCAATATCTCTCATACTAAATGCTGTGGTAGCTTGGTGAGTGGCCTATATTTGAATGTTTTGATCTCCCTCAGTTGTTGTCAAGTTTAAGGACTATTTCAACGATTAAAATTCTAAATGAAATACCGCGACTAAAATCAGAAATGAAGATGCTTGATTTATTATGTATCATGAACACTGCTATCAACCTATGAATACATATTTATTTATTACAATAAAAAGAGGCATGCATGAGAACAGGGAACCCTGGAGATTATTTTGCCCATGTTTTATTTGGGCTGGTTACAGACAACAAAGAAAACAGCATACGTAGCACTTCTAGCAAGTGTATATCTACAAGAATACCAAGGGCCTCTTCCTGAGTGCCTTTATAAGCCACGCTATTCCCTACCCTCTTCTGTGGAAGTTATCGCTGTATTAGATGTTGTTGAACATATTTGATATGAAAGCATTGTCTGTTTGCTACCAGTATGTAACGAGTCTCTCCCCCAGAGTTGCCAGCAAGGTGCTGATTAATTAACTGAAGTAGTGAAGCTGAATCGTACAACAGCTGTTTGGAGAATTGTCATTAACTTGGTCTCCTTTCCTGTCTATTAGCTTTCTTGCAGCGATTCCACTAAAATGCAAATCTGGGAAACTCAGCATCACCATCTTAACCTCTGTGTCCTCTTTGATGCCAAAAAAAAGAAAAAAAAAAAAAAAGAGTGAATGGTCTGGGCTGATTTGTTTTTGAGGGAAATCCAGAATCCAGTGAGGAAACAGGAATGGAAAGAAGGCATAAGAAGGTAAAGAAGGGATTTTTCGAAACTTCCTAGAAGTCCCAGTTTGTCTTGTCACTTGTCATTGGCAGCTGACAACAGGACAGTCCTTTGGGCTGAATGTCAAAATGGAAGGGCAGCTATCCTAAGCTTATTGAACAGTTCAGCTATCTGACAATCTCTCCCTGGGACCTCCTTGCACTAGAGGGAAAAGGCAGTGTGTCACGGAGAGAGACTGCAAAAACCAAAAACGAGCAGTGTGGCGAGGCAGATGTAGCTGCTCCTCTGGAATGATGACAGTTGGCGAAGAATTCCAACCTGTAGACCTCAGCTGCCCCAAGAACCGGGATGATTATTCAGAGGTGCAGAATCTATATTAAGTGGCAGATTGGAGGGAGGGTCGACTTGATGAGACACAAGCACGTCGTTAAAACATTCTGCGGCGAGGTGTGGTGACTCAGACCAAATAAAAATGATGCGCTTTCTTTTTTTAAGTTCATTTCTTCCTTGCTTTCTTCCTTCTTCCCTCCCTTCCCTCCTTCCTTCCCCCCTCCCTTCCCTGCTTTATTCTTTTCTTTCCCTTCTCCCTTCTTTTCCCCTTCTTTTTTCTTTTACCTATATTTTGAAGTCTCCCTGGCACCTTTTGTAAAAGGCAACATCTTCCACATGTAGGCCAACAAAATTAATTCATAACAGAGGCTGTCACCGTTTCATCCCAGGTATCACCTGATAACCCCGGTAAGCTCTGCTTATTCCCTCTGACATGAATCTCAGAGACTCAGTACCAGAGAGCTCAGATGTTGACACCTTCTGTCGCTGTAACAGTTACCCTGTGCAATTTCATTTGCCGTGTCACCCCTTCACATCAGACTCACTTGATAAAACAGCTAAGGATTTTCAAATCATACAAAAGGAGAAATGAAAGATGTGATGAAGTTGCACGTAATCGGGTCATCGAGGCATAGAATAAAGAAGCCAAATACATCCCCCAAATGCAGCAGGTGCTTTTTTTTTTTTTTAATGAAGCAGATAAATGTAGAAACGAATACATTGATACAGACAGAGGCATCTGCCTCATGATAAAATTAAGTCTTGTGACAGAAATAAATCACTGTGGAGGAGAAATAAACCATTATCCAGTGGGATATTTTCTTTTCTTCTTATGTGACAGGACTTATTGGATTCCCTGACGCTAGGCAGCTAAGTGCATCCACAATTTGATGATAAATCAGAAAGACTGCAGGATTTGAAATTTAACAACTACTTATTTTTCTGTGATGTAGAGATAAGGGGAAATTTTTGGTGAGTAACTATTAAATTGGGAATCTCCTCTGATAATCTGATCTTCTGGTACTGTGTCACATCATCACACAATGCCAACAACCAGCTGTGAGTAAAATAGGTTTTGGACTAAGATGAATAAGGGAACTACTTATCTTTCCCTTCCTTTCCCAATATTCATCTAAAGAGTACCATAGAAAGGTTACTTTTGACATAAAAACATACCGTTCTTATTACACTTTCCTTTTTATCCCCTTCAATATTTTTTAAAATGGCAATAAAGGCATGTTTTTCTTTTTAAAACAGTTTCACATTTGAACAATTGAAAAGGAAAATCCATATATCATGTTAAAAGTACACAGGGACTAATAGGGCTCGGGATTACTCTACCATGTTTGATAAATGTGACTTGAAAAAACACACCTTCACGTTTTCATGATTCCCTTTGTTGTAATACACTATTAATTACTGGGAGTGGGGGAAATGATTTATCTCTCCAAGATGGACCTTTATTTTTCCCGTGTTGGATCTCTGCAGTACCTTGAGGGCTTAGCTAATGCTTGCACCAATCACAAACTCTCCTACTGAACTATATACGTTGCCCTTCCAAGAAGCAGAGAGGGAGAAATCAAACGATTTTTCTCTCCAGGTAGCTTTTTTAAGTGAGAACATGGTATATCTTCAAGAGGAACCCGATCCATTGTGTAAAAATATAGTAACAATCTAACAACCGGCATCCTAGAGAACACTCAGTGCATTTTTGAGCCTGGGTATATTTCAAAAGCCACACCAGAATCAGTTTTCTTATAAACTAAATCAAGCTCACTGTCAAGCTGAGATCTGATATTTTTTTCCTTCTAAGTACTGTCTTGTAAAGAGCCGAAGGTGGGTTTGGATGGAAAGGCATTAACCACTGATCACTGGTAATTACGGTAATCTCCTTCAAGGCTGCAAACTCAGCCTGTCTTCAGAGAGAGCTAACTCCTTGTGACAACACGAGAAAAGCTGTTGAAGAACTGTAGACTCCTACAGCTGGGTACCAGCCTTTAATTAGAGTGTGGCACTGAAACAGACGTTCTTCAAGTATCCGAAGAGGTATAATGAATCTATTAGTTCATGAAGTAGAAGATATCACCTGCCAAATCCTACATCTATCGCAAAACATACCAAGAAGTGAAGGAGGGGGGTCATACCATCGGCCAAACATCATGACCATCAGGAAGAGAGTCACGTGCAATGTGGTCTGGTATTTAGTTGTTCAGTTTCACACAAACTGGATGATAAAAACAACAACAACCAAAAAGAAGAGAAAGACCCACACTTTTGAGAGTGTCTAGAAATTTGGAACATACTTTTATGCTTTAGAAACTCAGTTTGACCCGATTCGTCATTTCCAGAGAGCAGAAGTCACTGATCTCCTTGCAACTGAGACAGTGGAAAGGGTTTTACAAAAAAAATCAAGCAAGAGATCCTGGCATAATCCCAGCATTAATTATCATTCTCAAAAGCGCACGCTGCTATTCTTTTTTACTTTTAACCATCATGACAATATTTTCCTAGCTTTGTTTTCCACAAAAACACAAACAGAAAGAACTAGATGCAATATTGAATTGGCAAAAAGCTCTCCATAGAAACCTCAAGATAAAGGACTAGAAAATGTACCTCTTAGTGTCCTTCATTATATGCTATCATCTCACAGTTTGGCTCCAGCTACCAGGCATTCCACACATACCTACAAATGTCCCATTTTTTGTTGCTGTGATTCATTGCAGCCCGACACGCTAAACATAATTACAGGAAGAATATGGACCTTCATTATATGGAACTGAGTCCACCTCGTGGGGTCTTAAACCCTTCCCAAAACATAGAAATAATTTGAAACGGACAGCCATGTTCATTTCAATCTTGTTGGATTTATTTACGCTGATCGTCTCTTGATTACCACAGAGAAATCCATTTTTATGATCACACAAAAAATCAGAGTCATGTTTGAAAGCTATGCCCATGAATAAAAAGAATGAGATGGAGTCAAAAGCTTCTCATCTTCCAGAAGGAAACTCTAAGACCCGGAGAGGTGGATGTGTTACCTACACCCACACAGCTGGTTATCAAGTCGGCCAATCTAGAACACAAACCCCTGAACTCAGAATCCAATACTCTTTCCACTAAGCTGTCAAATATCTTACCTTCCTACCCTCTAGTGAACAGCACCGAAGGGGGAAATCACAGAAAAATCAAAGATATGCTCCTTCAACCTCTGGGAACTAAGTTGAATATATTTTCAATGGTACCTAAGACCTAACACAGATGTCCAGTACATGGAAGAACAGAATTAAAATAGAAAAAAATATGCAGTCAAAGAAGTTCTGAGTGAGGAAGAGGGTGGGAGGGTGGGCTTTGAAATAGTAAACATCCATGAGAATCTCCCAGGCCGTGAGGATTAATTAGCTGACACCTATTTCAGGCATCAAGGAGACAGCCACACGGACATCTTCACCGAAAGCATTCTAGGCATGGCAAACAGCAAGGCCAAAGACCCTGAAGCAAAAATGAATCCCAAGACTAAGAAAAAGACCAAAGAGTGTACAACTGAGTCAGCAGGAGATAAAGAGGTAGGCGGTCAGCTCCTATAGGAACCTTTAAACCATGGAAAGGAATTTGGCATTTGTTTTGATGGCAACAGGAAGTGATTTTAAGTTAAGGATGTGATATGATCACATTGATGTTCTGTTTTTTTAAGATGACTGGCTGCAGTGTGAAGAATGGAATGCAGGATTGAAACAACATACATAAATTCCTTTAAAAAAAAAGTTAAGGAGAAATCCAAATGGAAGCAGCGGCTGTCGTTATATAAACAGCATCATAATCTTCAAAAATAATAATGCAGTGATTTTTTTCAGAGAATGTCTTAAACTCTGGCACTAGCCAAAAGTATATGGTTTGTCCATGTTCTAAAACCCAGAGTGATAGATCTCTGAAACAGAGGCAAAGATGAAACTGATGTTGGGCCTCATTGGGTCGGGTCGTCATTGGAATTCAAGCCACCTGTGTTGCTACTGCAGCTTGAGAAAGCTCAGACCTAACACCGGCAAGTCTCAGGTGTTCAGAAGTTCAGAATTCTGTCACCTAAGCATTCCAAATTGAATAGAGGGGAAATGATACTTCTTTACAAAGAAGAACCCAAAGAAATAGAATGAGTGAGCTGAGGGACAGGAATGCAGCCTCTGCATTGAGAAGAGTCAACACCTTACGACTTTAGGGATCAAGAACCAGATCAGTTGGGGTGATTAAAACACAGCTGGTGATTTTTGAAAACAAAGGAGTAGTCAAGTCCTGCCCCACAGCTAAATTCAAACGGATCAGTTTCATCTGCCAATCTCCCTTTTGGTTTTTTTGTTTGCTGGTTTTTGTTTTAGGTTCTCATTAGTTACCTATTTTATACATAGTATCAGTAGTATATATATATGTCAATCCCAATTCTCCCAATTCATCCCATCGCCACTCTTTGCCTCTTGGTATCCATACATTTGTTCTCTACGTCTATGTCTCATTTTTTCAGATTCCACATATATGCATTAATATATGATATTTGTTTCTCTCTTTCTGACTTACTTCACTGTTATATTGGAGTATAATTGCTTTACAATATTGTGTTAGTTTCTGCTGTACAATGAAGTGCATCAGCTATATGTATACATATATCCCCTCCCTCTTGGACCTCCCTCCCACCCACCCCTATCCCACCCATCTGGGGTCATCACAGAGCACTGAGCTGAGAGCTTCCTGTGCTTTATAGCAGGTTCCCACTAGCTATCTATTTTACACATGGTAGTGTATTTATGTCAATCCTAATCTCCCAGTTCATCCCACCCTCCCCCCTGCCCTGTCTCCACATGTCCATTCTCTATGTCTGCATCTCTATTCCTGCCCTGGAAATAGGTTCATCTTAAAAAACTAAAAATAGAACTACCATATGACCCAGTAATCCCACTACTGGGCATATACCCTGAGAAAACCATAACTCCCTTTAGTTTTGGTAGTAACTTTGAACCATTAACCCAAGGTAGAGTTCACCTCTAAAGTCCTGCCTGTTGATGACAAATTCCCAGGGATGTTCATATAAGACAAAAGAAAAAAAAAAAAAAAAAAAAAGGAAAGGGATGGTTTATAAAGCTCTAGGGAAATCACTGATTGTGATACTGGTCTTCAGTAAGATAAAAAATTAAATCAACAGCTCAAGAACCACACTAGCCACACATTATGAAAAACTGAAGTTCTTGGATCTGCAAAGACAAACTACTAGAAGAACACCAGGCTTCATAAAGAGATAGGTTTGTGTTTGAATCCTGATTCCACCTCTCACTGAGTGACTTGCCAATCCATTATGTTTTACCTCTCTGGGCCTCAGTTTCTTTATCTGTAAAGTGAAAGTCACATTGACAGCTGATTGTTGGGAGGGTTAAAATGAGGTCATTCTGGTAAGGCACATAGTAGGTAAGACACATAGGAGGTACATAAGAAATGTTCGTCACAGTACAGCTTGCCCACCCTTATCTCCCTGAGGACTTTCCAACAGCATTCATGACTTAGAAAGACGCCATCTGTGCTACTGACCGAATTTTTGTGTCTCTCAAAATTCATATACAGAATCCTCATCACCAATGTGATACTATTTGGCATTGGGGACTTTGGGAAGTGATTAGGTCATAAGGATGGAGCCCTCATGAATGGGATTAGTGCCCTTATAAAAGAGACCCAAGAGAGTTCCCTTGCCCTTCCACCATGAACTAGGAAGCAGGCCCTCATCAGACACTGAATCTGCCAGCACCTTGATTTGAACTTCCCAGTCTTCAAAACTGTGAGAAATAAATGTTTGCTGTTGTAGCCACCCAGTCTACGATATTTTTGTTACAGCAGCCCGAGCTAAGACAATCTAGTTACAAACAGAGATGAAGTCTTCAGGGGAATTAGAATCTTTAAGATAGGATCATGAAGAAATGTCCTGAGTCCCCAGGTTATTCCTAAGAAAAAAGATTTAAATTCAAAAGGCAGCAACAAAGCATTTTGAAGTTGTGATTTAAAGAAAATTATAAGCGCTAAACTTATAAAGGAATTCATATTCACATTCTTTAAATGTGAAATAAAAGAAGAGCTTTTGAAAAAAAAGATATTCTTTTTCAAAACAGGTTTGCAAAACTCAGAAGGCAAAGTAAATAGACACTTAAAATAGGGTACACGAAACTATTGTGCTCGGTATTGTTAAGAATGAAGTCAGCTTGGTATATGGAGAACACATGTGATGGAGAATCATGTCCTGAGTCTACCAGAACCAGCTCTGGGTAACCTTTGGTAATTCATCCCCCTCAATTCTTCTGTTAAATGAGACAATTAGCTAAGACAATCCCTACAGATCCTGTCAGATACAGCTTTTTCATAGTTTATGTCTATGGCCCTTAAGATCATGGGGACCAGGAGGGCAGTGGTAAGTGCCATACTGTTCACATTTTCATTTCTAGATAAAATTGGAGGTTTCCGGATTTTAGGTGCTACACATAAACTGGTGGGAAGGACACAGGGTCAAACCTATGAAGAGAACAAATACCAGAAATGAGGAAAACATGCAACAGAAGCAGAGAAGGGCAGAAGACATCACTATGGCATAGTAAGTGGCGCTGAAAACATGTTGATTGGTTAAAGAGAAAGATGGAGAGGAATCAATGGGAGGAGTGCATACTTACACAAAGCCTAGAAATCTTACAATTTCATTAACATATGGGAAGGGGGACTCAGATTAAAAGTGGGGATTGGAAAAGTCTTGGAGACATGTAATCCCACTGAAGCTCACAGGGGTGACATAGTCACTCAGCTAGTTATAGACTCAGGACCAGAATGAAAACTCTTGACTCTTGACCAGTTAGTCTTCCTTCTCCAGCTGGACAGCAAGAGTGACGGCTTTGCAACTTTATAGGTTTACCCCTAAATATTGATTGAAACCACTGTTAATCTGTTACTCCTCTTCAGAGTAGCCTGGTGCCAAAACAATCACAGAAAGATGCCTAACTATGCTATGCTTTAGGCGTTTAGGGAAAAGATATGCTTGGGCACCTCTCTGGACTACACTCTGTACTGTCTGTAACTTGCTAGTCCATTGGTTAGTCCACTGATAGCCGTGATGTCTTCCTCTTGCCATACTGAAGACTGCCCCTCATAATCCCAACCACCTGAAACTCAAATGCTACTTCTCACTAGATGAGCAAGGTGTACCTGTGTGACTAGATGTAGCCTAATCTGTGTCACATTACAGAAAAGAAAAAAAGGAAAAAACATTGCTGATGTCAGCAGTGGCATTCTGATATTCAACATTGGTGGGCAGTAGCATTAATCCTCAAGGCCATCATTCTTCAATCCACATCCATGTAACTATTGATTGAGCTCATTTTCCCTAGATCTAATGTAATCCAACTCTAAGGTGCATCAATTCTAAGATGCTCATCTTTTCACATTTTGCCATGTGAAATTTTGATGTCTAAAAATTGGGAGACATTTTACAATCAATAGTATCTCATAGTTTAATGGGCAGTGTTTGTTCTTTCTTTGTGATAAAGAAAGTAATCATGTATCATACAATTTTGTATCGTAGACTCAGTGAAATGTAGTATTCAAAGCATAAATGGAGAGTCATTTCATCACTCTCTTCAGCAAGCTACAGGAGAGTGAACTGCCCATTTTTCTCTTTGTCTCTCTCTCTCTCTCTCTCTCTCTCTCTGTCTCTATGTCTCTCTCTACCTCCCTCCCTCCCTCCCTTCTCACTTCCCTCTCTCTCTTTTGTGTATGTGCACATGCTCTATCCCTACCACTCTTTCTCATTCTCTTGTCCTTCCCCTGTTTTAACTTAGATTTATCAGCTGTCTCATCTGTAGCAGGCACTATGCTACGCACTAGAGATGAAATGATGAGTCCAAACAGAAGTGGCCCCTACCTACATGAAGCTTACCAGCTACTAGGGAGAGACAGATATTGACCAAATAGTACAAGAACCAATGTAAAGCTACAAGCATAGTAAACGTTTGAAAGAAGAGGTGCCTAGTGCCACGAAGGAGTACAGAACAGGGTAATGACCTACTTGGGGAGATTCCCCTGAGAAATGAAGAATGAGTTGGGATATCCTGCTTGAGAATAAGTAAAGGTGAAGGTTACAGGCAGAGGCTTTTGTGTAAAGGGAATTTCATATCAAAAGGTCCTTTGGTAAGACAGAAGTAAAACTTTGAGAAGGCCATGTCACTGGAGCCCAGAGAACAAGGGGGGCCTAGATATGGGGTGAAATGGGTCAGGTTCTGTGGCCAGGTTCTGTCTTCGTCTTAAGAGAATCTGAAGGCACTGAAGAGGTAAAACTAATGGGGAGGGTGGGAGAGGTAGTATGTTCAGATCAAAAACCGCATTCTAGCTGCCACATGGGGTCCACTGAAGGGTGCAGGCTAGGAGACCGTTCTAGTGGTCTAGGCAAGAACTGATGGAGGAAAGTGGACTCAGGGCTACTCTCTTCACCAGTTCAGCCATGCAGTCCTCAGCTCTGCAGTGCAGGCCTTCCTGTCACCTCTTCTGTGCACAGACCTTGCAGTGACATCCTGGGAGCAATACCCATAGATTGAGGTCAGAATATTCAGTAGAGGTTCCTGCCACAGATGGCAGAGAACTGTGAACAAAGCAGGACAGGGGTGAGGGCTTGGAAATGCACGAGGAGAGGAAGGAAGCGTAGCCCATATGGTCTGCCAGGTCTCCCCCAGCTGGGATGTTATGTAACAAGCCTGGACACTCCTGAACTTTCTGAGTCAACCTATTGTATCACTAGCATGGTCCTCATTAGATAGATGCATTGAAGACCTCACAACCAACTTGGGGAAGATAAAAGTTTATTTGAAGCCTGGAGAAAAAGAGCTCTTTATTTAAAGGAACACAAAGGGTCCTTAGGAGCTTTATTTTCTTGGCAGATATTGACTTAAAAACCAATCTTACTCCACTGGTTGGAATATATCTATTTCCAGTCCTTGTACCTCTACCCTATGAATTGCGATTTGATGAAGCCATAGGAACAACAAATAAAGCCTCAGTGTAAAAACACTAGATGTTCTTAGGAAGGGAAAACATAAAACGTCAATCCATGGTTTATTAAAATCCCTAGGTAAGCACAGTTTACAAAGCTAAATGCCAATACCTATAATTCACCCCCATGATAATGTTAGCCACAGAGTAACTGCTATCTCTAGCTGCCTTCAAGTTTGGTTGCCCTTCAGAAGTACTGAAGATCTAACTCCTAATGGCTTTTTATATAAAAAACAGTCTTTGACTGACAGAATCTAATCACTAGAAGGGCAGCAAACAAAAGCTGGGCAAAGCACAGTTCCATGTTGCTTTTTTTTTTTTCCTTGCAACCTCTATAAGCATCAGATCACACAGTTGTGCAATTATTTGCTAACTGAAGATGTTATTATTCTGCTACTGTCTTGGAAAAATAGTAACCTTTCTCGGCAAAGATAAAAATATGTGGGTTCTTTTCCCACAGTTTGTATGTCTTAAATCTTACGTCATTTTTACAGCAGCTTTCTTCTCAATTCTCCCACCATTTATCTTTCCATTTTTTGCAAGGGCTAGTTTACTTAATACAGCAAGACCTTCACATAACTTTTTGACATTAATTATTTTGGTGGCACAAACTCCTGTGTGAAATATTTGCTGCAATGTGTCCCACAGCCTATTAAAAAAAAATACAGTGAAGGAAAAGAAAAAATGGAAGGCAAAACACTTGTGATGATTATTCACTATGTTACAAGAATTTTACATAAATTAATGGAGAGTTTGATTGTAAAGCACAGAGCCTCTCCCATTACAGCCTTGCGTCAGTAAGCTAACAGAAACATTTTGAAACTGTGTTGGCAAGTAAAGGAAGCCAGCAAGGAAAGTGATGGAGTAGAACACAACCTTTATTCTGAGAACAGGATCAGATCCTGCTCTGGCTAGAGGTGTCTTCTGGCGACCGTATGAGGGCTATGAAGCACTGTGAGTGACGTTAAAATAATTCAGCCCTAAATGAAAACTAATAAGCAGTTCTGAAGAATCAGCCCGCTAGGATGAATAGCAGTGAGATGCTGCACATTTTAGGGAGAACAATGTATTGCTGGCTTTTTTCTTCTCACTCTCTCCTTCTTGTTAACTACAAAGAACTCTCTGTAAACTTCCACTCTGAGAAGAAGTGAAGTGGGTAAAACACTGACTGGGTCAATATTTTAAGGGACAGCTCTGGGTTTAACTTGACCGGAGAGAAACTGACAAGATCTCTGTTTCAGAACACAACACTCGAGTCTGTTTTGGAAGCAGCCGCCGGCACCTCCTGCAAACAGACTGTCACTCTGGTCCAGCTACGGGGCATTTCACTGTTCATTACTACCCCCTCCATCGGGAATATCCGGGTAGTAAACTGGCCTGTAATTTGTCAATTTATCCTACCAGTGCTTACAGAGCCACCTACACCTCTTCCCCCAATCCGTGCCCTGCCCTCCTCTCCCCCTTAGCAGGTAGAAAAGGCAGGGACCACTCTGTCAGGCACCCAGCTTAGTGCCTGACACACAGAGAACCGTCAGTAAGAGTTGGTTAGTTGATTCGTTGGCTGAATAAGCAAGTCATAAAAAGACACTGGAATGATGGTTCAAGGAATGATGGCTCAGGCGTTAGGGAAACCTGGAGTCGAATTGCTATCACTCACCATATTAGTCCTGTGCTCTTGGGCACAACTATAACCTCTGTACACTTTCGTGTCTTCATTTACAAAATGGGTGTAATCATAGTACATACCTCACAGAACTGTAAATGGAAAATTCATTCATATGTCAACAAACTACTTATCCCCAGCACCTGGAACGCAGTAGATCACTCAGTAAATATTAACTTTCAAGGCAGTTTTGTGCAGGCTAGAGGATTTAAAGGAGAAGCAGCTAAGAAACACCCTGAAAAGCAGAATTTAACGTTGCTGCCGCCACTTGTTCAGTGGCAGTTCCCCATGGCTGAGCCATGCACTTAACAAGTATTTATTAAATGCCTAGCCTAATCTTCTTCTGAGAAAGCTAAGATCTTGGTTTTAGAATAACAGAGGGTCCCCGCGAGTATTAATTTTCATTTGGCATCATGTGGAAATCCAGAGAACTGCTCACAACCATCTGTTCAACTATGATGATGAGGGCTAGTGGGTTTCTTTGAGGCATGTACTGGGACGGATGAAAAGCCGGTAGCAGAAGTAGGACTTTGCAGTTTCAAGAGCAAGCAGAAGTGGCCACCATCATCCTGGGGGAAGACAGAACCCCAGGCGGCCACTCCTTCTTTCGACTGTTGAAATAAGGCAACTGAATAAAAAGAGACTTTCAAGTAGGGGCATCTCCTTTTTAAGAAAGGTCAAAACTCTCTAGCCCTTCTCTCTGAAGCTCATGCGCAAATGCATCCACGGAGAGATTTTACCATCTGCCATCAGGACATTGGCTTCCCATGTGTTAAAGTCTTGACGGAAACAACACAGCACCAATTATACACTCACGGACTCAGGCACATATAACTCACACATACACACTCATAGGTGCAAGTGCATACTGGGGACTCTCATTCAAGTTTATAGAACATCTCACTCCCATGCTTGGAGAGTAAACAAGGCAGTTTGAGCCCAGGAGGGAACACGCCAAAGTCCCTTGGCTTTCTAGTCTGTGGGCTCTGGGACAGTCACCTGCGACCATCTGAAGGCTGCACAGAAACCACTCCCTTGTATCCACAAGGTCCTGGATTTTCCTTTCCGTCAACTTTCTCTGACCCACAGTTACCAAAACCCAATTTAACAACTCTAGCTCTTTTGTGTTCAGTACCTGAATTCGGTCATCTCAGAGCCTACAAGGAAATGGCAGAAAGAGGATGAACTACCACAAGCTGTGGCAGCAGCTTCCAGTGGAATCAGTGGCACCCTATACCATTTGTGCACAGATTGCCTCTTTAAGGACAATTGGAACTAGGCGCAATATATCATTTATTCTGGAAGTTACTGGTTTGTGAAAGTATGGGAAAACTGCCAACTCACCTGAACTGCAGTTATGAGTAATAACAAGGGTGATAATTGACATTCAGATTCCATTTTTAAGTTAATGAGGTATCTAACGTGCAATCCAGCAAAAGGCCTTTTGTGCACATAACCTCCGGCTCCCTAAAATAGAAATCTGGGTTCTGATCGTACCTTTCAGACTCATCAGAACACTTACAATGTTCACTGAGAAAATAGTGATAGAGTAACTCTTGACAAAATGGAGCTGCCATCGTGTGCCTAGTGAAATATTTTTGCGAAGAGTGTCCAGAGCAGTTAAAGCTAGAATTGCCTGTGTATGTAGAAGTGAGCCTTTGGGGAGAAAAAGTCTGTTGTGAACCAGCCAACCTCACTGAGCCAACATAGTATTGGTAATTTCTAGGTGAGGATGATATTAGGGAAGCCAATTGTCAAGAAGTATAGCTCAGCTCTTAGCAGTTGACCTGAACTTATTACGTTCCTGACCCATTAATCAGACTGGACGTAGGATTTCTGCTATTCAATCTTACCTCCCCTCCACAGAAAGCATCTCCCTGGACTTCTACCTTTGGAGTATTCTGTGGCCATCACCAGCCCATTTGGATTGGACTCTCTCCCCTGCACCAGATTCTTGATGACCTGGTGCCACCCTGTTCTTCTGCTCTGCAGCCCTGCTTCATAACACTTTCAAGATCTGACTCACATGTCTTGAACTCAGGCCTGGCTGCCCACTTAGCCTCCAAAGCCCACTATGATCCCTAAACCTGGTAAAATATCAAAATGGAGAGCCTGCCAAAGCCTCATGAAATCTTTACTCATTCAGAAGGTCAGATGGGAAGGTAGACTAGTGAATGAGATACTATTTTGGAAAATATATATATATATTTTGTACATTCAAAATATCCAGTGAATCCCGCCGGACTCTCAGTGAATTCATTTACAGCCTTCCTTTGGAGCCCTGCTTTAATGAATGGGAAACAATGTTTTGTGATTGAGCAATCATTTCCATGTTAACAGTTTGTTCTTCCCACTTTTTTGTTTTTATAGATGCAATCACACAATCTTATTAGGAAACCCTTTTAATGGGTTACTCAGTGGTGAGATTCACTCACTGAGCCTCCAGCTGTGTTTGAGCATTCCCTACTGGCCAGACTCTGAGTTAGGCATCGTGGACGCAACAGAGAACAAGAAGGCGATGGCTCCTGCCCTGGCAGAATTTACATTCCCAATTCTCACCAATTCTAAATTAGCAGAGTACTAGTTAATTAATTTTCATGCTGCCATGCATTGGGTAGTACAAAACTTTCCTAAAAGTACACCCAGTTTCAAGTTCAAGGCATGCTGAAAAACCAATAAATTCTTCATCACTCCATACTCCTTTTCTTCTGAAAAATTCCATCATCCAAGTCTAGTTCAAACACCACGTCTCAGATGCCTTCCTTCCCGCCAGACACAGTTTATCTCCCTGTCCTCTTCTCTTTCATGCCTTTGTACATGTAGTCGCACCGTCTATCAAAAGTTCATGAGTGATCTTCTTTGCATGACTGCCACCCTAACAGACTGTAATCCCCCTGAGGCATGGTTCAGCCTCCATGAACCATGGATGGTCCTCTTCCAGGGCTCCAGAGCATAAAATTGCAAATAAAATGACTTAAGAGACCAGAGCCCACGTTCCCAAGGATTCCCTCACTGCCCTCCTGTGAATTCTGCCCTTACCCTCTTACATGTGCAATCACCATTCCCATTCCCGCTAGAGCAAGTTCAATAAATGATTAATTTTTGGCAAAAGGTAAGGCAATAATTGCACATGTCCCATATGCTTGGACATTTAGTCAATCAGTTAGTACCTAAGAAAGCCACAGTTGTGAAGTACTCTTAGGGTGCCAAGAATTAATTACCCCAAATAAGTTCTTGGGGAGGGACCAAGTTTCCCACATCAACATTCAAGGCGGATGCCACCACACAAAGGGAAAGA
>NW_006774075.1:980015-984192 GCF_000442215.2 Lipotes vexillifer
AAAGAGGAAGAGACAGCCCAGAAGCCTGAACAGGAAAGAACATTTAAAAAGAGAGTAAGGAAATTTAAAAGAAGTATATTATAGCAGCCACACGCCTTTTTCCGTACGCAATGCTGTAGGATGACGTCTCTGCAGGGAACAGTCCAAGACCCCATTCCTAGCATCAAGTGTCTGATGTTTCCAAACCAAGAACAAGCTAAATATTTTTCTTCCTGAAAAGAGAATTTCTCCCTGTTGCAGTAACAGAATGAAACAAATAAGAATAAAGCTGAGTTCACAGATATGGGAGCAAAACCACCAGCTGAAGGCAGAATGAACACAAAGGTCTCTCTGCACCTACATCTCTTCCTTGGGATGGGACAGAGGTGGATGAAGCAAGAGGGTGAAGGTGCAGGTGGCAGCAGGCACGGGTGCCGTCAGACCCTCTATCTGAACGTGCACATCTTGTTATGTTATGTTTGCCCATTGTCTATTGTTGCATAACAAGTGATCAAAACTTTAGTGGCTTAAAACAACACACATCAAGCACACCTTAGCTGGGCCCTCTACTCAGGGTCTTACAAGGCTGCAGTCAAGGTGCTGGCCAGGCTGTGTCCTCATCTGGAGCTCAAGGTCCTCCTCTGAACTCAATCAGATTATTGACAGACTTCAGTTCCTTGGATAGTAAGACTGAGACTCTTGAGTTGCTAGGGGTCATTCCCCTCCACAGGAGGCTCACAATATGGCTGGTCGCTTCATCACAGCCCTAACGGGGTGTCTGTCTCTTGAGGAAGGAAGGACCCGGCCTTCTTTTAAAGGCTCTCACCTGACTCAGAGCCATCCAGAATGATCTCTCTTTTGATTAATTCAAAACCAACTGACTTGGGATCTTAATTACATCTCTAAAATCCCATCACCTTTGTCTTATAATGTAACCTAATCACAGGAATGACATAGCATCATATGCACAAGTTTTGACCACACTCAAGGGGATGGGATTATACAGGGCACATACACCAGGGAGTAGAAATCTTGGAGCCTTTGTGAAATTCTGCCTACCACAATGTTGCAATTCTCTCTTGACACTTCTAGCTCCTGGTCATTTCTCTAGCATGGGAGGAAGTAGGAGAAAAGTGGTAGGGAAGGCAGGCAAGAACCTATTCTATGGTCAGAGTTACTGGGCTGAACCATACAAAATCACCAATAACTCACCATTTTTTTGGCCAAAGAAATAGATACAGCAGGCATGAGATATACGTGTGTGTGTATGCATATACGTAAACATATATTAATAGATATAATTAGATATAGGTATAATCTATTTACTAGATATATAGGTATTAGTATAGATGATGTAGATGCAGATAGATATAGAGATAGATGTGAATCACCCTATTTTCATAAAGTAAGTCTTCCAAACCACTCTGTCTCTGGGGTACCCAAGAAAACCCCTTTCAGTTTCGTATATATTATGTGTATTTAAGTTAAGATTTCAGTGGTTTTATGGGTAAAAGAGTTGTTATTCACTCTCCCTTCTAACAGATTTTCTTTCTCATCTTCACCTTCATTTTTGTAGCAACCGTGGAGTCTCAAGGAAAGGAGAAACAAGAGAAAGCTCATTCCAAATCAGGCCTTCACCTCTTGGTAAAGCTTTCTTCATGGCTGCCTAGATCTTCAGCAATGCAGAGCTATTCTCAGTTCATGGTGGCATCTGTGTGCCTGTGTGTGCCTGAGTGTGGTGTCCTCATGTGTGCATATACTCGGGAGACTCTGGAAGGAAATACCTCCAAAGCACTTGTCTTTTCTGACAGATGAATTAAGTCGGGTCCAACAAGCAATCCATACAACTCATACAAAGCTGCACAGAGAAGGCCTTGCCCAAAGCAGGAAAACAAAGCAAAACTAAACTAAACCAATGTTCATTTTGTAAGGTGGCAAAACTTCAAGAAGACATCATAAATGAACTTGGAGTAAACATTCCATGTTCAATGCCAAGAGTTGCTAAAAGAAGTGAGATTGGCATCTGTGGACAAGCCGGACAGCACAAAGGCATGAATTGTTTGCAGGCTGATAAGACACACACAAATATGTGATTGTGTGTACTTTCGGTGGATAAACCCACTGCCAATAGAGTGGCACCACAGGCTGTGATGTTTACAGTATGCATAGGAAATTATGAACACAAATGTGAGAAGTTCACCAATCATTTAAGCAAGGAAATGGTTTGTCAATGTTCTGAAAATCAGAAACTATTATTTGAGTTCAGTTCTGCTGGAAGCATAAATTAGAATAAGAATCACGAATACCTGGGACCATTTCAAAGGCTCATGGTAAGTGAAAATTGAACCCTTCCTGAAAAGCTGGGTTACGGTGCCATGTGATGGGAATTCGGAATAAATGGGGGAAGGCAGCACGTAACTAAATGCTTGACCTAAACAGCCAAACCTAACCCCAGTTTTCTCAGTGGCTTCATGTATGACCAAAAGCAAGTTGTTTCTCTTCTCTCTGTCTCGTTTTCACAAACATATATAAAAGTGTTCATTCACCTAACGAACATCTATTGAATGCTAAGCATAGGCTGGGCACTGGTGTGCTCTTGGCATATTCAGGGAGATCAGTACAGCCACAAGGGGAAACACCAGGGAAAAATTATCAAATATTTGTGGGGGAAAGGAAAACTCAGATATGACCCCATGATAGACCCCTTCCAAATCCTAGAACCATGAATATATGTGTATTATTGAAAGCTAGACATGCACCAATAGAATTTTAAAGTTCTTTCAACTTTTGTTTCTGTTCAAATTATGATAAAATATATTTCAGTTCATTGTATGTCCCCATATCTTTAAAAAGATGAATAACACATCTGAAAACTACCAGAGAACAAATTATACCAATAAGTCTAACTGGCTGATAGACTCAGGTAGCAGTGACCTCAAGTAACATTAGAAGCTGTACATAACAGTTATGAACATTCTCTGTCTTGAGTTCAGCCTATATGTAAGCTGAGGGGTCATTTGAGGGATAACCAAAGGTACCCTCTCTTATTGGTCCAGCCATCGCAACTGGAGTTCCCAATGTTTGCACATCTTTTGGGGGAGGAGATAGGGGAGTTCTGGGAGAGGAAATTCTAGGACCAGGAAGGAAGGGAATGCGAGTGGCAAAGCACTGCCTCCAGAGAGCAGGGCAGGAACAGAGATGAATGAAGAGCCCAAAGGGTGGGAAAGACTGTGATGTATTAAGAGGCTGCTACCTCTCCACTTCAGCTCACTATTGCCATGTGGTAAGGTACCCAAGATGGTTAAATCTTCTGATCTTTCTAAGAAGATCCAAATTTCCATGTAGAATCTTGAAGCCCTAGCAACCAAACAAAAAACTTTTGAACAGCATTTGGATCAAAGCAAACAACCAGCCAGCCAGTTGAAACCTCTACCGGTAGACCATAAAGCACTAATATTTTCATCTCCTAATACTATGCATGAAATTGTAATAATATATAATATAATCCCTGATGGCCAAAAGTGCTCTGAGGAAATGAATGATGAGGGTAAATTTTATTGGGAAAGCTAAGATCTCCATGGTAGGAGATGGGACTGAAACAGTGGGGAGGGTTTTGTACATAAAAAATAAAAATGGTGTACATCATAATGCAGAAAAGACAGATAAGCAGAGACAGAGAAAGATAGCTTAGAGAGAAAGAGAGAGAGAAAGAGAGAGACAGAGAGGGAGAGAAAGTGCCAACACACAGGAACCAAAAGAAAAAGGAAAGGGCAAAAATGGGCACTTGGGGAAAGTAAATATAATTCCTTTAAATCTTCACTTAGAACAGTCCTGTTAGCAAAATAATTTTTAGAAATTTTTACTGACAATGTCATCATTTTTTATAACAATCGGCATTCTTTATGATGCTCAACTTTTGGGTTGTCTTCAAGAGAGTGAGGCCCCAGAAAAAACTCATTATTCCTGGAATTGAATTCTTAACAGATAGAAAAAGTGCCTGTGGACATATCTGAGAGTATGATGGTTTTGAGAAAAATATAATTTTTCCCTTGCAAAAAACTCAGAGTTAAAAAGACAAAATATTCAGAAATATGATTTAACCCTTTGGAGAATAAAAAAGGAGGCTTAATAAGCATTAGGGTACAATCTTATATGTGAGCACATATGCACCTGTCTCTAAAATTATGTATTCAGCAGG
>NW_006774075.1:985154-998481 GCF_000442215.2 Lipotes vexillifer
CAGCAGGATGCCCTGAAAATTCCAGAACCCTAAGGGTCAAGTTGTAGCATCATAAAAATTATAAACCTCCATGCGTGAAAATAATTTTCGATTTATGAGGAAAATTAAGGGACCTGGCCCACTCCTGAGGTATGAATATAAATAGATATTTATAGCAATCATGTGCCCCTTCCAAACATTATTTCAATTTTTACAAAAGCCATTGGGATTTAGACCCAACTATCTCAATAAAGACTTGATATGAAACTATTCTCAGTTCTTCTTGGTTTTTTTTTTTTTTTCCTCTCTGAACAGGTACAATTTTCTTTTTTCTGCTTTTTTTTTTTTCTTTTTTAACAAGAGTCAGTAAAAGTGTTTAAAATGTCACAAGCTACTTTTTCAAATTTCTATCCAGATAAGTCATATTTTGAAAACCACAACTAGTCTTTCCGCACATAGCCATTTTAGAAAGTTTTACAGCTGATCCAATTTAATTCAAAGGGTGGATGGGTGAGGGTTTGGATGGGGGGCAAATAACGCCTTATACTGCCCATAAACGCCAATCAACCTGCAGTCAGTGGCACAGGCCTCCATCTTTCAAATGTCAGTAAGTCTCCTATTAAAAAAAATATACGGGGCCAAGCGACTGTGTAGTTCTCATTCCTCAAGATCTCATTTTCAAACGTTCCTGATCTTTCATCCTTTGTTTATGTTTTCTGATAGAGTGACACACCACCAGCACACCCAAGTTTACATCCTGAATTCTCTGATAAAGCCACACTGACACGGTGACTTGTTTTTTCACCACTAAACAAGATAGTCTCCAACTGGGAGCCTCACCCCCACTTTAATGTTTTCTTTTTTCCAATCAAAACTAGATTTAAATCAAGAATAGAGTGTGAATATTGTAAAAATCTCAGAGAAGCCACAAAAATTAAAAATTAAAATTAAAACATAAAAAAATTGTATTCCATCACCTAGAGATACACCTAGATAAATTTTTTTGATGTGTGAGTATATACTTATGTTGTTACTGTTTAAACAAAGCATAGGATGATACTAATTTTGTTACCTAATGTTTCACTTGAATTATTGTGAATACTGTTCTGTCAATAAATATCAACCACATGGCTCTTAATAGCCAAATAACCACGAGTCATGTATTTAAATATTTGCCATGATATATTTAGCCAATCCAATTTTTCACTATCAGAAACAATGCTGTGAGGAACATCTTTCCAACTAAACCTTTGTACATGTTCCTACATATGTCTTAGGCTAGGTTCCTAACAACAGCAGCAATAACAATAGAGATAATAATATATATGAGGACTTACTTTATTATACGAGGCTCTGACCAATCAGTTTTCATGCATTATCTCATTTAACCATGGTACCAATCCCAGTTTTACAGGTTAGAAAACTGAGATATGACAAGGATAAGTAATTTGTCTTAGGAAGTAGTATTCCCAGATCTCCCAAATTTGGTTGAATTCAAAAATCCATTCTTGGTACATGTATCTTTTTTGAATTATGGTTTTCTCATAATTCAAACTATGAATTCTCATAATTCAAAATATATGCCCAGTAGTGGGATTACTGGGTCATATGGTAGTTCTATTTTTAGTTTTTTAAAGAACCTCCACACTGTTCTCCATAGTGGCTGTATCAATTTACATTACCACCAACAGTGCAGGAGGGTTCCCTTTTCCCCACATTGCAGCACTATTTACAATTTCCAGGACATGGAACCAATCTAAATGCCCATCGACAGATGAATGGGTAAAGAAGATGTGGCACATATCTACAATGGAATATTACTAAGCCATAAAAAGGAACGAAATTGAGTTATTTGTAATGAGGTGGATGGACCTACAGTCTATCATACAGAGTGAAGTAAGTCAGAAAGGGAGAAACGAATACTGTATGCTTATGCACGTATATGGAATCTAAAAGAACGGTACTGATGAACCTAGTGGCAGGGCAGGAATAAAGACGCAGATGTAGGGGCTTCCCTGGTGGCGCAGTGGTTGAGAGTCCGCCTGCCGATGCAGGGCACAGGGGTTTGTGCCCCGGTCCGGGAAGATCCCACATGCCGCGGAGCGGCTGGGCCCGTGAGCCATGGCCGCTGGGGCTGCGCGTCCGGAGCCTGTGCTCCACAACGGGAGAGGCCACAACAGTGAGAGGCCCGCATAACGCAAAAAAAAAAAAAAGACGCAGATGTAGAGAACAGACTTGAGGACATGGGGGGAAGGGGAGGATGGGATGAAGTGAGAGAGTAGCATTGACATATATACACTACCAAATGTAAAACAGCTAGTAGGAAGATCAGCTCTATGCTTTGTGATGACCTAGAGGGGTGGGATAGGGAGGGTGGGAGGGAGGCTCAAGAGGGAGGGGATATGCGGATATATGTATACTTATAGCTGATTCACTTTGTTGTACAACAGAAATTAACACAACATTGTAAAGCAATTATACTCCAATAAAGATATATATATTTAAAAAGTCCATTCTTTTTCCCACCCACACCATTCTACCACCCTGGAGGTGAAATTTTCAGCTCAAACAATATTCATTATTCAAAGCATTTCAATGAGACTTGACAAACAGCCCTCCAATTATAATAACGTCCACTGTGTCTATGGATCCAGGACAACAGTCTTCCTGGCTCTCCAAGCCCCTCCAGAAATACCACCAACACCACCATTTAAACACTGCTTGTAAGTTATATTTAACACCTCAGAAAATGGTGCTATAAAAATAAGCAAAAGACCTGGGACTCAAATTGAACATGAAAGTTATTGAAGATATTGTTTCTTGACAAACAGATTCTCCAAACCACATAAATTGTCCAAAACCCCTTAAGCCTTTGTTCTCCATTACCCACATAGGACTGCAAAGGAAATGCCACCAAGGAGCTACAGGCTAATTGAAAAATCACTCACCTGAGATGCAGTCAGGATCACGCTCCATTTCTACAGACGTATATAGAAACTAGAAATATGTGGAGTCTTCCCTGAACAGAGCAACTGGCTAATCAGCAAACTCAAAGGGAAATCATCTGCTTTTTCCTCCCCTGTGTTGCTGGATTTGCATTTAATAATTCAAAAGAGATGCCAAAAAACCCCAAAAAACTCTACAGGGGAGATCAGGTATCCAAACTACTTCCATGGCCCTGAGTCCTAGCTGCTCCCCTTTCAAAGAAAAACTATAGCCTTGACTGGGTGGGATGCCAGCTTACCACCCAAGAGCTGATGTTTCTAAAACCTTCTGTTCAGAGATCATGATCATGGGTTTCCATTAACAGGACTAAGTAAACGCTTTCCTAAATAATCCTGTCAATGGTTGAAAAAAATACATGTATTTTTGGAAGAAAGGCTCAATACTGTGCTGGCAGGGCATAACACTGATCCTCATTTTGGAGGCTTTCCGCTCCCCCTGCTTTTTGGAGAGACAATTAATATTGACTGTACCTATCGTTAATTTTCCACAGTCATCAGGGGCTTTTAGGTTTTATAAGTATAATATCAATACAGACTGTCTTCAAAGCTCTTATTTCTTTTAGATTTTCCTTCTGCATTCAGTGTTCTCTACCGCCGCAAGACAATACTTCACAGGTTCAAGGCACGTGGCTACTAGAGAAAGTCACTCTGATACTAGTAAAGAGATGGGCTCTCATTATCTTTCTGGAGGGACCGGGATGTGTGAGTAAAACGCTTTGATTTCCCAGATCCCCAGTCCTAGGGGGTGGGGAGTGTGTGCTGAGAGTAGAGAGAGGACAAGGGACGGGGGGGAAAAAAGGGGTAGAAGCGCACCCCTTTCTCTTCTTCTGCATCTCAGAGCTCAATTTCTTACATCCCCTCTCTCTTTTTTTTTTTTAATTTATATTTTATATGGAAGTATAGCTGATTTACAATGTTGTGTTAGTTTCAGGTGTATAGCAAATGATTCAGTTATACGTATACATGTATCCATTCTTTTCCAGGTCCTTTTCCCATATAGGTTATTACAGAATAACGAGTAGAGCTCTCTGTGCTATACAGTAGGTCCTTGCTGGTTATCTATTTTATATATAGTAGTGTGTATATGTTAATCCCACTCCTGGGCATATATCTGGAGAAAACCATACTTTGAAAAGATACCTGTGCCCCAATGTTCATAGAAGCACTATTTACAATAACCAAGACATGGAAGCAACCTAAACGTCCATTGACAAGAGGAATGGATAAAGAAGATGTGGTATATATACACAATGGAATATTACTCAGCCATAAAAAAGAGTGAAATAATGCCATTTGCAGCAACATGGATGGACCTAGAGGTGATCATACTAAGTGAAGTCAGTCAGACAGAGAAAGACAAATATCATATATCACGTATATGTAGAATGACAAATGAAATTATTCACCCCCTGTCTCTTTAAAGCCCACATGGAGCCTATGGACATCTAGACATGGATGTAGTTTTCTCCCCCCTGGGGAACATCAACACTTTAGGTGTAGTTTGATTCCGTGTGCTCTGTTCTTTCAGAAATCCTCTATTTTTTCAAGAATCCCTGTGAAAACACCACCAAAGTGCTGACTGACAAGAGCTAAACTGTGGCCCCCATGGCTCTGCTCGGGCCAGTGTGGCCTGGTCACCATTCCTGCCATCCATCAGTGTTTGGTCTAACAGCTCTGAGGCTGCAAGAACATGAGGGATTCCAGTCAACGACCCAGGTTTCTTGGCAAAGACCTGAATGGTCCTTGGGGAATCAGAGACCTCTATAACCTTTGAGATGCCACCTGAAAGGTTTGGCTTGGAGGCAGGCTTCTTGGTCCATAGGAGGGAAGCAGGTTTCCCCTCATCTGGCCCTCTTGCCTCTTTCAGGCACATGAGAAATTATAGGGAGTCTGCTGGCCGGGCAGCCACCTCCAGAGGGCACAGACAATCCACTTCCAAAGGCCTCCTCACCCAGGAATATCCCTCCTCTGGCATCCTGTGCTATCTCAGACAGGCTGACCCTGCACAATGTCACACAGGTCTTCCAAAGCCATGACTAAGAAGCCCACAGGTCACTTGCTAACCCTTCTTCTGTTGGGATGTTCTAACCATGTTGCATTCCTTCCTTCCTCAGGGATGTATTTAGAGCTGACTTTCTGCCACGTGCTAAGCTACACACCAAAGATGCCTGTCCTGTCTTCAAGCAGTTCCTCGTCCAGGAGTATGTATATATTATCTGGGGGAGGGGAGGGAAGGAGAGGCACAGAAACATCACAAAAATGGTGATAAATCTGGTGTTAGGAATGAGAGTAACGTGTACATATTTGTTGAGGTTAGAAGAGCAGGCTGCTCTGCTATTTAGAAGCCTGGTTACCTTGGGCAAGTTTCCTAACCTTTCTATGCCACAGCTTCATCACCTCTGAAGTGGACGTTAGAGGATGTTCTGGATGTATCAAATCTGGATAACACCGTGATTTGGTGTAGAAGAGATTTTAAAAACCCCAAACACTGTAACACAAGACAGAAATACAAAGTGGCATAAGGAAAGTCAAAATAAAGCATGTGGGCTGATCAGAGCAGGGGGCATCTCTTGACAGTAGATGGCTGAGGTTTCTTTGTTACAAACCTCCAAAGCAGGTAGAATCCAGCTTCTCTTTGGAGAACATTCCAAAGTGCAGCCAACTTAAGTGGAATTTTATAGCTAAAATGCTATCCTGGGACGTCCATGTTGCAACAATGGCATAATTCACTTATTTCTGCTTTCTTTATGGGTATAATCAACACCTGGGGACCACAGCCCGCCTGCACCTACCAACAGACTAGAATAAGTCATGACAAACATCCTCTCTGGGTTTGAATCAGTATTCAAGCTTAACTCACTAACAGACACCTTACTAAGTTCAGGGTCAGACTTCTGCCAGGACCAGCGTGTATAAAGCATGTTCTATGTTCCAAGCTGATCCATGTTCTATGTTCCACTGACCCAGGTAACTGACAGACAAAGAAACTGAGTCTGAGAGGTTAAGTCACACAGTCAGTGAGCAATGGAACCAGATTTCTGATCCATGTGTGTCTGATTTCATAGAACAGGATCTTCCTGTTGCATCGATAGCCAGCTCTTCCCTGGCTTAGTTCACAAGAAGCAGCTTCTCTCTCCACTCTCACTGTCCACCCATGTCCTCCTACTTAACTAAATTTCTGGTTTTGCCTTTTCTCAACAGCCTTGTCACAGAGCTGCTCAATACCCAGCGTGGGGCTTCCCTTGTGGCGCAGTGGTTGGGAGTCCGCCTGCCGATGCAGGGGACACGGGTTCATGCCCCGGTCCGGGAAGATCCCACATGCCGCGGAGTGGCCGGGCCCGTGAGCCATGGCCGCTGAGCCTGCGCGTCCGGAGCCTGTGCTCCGCAACGGGAGAGGCCACAACAGTGAGAGGCCCGCATACCACAAAAAAAAAAAAAAAAAAAAACAGCGTGACAGTCCCCAAATTCTGATGGGCAGTAATTTAGATCCACGTCATCCTGTCCAGCTCTTTCTCAGAGATTGACTTCAAGGGTTCCCTGAAAATGGAAAGCACCGAGCATTATGGTGTTTGATGGCAATTTCAACAGATCAGCCGGTGGTCAAGCTCTTGGATTGCCTAAGAGTATCAAGTTACCCGCAAAGAAGCAAGTCCTAGGTCCTGCCATAGCACAAGGCAAGGGTGGAGAGGCACTGCCAAGTATCTGCTGTGCTGCTCAGTTTGTACCATTTATCTGACAGCTAATATAATATCAAGTGACAGCTTAAACAGGCTACTTTCACCTAATCTGTGCATGCTGTATGCAAAACAGCTCTGACCCTGGCTTGGTTCCTTAAAGCATGTAGGATTTAATTATCTCCCACTGTTATAGAAGTAATGACAAGTTACTTAGTACTTTTAAGACTGATAAATAAAGTCCTTTTGACAAGTGAGCTGAAAACTACCCCATTTACAAAGTTGTGATACAAATGCCCCTGTCCCTAAACTCAGGACTTCATTTCTTAAGTGAAAATGATCTCTAGTCCCTGGACTCTCTTAAATATGGTACACCCAGAGCAGTGAAGTTATACAGTGTCTTTTCTGAAAAGGGGGATTCTTCAGGTGCTAAATGAGACAAATTGACAAAGAGAAAGGGAGGGCATGAGGGAAAGAAAAATAAAGAGAAGCATCTATGTATTTTATTAACACTGAACTTCAAATAAACATCTGTGTGAGTTTCAATACACTTGACTACACATCATCATCTTTATGTCACAGCTAAGGCCCTGGACTGGACAGTGCAGTAGAGATTTATCTGCAGTGATAAAATTTCCAGTTTCTTTCAATTCACATTCATTTCTTCCATCTTTCTAGAAGGGACAGTCTCTCCTCCCTCCCCAGTAATCACAGATCTGTTCCCCCTGCCCAGACTCCATGTCCAATCTCTCTTACTTAACTGAGTTTGACATGTTTCTAATACTTATTTAGAGCTGCCAGCCACCTCTTTCCAATGCCTCACACCCTCACAGAGGGGTATTTGTCACCAGGAAAGAAAGTATGGATATTCGTACAGAAGTCAGCAAGGCCCCAAGTGCGACAGACTGAGGCAGATAAAATAAGAGACATTGTCATAAATATATGTAATGCTCAGTAAAGGAGGAGTTGCTCTCAAATGACTTAAATACAACTCCAGGTTTAGATGACTTTTTAAAGACCATTATGTAATTCAATGGGAAAAGAAGCAGGAGAAAACCTGTCACCTAGTGCTGTAACTGTCATTAGCAAAGCTGGCTTTTCCCCAGGTTTTTGCAGCATGGTTTCTCTCTAGAATCTGATAAGAGGTATAAATCTGTGTTTGCAAACATGTGGCCCCATAGTTGATATCTAACCCAACATCGTGTTGTGTTTGGCCTGCACTACCTTAAAACTCTTTGAATGAAGTGACAATATAAAATTGAAATATTTTACATAAAGTCCAGAAAATTTACTTCTCTTGAAAAGTTTAAAGGCCTGACAATACTACGCCAGCGTGACCCCATGGTAGCAACTGACTGATGCTAGGTAGCAACTTTTCCTCTCAGTGGGGTAGGTAGTGTCTGGTTGGCCACACTCTCTACCCGTCCCAACTGCCTTCCACCTGACTGCATCACTCATGTGCATGATCTGTAGAACCATGAGTTTCCAATGCCTGCCATAAACCTTCTCTTCCAAGAAATATTTATACACACAAAATTCAGAGTAGGGCTTCCCTGGTGGCGCAGTGGTTGAGAGTCCGCCTGCCGATGCAGGGGACATGGGTTCGTGCCCCGGTCCGGGAAGATCCCACATGCCACGGAGCGGCTGGGCCTGTGAGCCATGACCGCTGAGCCTGCACGTCCGGAGCCTGTGCTCCACAATGGGAGAGGCCACAACAGTGAGAGGCCCGCGTACAGCAAAAAAAAAAAAAAAAAAATTCAGAGTAAAGGTTCAGGGGTGGATAGAGCCCTTGATATAGATTATCCATTAGCCAGAGCTCCTTAAGCTTGGCCAAGCCACCTCTCTGATCTTCAGCTTCCTTGTCTGAAGCATAAGAGTGTGCATGATCATCTTTTAGGTCCCTTTCTTCCCTTGAAGTGAAAGACAAAACCACTTTTTAAATGAATTCCCATGATGGAAAGCTCAAAGTTTCAAAAATCTTTTTTTTTTAATTTTATTCTGTAGACCAACAAATGAGCCACTACCAACAGCAGGTTCAAAGGCTCCGTGGGGAAAACTGGCAAATCTTCAGACACACACTTGCTCCAAATAATCATCCATCCTTCACTCCGAGTCATGGAGGGTCCATTCTGCACAACAAGAGATCACATGCAGTTTCTCTAAGGAGCAGGGTGTACAGGAAAGCTGTGGGATGAGAAAACCAACCTGAGAAATCTCTCGGTCGGCAGCACAGTTGTTTGGGGGTAGGAAGAGAATAAGCACTCCAGGACTAAATCCCAAGTGAAAAGCTGATAACGTGCCTCAAATTGCTCTGTTGGGCCTCCATCTTTACTCCTTTCCCCAAAATTGTATAAACAGGGCCTAAGTACAAATTAAGCCATTCATGTGATGGCCGTTTTCTAGCAGGTCAGTATTGCGGCGGAGTCATACAAGGAAAGCTGTATTTTGTCCTCCTATTTACAGAGTCATAGGCTTTCAGTGGCAGTCCCTTTAAAGGACTTTAAAGGGGCCCTAATGCAAGCCTCTAGTTTTACAGGGAAGGGAAAAGACTTAACCCAAGAAACAGGGCAATGCATCCCTGTCCCAGGCTGCTGTATGTGTGTGTTTGTCTCTCCCCATTTTTAGCATAGTGTGGCCTATAGAACAGACTGCCTGAGCTCAAAGTGTGGTCCCATTCTCATCACCTGAGTCCCCTGCTTCCTTTGACTCTCTTTCTTCATCTATAAAAATTGGGATAATGGTATACTTATAGGATTTTGTGAGGATAAAATGAGATGATACATGTAAAGCACTTGGAACGGGGCCCAACAATTAGAACAAAGTAAATGCTAACTCATTATTTATTATCAGTTTTGCTTCTGAGAAGAATTAAGTGGAAAACAGTGTGGGGCGCAGCCAGGTGGATCCTAGGTTCCACTTGGGGAGCCTCTATGCACTCACTATTGGAACATTGAGCAAGTAACTTGACCGCCCTGAGACTTAATTACTGGTCAGCAAAATGCTGAGAATTACATGAATAATGTGTATGGAAATGACGAGTACTAGGTCCAGCATGCTATAGCATGCTGGACAAGTAGTTCCAATAATTGATCGTTAATATTATCATTAATTTTTGCAAACTTTTCAGTTAGAGGCCACATAGAGTTAATCTTGGAATCCACCCCCCTTTCCCCACAAAGCAGCACCCATAATAATGACTAACACCTGCTACGTGCACTTATCTACAAGGTACTGTGCCAAGTGCATTGCTTGTATTGATTCATTGAATCCTCATAGCAACACTCTGAAATAGGTCGTAGTATCATCATCCCCATTTTACAGATGAGGAGACTGAGGCTTGGAAAAATAAACTTAGTCAAGAGAACACGACTAGTGGGCTTCCCTGGTGGCGCAGTGGTTGAGAGTCCGCCTGCCGATGCAGGGGACACGGGTTTGTGCCCCGGTCCGGGAGGATCCCACATGCCGCGGAGCGGCGGGGCCCGTGAGCCATGGCCACTGAGCCTGTGCATCCGGAGCCTGTGCTCCGCAACGGGAGAGGCCACGACTGTGGGAGGCCCCGCGTACCGCAAAAAAAAAAAAAAAAAAAAAAAAAGAGAGAGAACACAGCTAGTAATTGGAAAAGCTGGAATTTAAAACCAGGCATCAAACCCCTGCAGTTGTTTTACTGGCTCCCCAAGGAAACAAAATCCATTCTCTTAATAAGTTTTGTAGCTGGCCACTTCTGCATAGGGTTTAGAAATAAATGGGCAAAGATATTAAAATGATGAAGTTAAACTTAATTTCTTTCGCGGAATAAAAAAAATACTAAGTGCCTTCTGACAAACATGACAATTGAGACACACTGGTATGTGGAACAGTAACTGCAAGTAATCTACCCTAAATCATTATCAAAGTGCCACTTGGAATTTTGACTTTTCGAAATGAATGGCTTCTCTTTGTTAAACACCTACATCATGCCAGGGGCCATCTATGAGCCTTTGAGATGTCATTTCATCCTAATGTCATACAGGTGCTAAAAGATCAAGTCAGGACTTGCCTGGAGTCCATCTCATTCTAAGCCCAAACCCCACGCACTATGTGTCAAGACAGAATGCAAGAGGTTCACAGGTAAGGTCTTGGAACCAGCTGCCTGCCTTCCAATGCGGGTTCCTCATCTCACTAGCTCTGTAGCCTTGGGAAGTTAATCCCCCCATGTTGCCTCCATCCCTTCTCTTGCAACATGGGGAAAACAATCTTCCCAAGACTGACTACATGTAAGTTGCTTAGGGAAGGGCTACTCAAAGTGTGATCCATGGACTATACCAGTCTTCATCCTGTGTTTCATCACTGCATGATCAGATAAATACTGAAATTGAGCTTCTGAGAAAATAATTTTTATGGCCATTGACTCCAATAATAATAAAAAATGGGGCTTGTATATTCTATGCCATTTTACAAAATTGTTTTTTATTAATTGTTAGATTTTAATAGAGCAACAGTCCATGACACATTGAAATTTTCTAAGGAGAAAAAAAGAGGAAGGGAGGGGTGCCCTTCTCCACAAGCAGTTTGATAAGCACTAGATTAGATGCTCGCCAGTTATGCAGAAGTTTCTCAATAAATGTTAACTATCAATATTAATACCATTATTTGCTACACTGTTTCTCTACTTCCTAGAAAGGGAGCCAAAAATTCAAGGAGATAAATTCTAAGCCACAGGATGCTGGTAACTTTACTGACCAGAGAGCTTGACTCTTTCCAAGCCCTGGTTCATGATCTATGGGGAGAAATCATGAGGAGTTTCTGAGGATTTTGCTGGATCAGCTCAGTGGACTTCCAAGATGCCCATTAGTAGAAATGGTAGAAAATAACTCAATCCCTCAATTTCTCCCCTGCATTCTGTGCCCAATGTTCTCTTATTTTCCAGCTATAAAGTCCTTTGCCTTAACCTTTCCCTGGTCTTCTCCTTCCCCTTACAGATAGTATTTGATGGGATTCACCAGAACATTGGAGCAAAGATAAATATTGATTGGAAATCCCAGTTCTCCACTTACTGGCTCTGTGATCTTACGTGTATTACCTAGTGTCTGAGAGCCCTGATTTCCCATCTGAATAACTGGGATGACAGTGTACACCTTAGAGGAAGGTTAAAGGGGGCGCCATATTGAAAACCCCCAACAGACTCCATTGGCTTTCTCCACTCTCCTCTGTAAAGCAGGTCAAGCAGCAGTTGGTAGATGTAGGTGGGGAGAGGAAAATTATAAAGCCTGAGAACTACATCGATAGAGTCACTTTGCTCTTACTATTTATTTCAAACCAAGACTCCAAAATGTCTGTTAGACCACAGGAAAAAAAATAAATAAATATGAAATCCAACACTTTCATACCATTGCCAGAAAAAAAAGAAAGTCTCAGTGAACAAGGCCATTGACTGAAAACCTAAGAGAAACGTCCTATGTTAAACAATTGCTGAAGGAAGTACAAGCTGCCCAGGAGCCTGTGTACAAAGGAGGTGAGTTGTCTGGAATGGCATTTACAGGAAGAAACTAACATGAAAAGAGGCTCCTCGCTCAAAAATCAGCCACCCACCGTGCAGATAGAATGCTTTTGCTGGTGAAGTGAAAGGGAGGAACCGAACTATAAATTAACACTAATAACCTATTGACGAGGACAACAGACCATTGACCAACTTAAGCGACTCTAATAGAACGGAATTAACTGCTACACAACAGAGTTTAACAAACACAGTCACTATCGGATTGGTTGTAAGTGTCTTTGCAGTGAGTCCGAACTTTCAGTTTCAGTAAGGGCTGCGGGGTAGCAGAAGCTGCAGTCACCTACATAAAAGTATCCAGTGCACCCAAAAGCTGCCTCCCCACTCCCACATCGTAAGGCAAAAATACTGTCTCTACCAGAAAATACAGTTCACATTGGGAACATCATTTATAATGGCTGATGCCACCAGCCTGAGAAAGGTTTACATTCGGTGTAAATAAGGCAGATTTGCGAAGTTAGCGAGTTCCACTACCCAAGCTCCTTATTAATTCATATACCTCGAAGACATCTACTAAACATAACACCTTTTGAGTCATATACCATCTTTATGGAGATCGTTAATATTTCGCCATTGGGCTTCCCTGGTGGCGCAGTGGTTGAGAGTCCGCCTGCCGATGCAGGGGACACGGGTTCGTGCCCCGGTCCGGGAAGATCCCCACATGCCGCGGAGCGGCTGGGCCCGTGAGCCATGGCCGCTGAGCCTGCGCGTCCGGAGCCTGTGCTCCGCAACGGGAGAGGCCACAACCGTGAGTGGTCCGCATACCGCAAAACAAAAAGAAAAAAAATTTCCCCATAATAGAGCAATTACCGGTCCCATTCTTTCCGTTGATCACCTTTGCACTCCTGACCTGCAACACCGGCTTATCCACAATTCTCGCTTGTGTTCCAATTGCCCTCAGATCCCACTAGCCTTCCGTTCTCCAAGCGACAGTCATCTCTATGCAACCCTAGTGAGACCTCGGCCGGAAATCTGTCCTCCGCACCTCTCCCCTCTCTCTTTTCAGTCTGGGATTCACAGAGTAGCCTGGGATGAAGGTGAAAAGGAGATGGAGTCTTAAAACTGCACGAAGGGCTTCCCTGGTGGCGCAGTGATTGAGAGTCCGCCTGCCAATGCAGGGGACGCGGGTTCGTGCC
>NW_006774075.1:998717-1017422 GCF_000442215.2 Lipotes vexillifer
AAAAAAAAAAAAAAAAAAAAAAAAAAAAAACTGCATGAAGACTGGTTTATGAAGCCCTGCCGCATTCATTCATTAATTCGTTTGTTCTCTCACTCATCTTTTGAACAGTTTTTGAGTACATGCTCAGCACCAGGCATGATGCAAGATGCTCAGAATACAGAGAATAATGAGATCTGATCTCTGCAGACAGATAAACAGCTAAAGCAGACAGATAAACGGCTGAGTAAGAAGGTAAGTGCAGGGCTCAGTGGGAAGAGACAGGAGTGCACCCAGCTCTCCCTGAGAGAGTTAGAGAAGGAAGATTCTCTGAGCTGGGTCTGGAAGGATTAGGAGGACTTGCCTGTGGATGAAAAGGGGGAAGACACAGGAAAGCTCATATAAAAGAGCAGAGCCGTGCCATTTTACCCTTGGCTACGTACCCTCAGCAATGGCACAGAGCCTGGCAAGCAATAGGGACTCCATGCACAGTGAGCAAATGAACTAACGGCACAAAGATTCCCACGAGAATCTACCACTCATTGCCCCCATCAGTCCCTTAGCAAGAGAGATGGTGATCCCTTTCCATTCCTTTTGTGGCCCTTTAATACAGAAGTTGTTTCATGCTCTCCTCTCTAAGGGGTCTCTGATTCCATTTCTTATGTTGTATGACACCTCCCCTTTGTTCCCAACTTCCTGTCACAAAGAGACAGAAGAGCATGGGAGGAAAAGACTCCCTAACAACAAAATTTGTATGTGGTCCCTTCAAATGACCCAAATGCCTAGTGAAACAACTGTGGATGGGGGCTTGGATGCATCTACATGGCCGAGCCCCCATGTTTGGAAAGCACAAGGACTTCTCAACCTTTGTACTATGGACACTTTGGCCCAGATCACTCTTTGCTGTAGAGGTCTGTCCAGTGCATTGTTGGGTGCTTAGCAAAATCCCTGGCTTCAACCCACAAGATGCCAGTAGCATGCCCCATTCTGGGACATCAAAAATGTCTCCAGACATGGCCAAGTGTCCCTGGGTTGGGGGACAGTCAAAACCATTATAGATGATAGCTTTCTTGATAATCCACCCCTCTGGGGGGTCTCCAGCAGTCAAAGGTACAATCTTAGAATCATTTTTACATCCGAGAATCCCAGTGTAAAAAGTGACCTTGGAGCTCATCCAACCCAATAAAGATTTTGCCTGTGGGTGGACTATTCCACTATTGCAAAATGCCTTCGAGTGGATGATAAAGGAGAAAAGGCACACACACAAACACACCAAAGCCATTACTCCTGTGTCATGCTGCTACCCTGTGTGGAACTGACTAGGCAGAGTTCTGCAGAAATGGCTTCAGATGATTGGAAGAGATCAGGGTGACGTGGGGCCGGTAGATGGGACGCTTAACTCCAACTCATATTCATTTACTGGTACATTTAGGCTGCTTTCAGGCCGCCTTTCTCTCAAAAATACCTTTCGTATCAAAATGGCAAGGCTCTGGCTCTGAAGCCTTAGAATACTGAGTGATCCATTTTGCTTTCATCTTCCTAAACACGTGGGTGAGCAGAGTCTTGGACAGCTTAGCGTTGCCATAACATCATAAATACATAATTATGTAGATATCTGCTGGACATGCAAAAAATATATTTCTAAACAACAGCAAAAATGAAGCCTCATTATTTCTCCCAAGGAGTAACTCAGAAGTCATTCCTAAGGTCTTCTTCTTTCAAGATACTGGAGATGGAGAGAAAAGCAACTCCAATATCCGTATTCCAGTGTGTTACTCTAAACTCAGAAGTTGGACGTGAACCGTCTTCAGTAAATACATTAAAAGGTAAAACAAAAGAGATGGGAGGATATATAGAGTAAATGAAGCTGAAAAGACAAAAATCAACCAATAGCAACACATGGACCTTATTTAGATCCTTATTCAAACAAACTGTTAAAACATGGCATTTATAAAATAATTTGAAAGTTTTGATACTGACTGCTTATTTGATAATAAGAATTATTGTTAAATTTTTGATTTGCCAGTGGTATTGCGGTTGTTTTTCTTTAAACATACACACTAAAATACAGAAGAAAGAATATCTTGCATTTGCTTCAAAGTTATATGAGAGGAGGAAGCACTCTTAAAGAAACAAGATTGGCCATGAATTGTTAATTGTTGAAGCTGGTTACAGGTACACAGTGGTTCATTATACTATTTTGTCTCTTTTTTATGCATTTGTGATTAAAAAGTGAAATAGATTAATTTTTAAAGGAGCAAGAAAAACTAGTTTAAAAAGGAAGTGATTGAAGACAAATATAGAATGGCTTTTTTTGCCTCTGATCAAAAGTGGTACATATGATCATCAACTGCTGTCTCAACAGTGTGTTGGGAAGCATCTGGATGGTATGACAGAGCTGTCTGAAAGACAATCACGTGGAGAACTCTGAACGGCTCTACAGAATGTGGCATATTCTGCCTTCCAGTACTATTACTTGTAGATGTACCTAATTTCCCCTCCTCTTTCCTTAGATTGTAATCTCTGTGACAAAGACTGGATCTTGCTTATCACTCTGCCTCCTGCAGAGCCATACCTAATACTTGGGACATAGTAAATGCGTGAGAATCACTTGTTGAAAGTATTGAGGCAGTGTTTGTGCCTCTATAGGACCGATAAATTGAATTTAATGTTAATTTTTGCATCAAAATATACAGCAACAAAATTTTTTAAAACTTCTGAGAAATGAATGGATGAATTTGGGCAGGCAGATCATCACACGGCTTAAATCAGTGTTTCCCAAAGTACAGTACCATAGTGATATGTACGCAAGGTGATTTTATATGGTTCACAAACAACTTTTATTGAGGAGTTATGCATTTACTTTTAATATTTTTTAAGATGAAAGTACTTGGTGTTTACGTAGAATGCAATAGTTTAGGAAGAGGCTACAATGATTTATATTTTAAATAAAATTTAGTAAATATTCACACTATTGGCAAAGAGCCATGGCAAAAACGTTTGAAGGTACTATTCATTGGTTTAAATAGCAGAATCTCAAAGAACATCTACCTGTTTACCTCTCATAAGTGCCCCATTGTTAGCAAAATGTTTTGGAATGTGGACTCTGGAACGAGACTATCTGTGTTCAAATATAGGCTTTGCCACTGACTAGCTGTGTGACCTTGAGCAAGTTACTTAACCTCTCTGTGCCCCCAGTTTCTTCATCTGTGAAGTGCGGATAACGATAGTGCCTATCTCCAGGGTTTATTTTGTGGATTAAATGTAAAGCATTTAGAAGAAAAAAAATAAGATACTAGTATATATCCATCAGGATGGCTAAAATGAAAATGACTGACAATACCCGGTGTTGGCACAAATGTGGAGTGACTAGAAGTCTCATATATTGCTGGGGAGGGTGTGAGTTGGTTCAACCACTTTGGAAAAGTACTTGGAAATATTTACTAAAGCCAAACACATGCCTACTCTATGGCCCTGAAACTCCACTTCTGGGTTCACATCCAAGAGGACTGAGTGTATAAGTCCACCAAAAGTCATGTATGAAAATGTTTCTAGCAGTTTTAAGTATATTAGCCCCAAACTGGAAACAACTCAAACTGTCCATCAACGGGGGAAGAACTAAATAAATTGCAGTAAATTAATAAAATGAAATACCGCACAGCAGTAAAATAAAGAGAATTACTAATATGTGTTAATAGCATGAGTAAATCTCACAGGCATTTTGTTTAACAAAAGAAGATAGACACAAAAGAATAAATAATGTATGATTCTATTTACGCAAAGTACAAGAACAGACATAACTGATAATGATAGAAGGAACCTCTGGGAGTGGTAACCCCTTGGGTAGGGTATCGACTTGAAAAGGGCACAAGGGAATCTTCTGGAGTGTTGGAAATATTGTATACACATATAAAGATCCATTGAGCTGTATGCTCAAGATTAAAGCACTTACATACTTTACTGTATTTTTGGTACATGGCTCAAAAGTAAATTGCAATATAAAGTACTTAGAACAATGTCAGGCACATAGTAAGTACTCTGTTATTATTATTTACTCTTATCTTCTAGTTATCTATCCTTTCAAAGAGTCTACAGAATTTCTTGAGAACCTAAATATTCTATGATGGTACAAGAGTTATCGAATACAGTCCCCATTTTAACAAGGAGACAAGCTATTTGAGGAGACCTGTTAACCAGTTCCAGTCACTCCTCAGGAAGCATCGTCATGGCTTAGCAATTCAGCGCACAGTCTCTGAAGCCAGAAAAACCTGCCTTTGATTCTTGGATCTGCCATTTACAAGCCTTGGCAATGTTTCTTAACATCCCAGAGTCTTGGTTTATCTTTAATATACAGCTGATAATAAAAGCTGCTTCGTAAGATTGCTGTGAGATGCTTATAAAAAGTTAGCTAATATTACTATTTTTAGATTAATTTCATCTTTAATTTTCAGAAAAAAAATGATCAGGGCTAAAACTGAATATTTGAGAGGCATTAATTACAACTGAGATATAGCTGTGTTCCCATATTCACCTTCCTTTGAACTGTTTCCGAATGTTTATATAGACATCACCTGAGAAAGGCTAAATGATCTTTCAAGATCACAGAGGAGTTTCAACTCCAATTTATTTACAGACATGCTTGTGGAAACCTGTCAATATGGCAGTCAATTATGATTTTAAGTATTATCTCTATTAGCAGCAGAGAAAGCAGGGCGTCCCTAGCTATACGTTTGCATTCGTTTCTGGATTACTGCGTATGTGAGTATGTATTGCACCTGTATTTGTATATGTCCCTTCCTCAACCTTTCCAAACCACCCTCAGCCTCTCTCCTCTTCGTATCTATGACATGCTGTGTGTATAATGCTTTTATCACTGCATATATTTCACAACAGTGCCTTTATCCATTTACCCGGTTGCCGGCCCCACGAGACCACAAACTACTAAAAAGCAGAAGCCACGTCTTGCTCATCCCATACCCCCCAGAACTTAGCGTGGTGCCCGGTACAAAGTAGGTACTCAACAATTTGTGTTGACCTAAATGTCTAGAATGATCCAGGCTGCTGCTAGCCTAAACGGCAGCTTTTGAAAAAATCAAAGACACCTTTTTCTTCCATCACAAGAGGTCCCACACCGGGACACACAGCTTAGCAAGCTGAGAATGGACTGGATTTCAGCCCCCCACTTGCCCTCTCAAGTCAAGTTCCCTTGTGAAGTAAACACCCTGCCCAAACATAAGTGGACGAACAAGAGAATGCTATGACCTTGTGGAACAAAACAACATAAAGGGCCGATGGCTTCACTGTGCATAATTCTCTGTTTCAGGATTATCAGCAGTCCCCTCTCTAAACCTAGTCTGGATGTCTCTGTCACTTCTAGATGAGATTACTTCAACTCTAGGGGTACCCAAAGAGTAGTTGAGCTGGGTGCAATAGCGGTGGCCCAAACCTTCCTTAAATGAGAGAATCAGTAGCGCTCAGGTACCTACTGAGCCAATGCAACTAACTCAAGGTTGGAAAAAGTCTATAAGTGATATTTAAAATTCAAGGGCCAGGTACCAGAGTAATTGCCCTGATTCTGACCCTCCAAGGTTATTTGATCTAGCCTGCTCTTCTAATTCTCTCCCCCAGGGAGTGTAAAGCAGGAGCATTCCAAGTCAGGGCCCTGACGCCATCCCAGCTGCTCTCCCTGAGGGCGATATTCCCTCTGGGATCTTCAAAGTAAGAGAAGAGTCTTTCTATATGGGCTGCTGGCTTGGATTTTTCCTTCCAGTTCTTTTTTTTCCCTCCCTCTGGTTGTATTTATGAAAGCAAACGGCTATATTCAGCAGTGGACCCATCTCCAGTTTAATTTCTATTTACACCTTGTAAGTGCACCCCAGACACTGCACTGAAATGGGCATTCCAGAATTCAAATAGAGCAAGTGATACACGGCAGAAGCTGGCAAATCCTTCCTCTTAACTCCTCGGGCTTAGTAATTCCCCACAGAACCCGGACAGCCTCACCTAACGTCGCCACAGAGATTTAACAGCAAAGAGCCACAGTGACGTCTTGTCTTGCACAATTTAATTACACTCACCAAATAGACAACAGTGCATTTACTGGCCCACCATTAAATATTATCATAAGTAATTTAAACCCAACTTCACTTGTCCAAATATATGGACAAAATACATTCTGCCATCCCAAAGCTTTAATGTTCCCTCCATAACTGTGAATCATCGACAAACCCTCAGTAATTTATTCTGCTTTCCAATTGGAAGCATATCTTAAAGGAAGAAAAGTCAGAATGTGCAACACTTCTGGTAGTAAACTTGTCCACCTGCTATCCAACATAAATTAAGGAGCCATACTTTAGTGATTCAATTACACCACTGAGTAATTGAAAATATGCAATTACAAGGAGTTGAGGTTCTTATGAGAAACATAATGTCTGCATTCCAGATTCCCTAGTATTTGATTTATAATTGGAATATTGGCATAATATTCTACATTTGAGAGGAATTGCTCCCTTCTGGATAGTTCTAGAATCTGAATATTTAGGGCTACAAAGACCCTACGAGCTCATCTTGCTTAACCCCTTGTTTTAGGTATGGGAAATGGAGGCTCAAAGATCAGTCAGCTTATAAAAGGCAAAAAGAGGCCTTCTGACTCCAGTTCAGAAAGTTTAGCATCACGGTCAAACTCACAGTCTCCGGAGTAGGACAAGATTCAGCCTTGATGCTATACAAGCCAATTAATCTTTCTATGTCTTTGTTGCTTTTTCTTGAATATGGTAACTCCTAGATCAACTAGATACTATTATCTAGTTAAATAAAGATGCCTTTGCTTCTTCCTCTATTAAACAGAGATGATAACTCCTAAAGCAATTAGCCACAAATAGAGAACAACTCCTAGAGTTCCTGACAGAGTATGTTTTCTGAAACACTCAGCATAATGTTAGACACACAGTAAGTACTCAGTAAAAAATTAGCCACCACCATCACCATCATCATGTCCAGTCCCAGTCACTGTATCATTTCATAGTCTTTTACTTAAATCCTATTGCTACTTTCAATATCTAACCAACAATTTTGGCCAAAACATATTGCAGTTACTGTTCCACATTTAGCCAGAATATCTTTCCGCTCTATTCCAAAGACCGTACACCTTACAGCATACTTCCCCAATTTGGACAACTGGATCCCTCTTTGTTTTGAGGACAACATGCTAACCAACCACTAAACCTCCAATGCTCGATTCATTTCTTGGGTTGTACGCTGACGAGGTATGTCTGCGTCAGGTGCGACACTTTATCCAATCAGGCTTCCTATGCCAGCTGTCCCAACTCAAACACATGCACTGATCTGCCATTTTAGTCCTGTAACTAACAGTTGCATCTTAATATGTAAATATTTAAAAAATCACAAATGATTATTCCCATCATTGACCTCCATTCTTTCTCTTGACAAAAGAAACCATAGCTTCTCTGAAACCCCAAATAAGCACATGTGATCAAATGCTAATTTAGCAATAAACAGAAAATTGACTTCAAATCATCTCTCTGTCACTCTAATTGATTAACAGTCACATGAAAATTGATAACATGATTTTCAGCAACAGAGCGCGTGGCACAAGCTTGTCGGTTCTATTGGCTTTGGATATTTACTTCCTTCCAAATAAAGCTTTTTAAGAGTACATTAGTGAGTCCACCAATAATCTTAAAAAGAAGTCTAATTACGATAATGAACTCTGTACAACGAGTTAATGCAATGCTGAAGCTTATAGATCTGAGTCTCTTGTTGCAAGAAAAACAAAGTACAAATTCTGTTGAATATAGGACAATCATAGTTTTGTTTCACTGGGAGTGAACAAATGACTATGGTCTTCTTTGCTTCTCTAGCATTCTGGCAAAATATACTCACATGATATCTACCTGCCTTAAAATTGCCCCAACATCCATGATACTTATCTTAACACAAAATGAATTTTAAGCTGCTGACCCTCTAGTGTTCACATGGCTCAGTCAGAAACCATCCTTAAGAAGTAGAAGATTGAAAAAAATTTAACAGAAAATAAAGCTGCATTGGTCTAGGTTGTGAATATTCCTAAACTGAGTAAGTTAGTATAGCAGAACTTGACTTCAGCTCATGTTGGCAATACAAAAACAGACATTGGAATGATGATAAAGCATGCTAACTTTCAGTGCACTGAACATTCTCTATCTGCTCCTTTAGTTCTCTGCTTCACCCTTCTCTATTCCTGTGACCCCTGAGGCTGACCTTTAGAAATTGTGTCCTTGGGCCTCCTTGCCCTTCACTTCTGACTAGATTGAGATATGGGGAAGCACTAACAGTAGATCTAAGGTCAGTGGAAAAAGGAGGTGGGTACTTTCCTTACAACTCTCTCCCTGCTGGGCACAGGTTGAAAGGGACCTCCTCCCTCCACCAAAGGCTGCACTGCTGAGATGTACACTATCCACCAGCTATAGCTACAGGTCTCTGGGTTCCAAAACAAGCTCCCTTTCCTGGCATCTTCAGGTCTAGGGGAGGTCTTGGCCTTCCACTGCTGCTAACCCTGGGGATTCATCATCTGTTGATTTCCTTTAACCCTTCCCACATCCTTGAAAATAGTCTCTTCATTAAACTCTAATCCCATTTGAATGTGCCACCTGTTATCTGCCAGAACCCTGTCTGAGATGTCTACCTTCCATTAACACAGTGGTCCTCTGCCTGTTGGGGGTTACAAACCCCTTTGAGAGCCTAAATTAAAAAAAAAAAAAAATTAGAGAGATCTCTCTCTGCCAAAATGCACCTAGTCACATGCATGTGAATTTTCTGATACCATTTCAAACAGCTGACAGACACCCTGAGTCAAATCCATGAATCCACAAGTATGAACCCCTACTATATTTAAGAAAACAGTTTTTATATTCAGAAGAGAATTATATGGGTACTATGTTGTTCTTTAAAGAGTCCAAACTGGATATCAGATTGTGGAATATGAAGTTATGAGAAAGCACCCCACTCCTAAAAATATCCAAATAAAGAATAAATATAAAAGATATTGCTCAATAATGCATCTTTAATTTTACTACTTTCCTTGCTTGTCACATTATTTAAGTATTTATCACATATACCCTTAGAATGTTTTTCCATCGGCCAATGTTTTATTTACTTGTAAAGCTGATTGTTCATCACTTCAAGTGCCATCTGGACTACTGATAAGTAAATGTCTTTAAAAATCTCTGAAAGCGATTTCTGGAAGTTTTACCGTCTACCAGACCCACTCAGCCTTCCAAAGCCTGATCTCCAAGGATGCCGATAGGTATTCAGCTGTTTTTTTTATTAACACTGGTGGCTTCACAGTATTAAAAATGTATCCACCAGGGACTTCCCTGGTGGTGCAGTGGTTAAGAATCCACCTGCCAATGCAGGGGACACAGGTTCGATCCCTGGTCCAGGAAGATCCCACATGCCGGGGAGCAACTAAGCCCATGCGCCACAACTACGGAGCCTGTGCTCTAGAGTCCACATGCTATAATTACTGAGCCCACGTGCCACAACTACTGAAGCCGGCGCGCCAAGAGAAGCCACCGCAATGAGAAGCCCGTGCACCGCAACAAAGAGTAGCCCCTGCTCGCTGCGACTAGAGAAAGCCCGTGCGCAGCAACGAAGACCCAACACAGCCAAAAATAAAATAAAATAAAGAAACTAACACAACATTGTAAATAAACCATACTTCAAAAAAAAATTAAATGAACAAAAATGTATACACCAAGTTACCCCAATAGGAAACATGCACGGACTGTCATGAAAAATAAATTCCACTTCAGATAGTCACCCTCTCTGCCTATATGCCTTCCCCATGATCCAGGATGAGCATCTTTCTATAGGAAAATCAAAAAATGAATGCTGAAGTCCAATGCTCCAGCGTGCTTGAATCTCTTAAGGTCTCTATCAGTGGCTATTAAAATTTAAAGTGCACTGCATAGTCCTTGACTCCAAAAGGCACATGCTACTTATATTCCTTAAGCTACTGGCAGCTTAAGTTATTCTGTGTGGCTTGGAGGGGAGCAAAAGAACCAATGCAACAGACATTGGACCATATATAAATATCAACTGAAGACCATGGGAACAAAAACTTTAGTTGATGTTTTCCTTCCAATGGCAGTCATCTTAATGACCCTGTATTTAAAAGTCACCTTTTTTATATAAACCTGTTTAAATACCATGATATAGTGTATATAAACTTGTATGAGTCCTATGGGCATATACATTATTCTTTTTTCAGCCCCCAAATAAGATTAGCATAAAAGACACCATTCGTGTTCATAATTTTAAAGAATACATGGATATTTAGTTGGCTGCAACTGATGTTTTTAAAAAAGAAACGGAATGGAATAAAACAAATTGTATCAGAATGCATCACTTGTATTGAAGGTGAAATATTGTTTATAAAAAATAGTCTAACAAAAAAATGTCTATCAAAGAATATGTGGATACATAAGCTCTACGGTTCACATACTTGATAGTAGTGGAGCACCTCTTTTTATTATTCTACACTATTTTCTTTGTTAACCAAGATTGCCTTGACTATTTTGGTGACAATCTTCAACACCAGTCATCAGCAGTACTGAGAGAGTGCCCTCATCCTCAAATGCTCTTTTTGTCCTCATGATTTTCTAATCTGCCATGAAGCTACCAATCTTATAGGCAGCTCTCTGGGGTCAGCGAACTGTGATGTCTTCCCTTCATCCTTTCCCCCCACTGATCCTCTCCTACTGAATCAGGAGACGACTTCTATTTAATCTTAAAAAGAATAAACATGCACCTGGATTCAGAAGTCCAGAGAAGATTTCTCTCCTTGTCGTCTCCAGCTCACCTAGGGATCCTACCCCTGATTCCATCAAATACATTGCTGCCAAATTAATCTTCCTAAAAGCACAGCCTCAATTGTTCCCCACTGCCCAACCATCCTGTTCAAAACCTTTCAAGGGCTCTTCCTGTCTTTCTGAAAGAAGAAATTGTTTGAACTCTATAGCCTGGGATTCAGAACGCTTAATAATCTGGCACTGGGTTTACCCTGACTTTCCACCTTTCTTCTCTGTTGTTGTGGGTTCCAAATGAATTACATCACCATTCCCTGGAGGTACCATGTGCTTTATAATCATGCCTTTGCCCATCTCTCCCTTCTACCAATACAGAATGGCTTTTCCAAGGCAGTTCAAATGTTACCCCATCTATAACACATATGACATCTTTTCTATACCTTCCTGCCCACTGCTCACCAGCCCAACCCCAGGGATTTATCTGGTAGTCATTAACCTCTCTGTAAACTACTAGACCCAGTTTAGCTATTTGTAAAACGGGGTTAATAATGCCAAGTAATTTTGAGGACTATGTAGAATACTTAAAAGCACATTAGTTACAGTTTTTGTGGTGGTAGCCGTGATTATTGCTCTTCAAACAGTTACTATACAGTAAGGAATTGGAAAACTGAACGTGATTTTGTTGATTTTTGTATCTTCCACTGCCCCTGCCACAGTATAAATAACTTAGGAAGAAACAGAGGAAGGACATATGAAAGAAACTACATGCCCTCAATTTGGGGGCACAGAAAGAACCAACAGTTTCAGATTCTGAGTATATCTTCTATGTAGATCAGTTTGGCCTGGAAACGCCATATGTGTACACTGGCTTTCGCTTAACAAAGTGTTAAGTTGGGTCACTGCACAATCACTAATTGAATTCTAAGAGATGTCAACCATAACTCCTAGGCTGGGGCTCCTTTGTGGAAGATGGCAGTTGAGTGTAACAAGGACCCCTGCTGCTCTTACCAAAAGAACTGAGTCTATCTTTGAGTCGGCCCGTTTCTTCCTTTTCAGCTTTCCTGAGCTCTCACTTACAGAGAAAGCAAATTAGATGCCACTTTGTCATCTTGGTCTGCAGTTTCGCACAAAGCCTTCCTCTTTTAAAAGACCTTGAGGGTCAGATTCTAATCTGAGTTGTACTGTGATGAGTCTCTTAAAAGAACCACTCTGATGCCTGCAAGCACAGCAGAAAGTATTAGGAGATACAACCTCATTAGTCAAAATCATGGCCACCTCCCAGACACCTGACATAGAAGCAGGGCGGCCATGTTGGATTTGTTTTAGTAAGAAATACGACTGAGCACAAACAGGTTTCATCCTGTCAAAAGACTGCTTCTTTAATCCAGAGCTTGGAGTGGAAAATATGAGCTGAGGCATATTCAATGGCTCTGAGACATTTTAGGCATCGTACACACTCAGTTTGTAGCACCTCTGAGCCAGGAGTGCACTGGGTGCATCTAAGTGACACATGGTGACACAGAGTTCCACCAGAGCACGGAGCACTGAGTTAATTGGCAAGGCTGGCTACTAGAAAGCACACTCCACTCTGCAGAAGCTGGAGGCCACTTGAGGAGCACCCAAAGAAACATTTTAAGTGGGCAAGAGTCACAAAACTGCATACAGCTCACATGACAACCAAGAACTCCTCCTTATTTGTACTCTTTGTGCTCTTGGAGGGGAAAAGGTAAGCCCTTTCCATACAGGCAAGTATTTTAAGTCCTACTGAGCACAGAAGTTCTCAGGGGAACTACCCACAGCCTGAAGGGTCACTGCTTCCTAATTTCCCTGGGTGGTACCTAATGACTCAGCAAGAGTCTACATCTTAATTCTTGCATGGAAGGGATCACCCTGGTTCCAGGAATGAGTACTGAAGCCAGAGGACCTCAATACCACTCACTAGTCATGTGAACTCGGGCAATTTTCTTAACTCACTAAGCCTTAGTGTCTTCCCCTCTACAGAAGAAATTGTGTTTTATGAGAATGAGAATATATATACAAACTATGTTGTAATATAAAAATATTTTTAAATTAAGGATTAATTTTAATGCTGAGCAAAGACAGACCATCCCTCTGTCAAAATATCTCTGTGTTTGGTGCCCTTAGATCCCACACTCAGCCTTAGTCCCCTAGGGCTGTTATAACCAAGTGTTACAAACTGGGTGACTTAAGACAATAGTTATTCTATCATAGTTATGGAGGCTAGAAGTCCAAAATCAAGGTGTCAACAGGGCCATGCCCTCTGTTCCAGCTCTAGGAGAGTAATTCTGTGATGGTAAATTTTATGAGACATCTTGACAAGGTATCCAGATATTTGGGTAAATATCTGGGTGTATCTGTGAGGGTGTTTGAATTGGTAGACTGAGTAAAGTAGGTTGCCCTCCCCAATGTGGGTGAGCATCATTCAATCCATTGAGGGCTTGCGTAAAACCAAAAGACAGAGAAAGGGAGAATTTGTTCTCTCTGCCTGTCTGAGTGGCGACATTGGTCTTCTCCTGCCCCCAGATTGGAATTTACATCATCAGCTCTCCTGGTCTTCAGGCCTTCAAGTTTGGACTGGAACTTACATCATTGATTCTCTTGGTTCTCAGGCCTTTGGACTCAGATCAGAACTACATCACTTTCCTGGGTCTCCAGTTTCCAGACAGCAAATTGTGGAACTTCCCAGCCCCATAATCACAAGAGTCAATTCCTTATAGTCTCTCTCTCTCTTTCAATGTATATATATAACCCCCTGGATTTTCCAAGATAATCCTGTGCTGGCCCTACAACTTCACTTATGCATGTCAGAATATACACCCCAATATTGGTTTCAAAACCAGGCTCACTAAAATATAGGCATCAGAAGAAAAGACAATGGGGTGGTTTGTTCTTCAAAACCTTCATTTCCCTTCACAAATTTCTTCTCCCCCTATGTTTCTTCTCTCAGTGAATCAAAGTTGGGGGTTCTTAATCCGTCTATACCAATTCCTGTCTTCACTCCCATCCACTAATCTGTAACCCTGTCCACTCAAAGTCTCCCACATTTCTCAAATCAGCCTCCTCCTCCCCAGCCCCACACCACTCATTTGGATGAGGACTCATTAAGTCTCAGATTATTCACTTTGTTAACTTGAATTTTGGGCCTCACCAATACTCCTGTCAGATTGAGCTTTCTAAAATGCAAACTTGATCATTCACTGGCTTCAGTTACCTTAGTGACTATCTACTGCCTTCAGGATTAAATCCAAGATTCTTAGCATGCCATGTATGGCAGATACTGCTGGCTATGTGTTCATCAAAACTCATTTCCTCTTCTCCTGGGCATACAGCTGGAGTTCATTGCCTAGCCATCCTTGCAGTTAGTTGTGACCATGTCAGTGGGTCTCTAGCCAATAGAACATGAAAGAAAATGACACGTGCTATACCCAACCTGGTTCATAAAAATCTCCCATGCCATCCTCCGTGATCTCTCTTCCCCAGCTGGCTACTAGGTGCAGAGAGTCCACTACAGGACTCTGGGGCCTTAGGAAACAGTAGAGCCATAAGATGGAAGAAATCTGGGCTCCTGGAATAATACTGAAAGCTACCTGCTACATGAATGAGATATTCATTTCTATCGTATTAAGATCTCATTATCCCGCTGTATTAAGATATGCATTTCTATTGTATTGCTGAGTTGTGACAGTTGTTTATTACAGCCACGTGCCTACTTTGACCAATATACCATTTGAGGCTCTCAGTTTTCTGGCCCCTACCTACCTCTCCCATCTCATCATTGATTCATTACTCCTTTCCATCCTATACCACTTTTCTGCCTCAGTGAACTATTATGGTCCTCCAAACTCATTACTTCCCTCTTGACTTTGGTTTCATTAGAGTAATGCTCTCTCTACTTAGAAGGACCCTATAAGATAGACTATTCTTTATCTTCATTTTACATATAAGGAAACTTAAGGCTTAGAGAGGTTAAGTTCCTTGCCAGATTGTCAGCTAGTATGTAACTGAGTCAAGATTTGAACCTAATCAAATGGATACGGAACCCTTGCACTTAACCACTAGTTCATGAATCAATAAGTGTTTTGGAATGAGTCCTTCTCAGCCAACAGCAGAAAAGTACTCAAGGTCTAGCTATCGCCAGGCCTATCCCAGCCCACCTGGAAGGCTCAGACACGGTTCAGAGATTCTGTTCATGAACACACATAGAGAAGCTATAGAATCTCCCATGCTTAATGTTACTCTTAATCTTACAGAGAAGAATGATAATAATATCATTCCTTAAAGGTAACATAAACACTTAAAATGTTTTCTTTCCAACTCTTCTGCCTTTATACTTCACTTCCTGCCTTTTCTGGTCCAGTGTCATTGAACTTAGTTGGTAAATGGGCAAATATGTATCTCCAGACCATACTAAGCATGTCTTTTGATGTGCTCAAGTTCCAAAATGAACGTCACTCATGTTACAACCTCTCAGGTGCTCAAAAGTATTAGCAATTTCCCTTTTCCTTTGCTGATTTTTTCTCTAGGCTATCTATGCTATATTACTTCCATCTTTTTTCGTACAGTAAGTCATGCCCTCTAATCCATTTATCATTCTCGTCATCCTTGCTTGCAGTATTCCTTTTTCATCTTTTTTGAAAGCAAAATGGTGCCCTAATAAACACACTTATACAAACACACACTACAAAATCTCAGGCATTCCAGAACCAGTCTTTCCATCAGAATCCTCTCTTGACAACAGTTGATGTAATTTTTGGCCTGCCTCTTCCTCCCCTCTGCTCTTTCGTCAACATTTCACTTTTTTATCCAGATCTGTCCTTCTCATTTTTGCCCAAGTACCTTCAACAGTCACAAGTGGCTCTTTGATCTGCTATAATATACGTAAGTAAACACATTTTGTGGTTCTTTTTTTTTTTAACTCAAGTATTCCAAAGAGTGATGAACGTCAGGAACTATAAATGGACCCTTGCAGCACCCTGTGAAAATCAGAGTTCAGACAGGATTCAAGCCAGTCTTTCCAATACTGATGAAAGGCATCTCATCCCAAATGGTGCTTTGGAGAATATTGTCTATACCCAACTTGAGCCTAGAGAATTTATGAAGGAGAGAAATTTTTGCATTGCTATTCTCATGCCTTTCTATAACTTCCTCCAAGTTGTCCACCGATCTTATTTTCCACCCAATCATCCAGTGTTCACACTCTAATCTTAGACACCAACCTCTTTCAACCTATCAGCCAACTGATTTGATAAATTAATGCTAACTAATGGAAGTTCAGGAAAAATCTTCCTCTCTTTAGGCAACATATGACCTCTCTGAACCTCAGTTTCTTTGTGTGTAAAGTGGAGATAATATTCTGCTTTCTGTATTTCCACATGTAGGGAACTATCAGTTATTCATATGCTGGTTATAGGGGCAACACATTAATTTTCACAGTCTCTTCCCTTAACCCTCCCACTCCCGAGAAAAATTCTAGCATCAGTATGTTCTCTTCCTATGAGGCCTTAATATACATATTAGGATAATCAGGGAAGGGAAGAACCTGAGACAGTCCGAAGATAGAATTTACTCCCAAAAAAAGATCAAAACTAATAGTCTCAGGAATGGGGTAGAGGAATAAGTCAGTAGCTTCCTGGTATGGATTTGGGGGAATTCTGGGGGAGAATGGAGAGGAGTGAGTATTGAGGGCAATGGTTATTGTCTATCTGAAAGCCAAGACAGGAACAGAGGAAAGAAGTGGTGGGTGTTATAAATGTCCTACTTCCTGAGCGTTTGTTGCAGAGAGAACAATGAAAACTTAAATCAGCGTCGATGACTGTGTTCCTTTGACTTGATCCTTGCCAAGACTGTGCTATGAGAGGTTTTGGCTTTATAAAAGTTTTCTGTATATAGATTATTCACTTTTCCATTATCCAAGGCCATGGCTGGTTCCACCGTCCCAAATCCAGAATGGCCCCACTTTAACCTTTGTGTGCCCTTTTGACACACTGGCTCCCGACCTTAGTCATCCTTAGTCAGTGTCTACCAAGGGGCTTCAGAATTGCAGTAGCAAATATAATTAGGAAGTTTCGTCCTCTTCCTGTGAAGGGGACAAGCACAGAAGCACTTCAAAAGCAAACCAACAGTTTAAGGATTATCCAGAGATGTGATTTATCTGAATTCTCCCCCATTAGTGTTTAATCAAGGACTGACTGTGTGGAGAACTGCGTATCTCCATAGTTGCTAACGTTCACTCTGATTTTCCTGAAGACTTCTTCTCATAAATTACTCCCTTGTTAGCTCTTTAAGAACCCTTGGAATAGATAATATGATCTTACTGATGTATATGGTATAGGTTAGCGACTAGAATATTCTTTTATTAGCCTCTCATGTAGCTTTCTGACTCCCACCAAAAATCTCCTGGACTGCCGCCTCTAAGCTTCTCCTCTGTATAATTTAGTTAAAGGCGGAGGCCAAGTAGTTGCTAATTAATTCCTCACATCGCAGCTCGCTAGTCATCTAGCTTTCCTCTTCACATAAAGTGGCCTGTCTGGCCTCCCGTTCCCCTTCAGTTTCTAATTCCATTGCTTAGGAGAAATATTTTGGTTGTAGTTGTTCTTGGTATTGTGGAATCAATTACGGCAAAACACAAATTGTCCGAGGTAAGTCTGATCTGTAAACACTCATTGACAACTAGCTTATTTCAAAAGTGATCTTATCAGCCTTTTTGCCGAATCCAATAGACATTTTATTTAGAACATAGTCTGTTCTTCGAACCTCATTCATTCAAATATTTTATGGAATTCCAGGCAGTGTACTAAGAATAGGGAATATGATAAAAGATATGGTTCCTTTCTTTGGAAAGGAGTTTCAAAGGAAATATCTTCATATTTGAAAAAAGATGAAACACATTCTTTTAAAGGCTACATTCTATTATAAGTGATATCAATAGTAATGACAGCTATTTATTGTGCACTTTATGTGGGCTCTCTCTGTGCTAAGGGTTTTATCTTCACTCTCTTTTTTGATTCTCACCACACCCTATGAGTTAAGTGCTCTTGTTACCACCTATTTTACAGGTAAGAAAATAGAGGATCAAAAGAAATTAAGACACTAGATCAAATTATACGGCTTACCAGTGGCAGAGCTATAATTCATATCTACAGTGTCTGCCTTCTTAAGTTCTAAAAACGTAGCATGAGCATGAGTGTGTCTGGCATGTAGTAGGCACCCAGTCTACCCAGTTTGGTTAATTGTTAGTAAGAAGAGGGTCCGGGAGGACAACGGTGTGGCTTAAACAGCAAATTTGAGTCAAGGAGCAATGGAAGCAAGGGGACATGCAGGCTGAGGAAGTGGCCTTGGCCTCCTCTTGGAGGCCAGGTTGTAGAGTGAGCTCTGAAACCTGCAGAGAAGGGGAAGGCACTGAAGACTTCTGAACAGGGAAGAAACCTGGCGAATGTGTCAACCAGGGACAGCTGTTCTCAGTGGTGATGTGCACAGAGAATTGAAAATTGGAGGCCTCAAGTCTCATTAGGAGAAAATAATAATAGTCTATGGGTGGGATAATAATGAACTGAACTAAGAGAATGGGCATCACAGAAAACAATGGGCAAAATTTGGATATGGGACTTTGTTGTAGGGTATAAACAATGATTCTGAGGTTCTGAAGCTAGTAACTGTTGCTTTCATCGAAAATCATTTAGTCAGGAACAGGTGTCAGTTTAGGCTTGACAAAACAGTGGGTACATAGTAGGCACTCAGACGTTCTTAAAATGAACAAAAGGATGAATGAACAGATGAGTAAATGAATGAGTGAATGAAGTGTTCTTGAGGGAATGGCAGAGCCTCCCAAGTAGAGTCAGGTCCCAAAGAATTGTCCCTGGAAGCAATGTAAATTCCCTGCACTCTTTCCTTCTTTTTTTTT
>NW_006774075.1:1017463-1026021 GCF_000442215.2 Lipotes vexillifer
CAAATAGAATCAGGTCCCAAAGAATTGTCCCGGGAAACAATGTAAATTCCCTGCACTTTTTCCTTCTTTTTTTTTTTTAATTTGCCCCTGTTGTAGCCAAACCTCCGTATTTTCTTTAAAACTCTTCTTCTGAGTTAGTTTAGGTAATGTGGTAAATAGTCAGATTTATAAATTTATAGAACTAATTCCTGAGAAACTCTCCTGTCATGCAGCAAGATATATATATGTTTTTTTTAATCCAGCAGGATTTCTCATTCTCGGAGAATGAGTTCTCTGGGAACAAGAGACTCAACCAATACCTCTACTCAGTGAATGCAAGGTTTTGTAACTCTCCTTCAGAATGTAAGTCGAATAGAGGACCCAAAGGGTTACCCAATAACCTAAGGAATCAGTCTTATGTCACGCACTGGACACAAGGCATATGTGAAAAGGGCAAAATAGAAGAGGACATGGAATAAAATGGGTGAAAGGTCACACTCATAAAAGCCTAGGCACCAGCTTTGATAACCACCACCAATGTGCCTTAGGAGCAGCACAATGTGCCTAGTTAAATAAAAGATGAAGGGCAACGAGAAAAAAAAGAAAGCAACTTGGGGTTCATCAATCCTGAATTTCTGAGACCATTAAAAATGGAATTTCAGGGACTTCCCTGGTGGCGCAGTGGTTAAGAATCCACCTGCCAATGCAGGGGAGTCCTAAATTTCTGAGACCATTAAAAATGGAATTTCAGGGACTTCCCTGGTGGTACAGTGGTTAGGAATCCACCTGCCAATGCAGGGGACAGGTTCGAGCCCTGGTCCAGGAAGAACCCACATGCCGTGGAGCAACTAAACAACTACTGAGCCCGCGCTCTAGAGCCCTCGAGCCACAACTACTGAGCCCGCATGCCACAACTACTGAAGCCCGTGTGCCTAGATCTCATGCTCAGCAACAAGAGAAGCCACTGCAATGAGAAGCCCCCGTACCGCAATGAAGAGTAGCCCCCGCTTGCCGCCACTAGAGAGAAAGCCCGTGTGCAGCAACAAAGACCCAAGGCAGCCAATAAATAAATAAACTAATAAATTAAATAAAATAACTAAAAAAAAAAATGCCATTTCGGGTGGATCCATCCATCCATCCAAATGCTATATTTATAGTGAATAAGAATGAAGGTTTTGAAGTCACACAGACTTCAGCCACTTTTGCCATTAACCGAGAGACGTTGTGTGAGATGCTTCCCTTTGCCTCAGTTTCCTCATCTATAATATGCAGATAAAGCCTCAGGTTAGTTGTGAGGATTAAATAAGATAATGTGCTTAAACTCAGCATCTGCCTGGGGCACAGCAAATAGCTCAGTAAACTGCGGCTGTAATTTGCATCATTACCAGCCTGTGCTACCTACTGAGGCGAATCCAAAGAAATCTAAGTCCTGCTCCTTCAAACCCCCACTCCCCACCAGTCTCAGCCAACTACACCTCTAACTGTAACACTGCTTCAATCATCAGAACACCATGAAGATGTAAAGGGAACAAGAAAATGTGTGGAGTAGATGAGAAAAATATACCCTAGTTACTGGTCTAGCATTACCGCTGCTCTGGATTAAGGAGATTTGGGTCATCAGCTAACCAGTCTCAAAGCAGTGTTGAATTCTCTAATGCAGAAAGGATTAGAGGACAGAACCAGCTGTTTGAGGTACTGGAATTATAAGAATCTGAACGTGATTTTAAGAAGAGATATCCTAAGGAGAAAAAAATGCTCATTTTTAGATGCATAGTATTATTTGCTCCTGAGGCTGTGTAGGGGGAGGGGTCTCTGGGAGGGAATGAAACACATTCCTTAATATCCTCTTTGAAAAAAAATTATATGGGCACATAAAATACGTGTTTGTTAAAGGAAGTAACACATCTGAGATAACAACCTAAGACTGACGTCTTGTGAAAAAGGGAGAGTTTTTTGGAGATGTTTATTCCACTTGAGATTTCAACTTTATGTTTTGCATATGTCTATTTAGGGTTTTTAAATACTACTCTCTTCTCGCTGCCGCTAATCTTATTTGTACTCTGAAATAAGTTACACTGTAGTGTGGTGGGTGCTTGAAAATATCCTTTCAACTGAGCAAAAATTTACATAATTTACATTTTACATAGATATTTAAGTCTCATGGTAAAAACATAATCTCACTCAACTGGCAAATGAGCTACTATTAACGTACTTTATTAATAATATGAGAAATCCTATTTAAATTAAGAAATTGAATCTCTTTAGAACTTCAAGTCAGTACATAGCATCTAGCAATTGTGCTTCAAGGTGTATTTCACAAGATATGTCTGTATGCAAGAAACAGTCATGAAATGAGTAATGCTTTTAAGCAGGCAGATGACTCCATTGTTGCATAAGTAGTAACTTCAGAAGCAATAGCAGTAATTGTAATAGTAGCAGTAGTAACAGTATAGTTACAATATTACTAAATTGCTGCAGGCATTGCTCTAAATGTGTCGTATGTGTTATCATATTTAATCCTCACAACCCTATGAATTTTTATTACTATCCCTTTTTACAGATGAAGACACTGAGGCATAACAAGGAAGTTAAGTATTGCCCCAGATCATGTAGAGCTGGAATTTAAACTGAGAAAGACTTAAGAACCTGAGACTTTTTACACTTCTCTGGAACACACCTCACTTACATGACTACAAGGAAGGTGAGATTGGATTCTAGCCCACGTCTGTGTGATTGCAGAATGTACTCCCTGATTATAAGACTTCAGTTGTTTTTTAGGAGATTCCCATGTCCTTTGGGCAAATACGGTCCTGAGGGACCTGTCTCATGAGTTCAGAGTATATGACCAGCCATCTTCATCCAAGAAGCAGCTATGAATTAGGTCTGGATAGTGATGGAAATTTAAATGAATGTGCATCAGAAAAGTGGTTCCATAGGCCTTAGTTGAGAACCTTGTTCATTTCCAGAGTGAAAGTGGAAGGGATGAAAGGATGAAGGAAAAACAGAAGAGAAAGGAAAGAGAAAATTTTTATTAAACAACTATTAAGTGCCAAGAACAGTGCTGAGCACTTTATGTATAAGAACCCATTTCATCAAAGCACAGAATTCACAAAAAGAGCCACAAAAATGATCAAAGGACCAATGTTAAGTTACAGAAAAATTAAGAAAACTAGATTGACTTATTAGGAAAAAGTCAGCTCTTTATTTTGCACATCAGAGAACTTTAGTTGGGAGAACTTCAGTGCCATGCCCCACGTTACACATTAAGTTAACACTAAATCCAAGACTGGACCGGTCCACTGGATTTCCCTCGGCCCCAGTCTCCATGTTTGCATCCAACTCAAAGGGGATATCTTTGCTGTGCCCTCCCACTTCTCCACTGGTGCCTGGCAGTAGATCACATCTCAGCTGAGACACGCTAACCCCGGTATTGATTAGTGACAAAGTCATCAATCTGAATCAGGGATACCCCTTGTCAGACTGGACAAAAGGGAGCAGTGGTGGGTACCAAGCTTGACTTTCTAACAACTTATATAAAAGGTTCTGTTTGCTCTTCCTCTTTCTTTGGGGAGAAAAGGACAGATATTTGTATTTTATAGATGGGAAAACTGAGTTTCAAAGAGGTGAATAAATTGGGCTAAAGTTACTTATCTTGGAAATGGCAGACTTACGGCCCAGCTATAGGATTGCTGAACAAAAGTTTCACCAGTGGCAGTGAAGTGCATATGTTTATGTCTATGCCTTTCACTTTGGATCTAAGATAATATCTTCCAGGCAACCAATTCTTTATTTATTTATATTTAAAATCTATTTATTTATTTATGGCTGCATTGGGTCTTTGTTACTGTGCACGGGTCTTCTCGAGTTGTGCCGAGCAGGGGTGCTACTCTTTGTTGCAGCGCGCGGGCTTCTCCTTGCGGTGGCTTCTCTTGTTGTGGCGCACCGGCTCTAGGCACGGGGGCTTCAGTAGTTGTGGCACTCAGGCTCAGTAGTTGTGGCACACGGGCTTAGTTGCTCGGCGACATGTGGGATCCTCCCAGACCAGGGCTCGAGCCCGTGTCCCTTGCGTTGGCAGGTGGATTCTTAACCACTACGCCACCAGGGAAGTCCCCCAATTCTTTTTTCTAAAGGCATGTTCTGCTTAGGCTGACAGAAAATAGCCATTCTCCTTCCAACCCTAGGAGGAGTCACCAGGTCGGTTCCTACCTGCCCAATTAGGGAAGTGTTATGGCATAGAGCATAAACTACCCCCTTGTTGTTTAGCTCAGTTCTCTTTTGTTTTTCTTAGAATAATAAAAGAAGAATGTCTTCTTTGTGCTCATATGCAATGTGCAGAGCTCTGTTTCTGGCAATTTTAGCCATTAACTGGAAAAAGAAAAGCCCCCAATTCTTTGTTGATATGCTGTCAATATTGCCAGTACAAGGGACCTTACACAACAGGGACCTTATTTTTCCTAGAATGATTCCAGAGGCAGCTACATTGGAGTTAACTAGGTGTGTAGCCTTGAACAATCTCTTTGACATTCCCAAGCCTCAATTTCCTGATCTTCCTTTTCCTAACTTCATTGAAGTATAATTGGCAAATAAATTTGCAAGTTATTTAAAGTGTACAACAGGATGATTCTATATACATTTACATTGTGAAAGGATTCCCCCCTCCCCATTGCACTGAGTTAATTAACACATCCATCACCTTACATATTTACTGAATTTTTTCTTTTGGAGAACATTTGAGTTCAATTTTCTGATCTTTAAAATGAGGAAAATAATACTGCCTACTGCACAGGGTGGTTGTGAGGCATAAAATAGTTAGGGTGCCACCCTGCACCCAATAGGATGGCTACTATCAAAAAGGTAGAAAATAACAAGTGTTGGCCAGGATGTGGAGAAATTGGAACCCTTGTGCTCTGTTGGTGAAAACGTAAAATGGGCCACTGCTGTGGAAAACCGTATGGAGGTTCCTCAAAAAATTTAAAATGAAATTATCATATGATAATTATCACTTCTGAGTATACACCCAAAAGAATTGAAAGCAGGACCTCAAAGAGAGATTTTATACCCATATTCATAGCAGCATTATTCACAAGAGCCAAGAAGTGGAAGCAACTAAAGTGTCCAACAACAGATGAAAGACAAGCCAAATGTGGTATACACGTACAGTGGAATATTACGTGGCCTTAAAAAGAAAGGAAATTCTGACACATGCTACGACATGGATGAACCTAGAGCATATTATGCTAAGTGAAATAAGCCAGTCACGGAAAGACAAGTACTGATTCCACTTACACGAGATACCCAGAAAAGTCAAATTCATGGAAAGTGGAATGGTAGTTCCCAAGAGCTGGAAGAAGGGAGAATGGGGAATCATCATTTAATGGGTATAGCGTTTCAGTTTTGCAAGCTGAAAAGAGTTCTGGAGATGGAAGGTGGTAATGGTTGCACAAGAACATGAATGTACTTAATATCATTTAAACTACACTTAAAAACGGTTAAGATAGTTTCTTAAAAAAAGGCAGGAGGACAGCCAACTTGGGGGAAGGGAAGCAATGACACAAATTTTAAATGCCTGCAATGAAAACAGAAAAAGTACTTAGCACAGGGCTGGCCCATTGCCATTATTGAGTAAATGTTGAACCACTGGTAAAGATGTCAGGGAAGGTGGTGGTGAAGTGGGGATGACGTGGTGGAGACAGTGATGCACAGGGTATTGATGCAGCATGTGCATACCTTTCCTCCTTAGAAGAGGCTGGCTTCCTCAGAGAGAGATGCACACTCTCCATCTCAGAATGCAAAGCAACACGAAATGAACTGACTTCTCTTGCACAAGATGAGCCCGTGTGAGAGCCCAATACAGGTAGGAACTGAGCAGGTCCAGCGTGGTGGTGACAGAGCATAGCACTGGGGGAACTGTTCCAGCAACTGGAAAAACGTGGGGGTTTTTTTGTTTCTTTTTTTTTTTTTTTTTTGATCATATAACTTTTCTTCTTTATTCTGCTAATATGATGAATTGTATTGATTGATTTTTTTTTTAACATCTTTACTGGAGTATAATTGCTTTACAATGGCGTGTTAGTTTCTGCTTCATAACAAAGTGAATCAGTTATACATATACATATATCCCCATATCTCTTGCGTCTCCCTCCCTCCCACCCTCCTTATCCCACCCCTCTAGGTGGTCACAAACCACCTAGCTGATCTCTCTGTGCTATGTGGCTGCTTCCCACTAGCTATCTATTTCACGTTTGGTAGTGTATATATGTCCATGCCGCTCTCTCACCTTGTCACAGCTTACCCTTCTCCCTCCCCATATCCTCAAGTCCATGCTCTAGTAGGTCTGTGTCTTTATTCCCGTCTTACCCCTAGGTTCTTCATGACCATTTTTTTTTTCCCTTAGACTCCATATATATGTGTTAGCATACGGTATTTGTTTTCCTCTTTCTGACTTACTTCACTCTGTATAACAGAATCTAGGTCTATCCACCTCACTACAAATAACTCAATTTTGTTTCTTTTTATGGCTGAGTAATATTCCATTGTATATATGTGCCACATCTTCTTTAGCCATTCATCTGTTGATGGACACTTAGGTTGCTTCCATGTCCTGGCTATTGTAAATAGAGCTGCAGGAGTCAGGCTCCCTGACTTCAGACTACACTACAAAGCTACAGTAATCAAGACAGTATGGTACTGGTACAGAAACAGAAATATAGATCAATGGAACAGGATAGAAAGCCCAGAGGTAAACCCACACACATATGGACACCTTATCTTTGATAAAGGAGGCAAGAATATACAGTGGAGAAAAGACAGCCTCTTCAATAAGCGGTGCTGGGAAAACTGGACAGGTACATGTAAAAGTATGAAATTAGAACACTCCCTAACACCATACACAAAAATAAACTCAAAATGGATTAAAGACCTAAATGTAAGGCCAGACACTATCAAACTCTTAGAGGAAAACATAGGCAGAACACTCTATGACATAAATCACAGCAAGATCCTTTTTGACCCACCTCCTAGAGAAATGAAAATAAAAACAAAAATAAACAAATGGGACCTAATGAAACTTAAAAGCTTTTGCACATTAAAGGAAACCATAAACAAGATGAAAAGACAACCCTCAGAATGGGAGAAAATATTTGCCAATGAAGGAACCAACAAAAGATTAATCTCCAAACTTTACAAGCAGCTCATGCAGCTCAATAACAAAAAAACAAACAACCCAATCAAAAATGGGCAGAAGACCCAAATAGACATTTCTCCAAAGAAGATATGCAGATTGCCAACGAACACATGAAAGAATGCTCAACATCATTAATCATTAGAGAAGTGCAAATCAAAACTACAATGAGATATCATCTCACACCAGTCAGAATGGCCATCATCAAAAAATCTAGAAACAATAAATGCTGGAGAGGGTGTGGAGAAAAGGCAACACTCTTGCACTGTTGGTGGGAATGCAAATTGATACAGCCACTATGGAGATGGAGGTTCCTTAAAAAACTAAAAATAGAACTACCATACGACCCAGCATTCCCATTACGGGGCATATACCCTGAGAAAACCATAATTCAAAAAGAGTCATGTACCACAACGTTCATTGAAGCTCTATTTACAACGTGTTTTAATTAGGTTTGTTGGTCGGTGGTTCCCAAGACAATGGGCTCGGAGGCACAGAGTGTGCATGCGCATGAGCGCAAGACAGCAGCAAGAGATGGAGAGAGAGGGGAGAATGATTGACTGGGGAGAAGGGGCACAATCTGCTGTAGACAGCCCGTTAGGTTCTGAGTAAGTGACTTGAACCGCAGAGAGCGAACTCCTGCACTTTTGGATCTTAGGGGCCAGTGGCATCTTCTTTTGGCACCTGGTGAGAAGCCCTGCCCTAAAGGGATGGCGGGGCCGCCGGGTGGCTGCGCCATCACTCCCACTTCCTCAGCTGACTCTGCTTGTTTTTTGACGACTACGAAGGCCAGTGAGGTGAGCGTCTCAGAGACCAAGGCTAATAACGATAATAAACCTGCAAGAATGTAATTGACTCCACAGAATAAAATTTTGAAAGTGAGACAGTTCTCTACAGTTCTCTGTCATTTCTGTCTCGGATTATGCTGGGGAAGGTTGAACACAATTTTAGTGAGAAATCGATTGTAATTGGCACTCTGCATGCTCTCTGGCAGAGGACGCTGAAAACAGGCTCTCCTGACATCGGCAGGCTAATTCACTTCTGCTGCCAACATCCTCGCAAAGGAGCCCGAGTTAGGGGCCCCTCTTCCCACCCCCGTGCTGGGAAGACATTGATTTGGCAGCCCTCTCCTCTGGTTGATGAGATCAACGATAAATTTGGGAAACAAAGGGATGAGTGCAGGGCAACTAGTGAAAAGTACAGCTGAGAAGATGGAGATAAAACTGCAGGTAAGGGCTTCCCTGGTGGCGCAGTGGTTGAGAGTCCTCCTGCCAATGAAGGAGACGCGGGTTCGTGCCCCGGTCCGGGAGGATCCCACACGCCGCGGAGCGGCTGCGCCCGTGAGCCACGGCCGCTGAGCCTGCGCGTCTGGAGCCTGTGCTCCGCAACGGGAGAGGCC
>NW_006774075.1:1026135-1029056 GCF_000442215.2 Lipotes vexillifer
CTGGCCTCCGAAAGGGGGAAGGCCGCAACAGTGAGAGGCCCGCGTACCGCAAAAAAAAAAAAAAACAAAAAAAAAAAACCTGCAGGTTAGAGTCTGTGCTAAGGGCTGGGAATTTCTAGGATACAGCTGACCAGAGAGAAGAAGTAAAAATAACTCTATGTGTGTGGGGTAGGGGCGTGGTGTTGGACGTGTTTTTTTAGTGTGTTTTACCAATAAAACCCAACAAAAGATCTCTTCCTAAGCTCTTTTCCATGTTTCTCTCAGTCAAGCTGCACTACTTTAACCAAAGAGAACGTGCCAATACTGCACTGTGGGAGAAGGAAAATCTGAACGAAATGCACAGTAAGTTTGAACGAAATGCACAGTAAGTTAGCAGGAGCAAAAAGTAACAATGTGCTTTCTAATGCAATGCTATCCTGACCTTTCCAAGGGGAACAGCAGCTGGCCTCACCAGACTCACGGATTACAGGACTTTCCTCAGAATTTATACAATGTATTGATGCAAATCCACCCAAAGTATCCTTTATTTAGGTGGGAACTGCAATGTTGGAGGCTTAAGCCTCACCCACCTGTACCTCGGGATGCACTGTCCCCATGACAAGGCCAAGTGAACTGCTTTCGAACAGTAAACAGCCAGCAGTTTTCAAGCTTCACACTTAGCATCTTACTGACAAGCGTCCTGAGTCCCTCCCGAGGTTTTCTTTGGTGTGGGAGAGAGAAAAGGACAGCCACAGCCGTTTCTCCTCTTCCAAAGGGCCAGATGCATTTGACTCTGTACCCATGCTCACTCCTGCCCAGCCCCCACTTCCTGGGCACAGCTGTGGCTGCCACACATTCTTGACAGAGGTCACTTCCCTGAAAAGCATGATGGCATCTTCAAGACAACTTCCCATGCAGAATGACAGCCAAATGTTGCCAGCTTCCCAACTGCCTTCACAATCTGGGTTCAGCACCCTGCGGGAGGATGTCCCTCCCATCCCCGCCTATGGGGTCCTCAGCTATTTTCAACTCCTGTAACAATGATCCCTTTTCTCCATGTTACTCCCAGCAGCCACCAAAAGCTAGGGCAACATGACCCTAAATGATCGTTCTTTCAAAGTCCCAGCAATCCCAAAGCCACCCAGGTCCCCGTCTCTCATGACGCTATTCTAGAAGGAGTGAATTGGGCGTTGCCTCCCTGATCTCCAGCTCCACCACACACAAGCTCACCTTCGACCCTGCCTCATGCACCTGGCACCGGGGAGCTCTCAGCATCTACCTTCCACAAAGGTTCATCACAGAGCTATTTTTTCCAGACTCTTGAGCTTACCAGCAGCACGTGGCTTTGAGCTCTGAAGATCCAAATCCAGAAAGACTGAACTTCATCTGACTAAAGCCCAGGAAGTTAAAAACAAACGAACAAAGATACAATACAATAAACAAGCACAAAAGTTGGAAGTACTTGCTGGTCTGCATACTGCCACACAAGCAGACCTTGGAAACAGGCTTTCTTTTATTTTGTAAGCAAACCACCATGGAGCACAATTTCAGGAAATATATGCCATTAAAGACTATTACAAGCAGCTCACTGCAGTAACACCTATAATTTTTCATTCATTTTATTTATTTTTTATTTATTTTATTTATTTTATTTATTTATTTATTTTGCGGTACGCGGGCCTCTCACTGTTGTGGCCTCTCCCGTTGTGGAGCACAGGCTCCAGATGTGCAGGCTCAGGGGCCATGGCTCACAGGCCCAGCCGCTCCGCGGCATGTGGGATCTTCCCAGACCGGGGCACGAACCCGCGTCCCCTGCAACGGCAGGCGGACTCTCAACCGCTGCGCCACCAGGGAAGCCCCTCATTCATTTTCATATGCCCGTTTTTCACGTTTAGAATTTCTATAAACTCTCCCTTATGATGTTCTCTTGGTTGATGTGCCTACATAATCGGATAAGCATTTGTCTAATACTGGGTTGTGCTATTTTTAAAAGTACTTTTGTGGAACAACAAAAACAAAACCAAAAAACCACTATATAAAAAAAAAAGCGCCCAATCAGTGCATTTTAATATTTAAGTCTTTCTAAGGTTGAGGAAAAGATGTATTTTTTAAAAAGGGATTTTAAGGAAATGCGTTCAGGTTGTCAATTGACCACAATGTCCCTGCCACTTGGACTTCTCAAATCAAATCCTTCTTTTTGCCAGGTGAAGGGGAAAGGGTAGTGTTTCATGAGGTCTTCCCTGGAAATCTTAATATAAATGCATAAAAATAATAGCAATGAGTACACATTAGTAAAAATAACATTTATTGAGTGATCACTACATGCCAGGGTTTTACATGAATTAACCCATTTAATCCTAACAAAAATCCTGTAAGATCCAAATTAAACATATCCCCATTTTACAGATGAGGACATTAAGGCACCTACCATATACCAAGCACAGAGCTAACTATTTTACATACATTACTACTTTCATCCTTGCAACTCTCATGGTTACCCTCATGGCATCAACATCTTTGCCTTAAAAAATGAAGAAAAAGTAGATCAAATACTTGTAGGATGTGCCAAACAACATAAAGGAATTCGGCCCAGAGCCACTCCTTCCAGAAGCCACACTCTTAATCACCATGTTAATGTAGTGCTGATAAACTTTCTCTACAAACTGACCCAGTTTTCACTGTTCCAGCCTTAAGTGGGTGAAGGCGGTTGGATTCACGATGCTGAAGAACAGCCACCTTGGCTGGGATCCGGGTTTGGCCTGATGACTTGATTGCATGCGTGCAGACAACTTGGGAGAGGCTTCACTGAGCTGGGCAAGTTTGGCCAAGGGGAGGCTGGACAAGTGTCTTAGAAACTGCGTAAAGTTCACGGCCACAACCATCCCGTCGCTGCTTCCTTGGCGCTCATACCGACCACCAGAGGAAGATGAAGATCCTCTTTC
>NW_006774075.1:1029066-1037699 GCF_000442215.2 Lipotes vexillifer
TTCCCTCCAAGCACCAAGAATTATCCTCAACCCAAGAAATATTTGCTTGTCCTTCAGAGAGGAGTCAGGATTGGGAGAAAGGTCATATATTGGACCTTCTCTCAGCTGACTGGGCCAAGAGAAGGTGGTCAAGGACATACTCACACTGTGGAGACCTAAATGGCCTCCTTTCTCTTGGTTTTATTTCAACTCCAAGCCTGTCTTAGACGCCACTTGTGAGCATCAATTTAGAGCAACAGTTCCAAGAGAAAGGCCACAGAGACCAGGATGCCCAAGAGCTTGGATTCCAAGGGACCACAGCAAGCCGACTCAACCACTTCAAGTCTCTTCCTCCACCACACCTTCACACAGTACCATGACAGAGTCTGGGGGGGGGACCAGAGACTCAGTTATTAATTGAATGTGGTACTTTGTCATCCATGTAATCTCCTGCAGGCACTTCATGGGAAGAAGTGATCATGGCTCCAGCAGGTCTGGTCAAGGCTTTCACACATGGAACCCTGGACCCTACCAAGTACACCATGCCATAAAACATATCCTACCATGTATTTATACTCCAAGCAACAAACAAAGCCCCTCACCAACTTCATCCTAGGATGGTATTCCAACATTAAAGACCTGAGAAGCAGGGAAATGGCATGACTTGGCCCCAAGACAGCAATGTTGATGTCCTTCCCTAATGGTACTGGGGATGCACTACAGGTGACAAGGATACTATTCTCATGCCTGCAGGAGACTCTTGACTCTTGATACCTCCTAAAATCCCATAGGACATGACTAGCATTCAACTAGATCAAGTGTTTCAGAACAGCTTTTGTTTACCCATTAAATGAACCAGGTGGTCACCGTCTAATTCCTAATAGGTAAAGTGTGCCAGCCTCATCAAGGCTAGTTTGGGAAGAATATAATCTGCAAGTCGAATTTCCCTGACATGAATCACCTCTTTCTCTGTACTCCCACAGCACCATGGACCAATCTCTATAGCAGCTTATCTCACAGCCCTGTGATTATCCATCTGCAGGTCTGCTCCCCCGTCCAGCCTGGGGCCAACCACCAGCAGGGCAGAAGCTCCATCCTAGGCTGCTCTGCATCCCTGGTGCCACACAGTCTATGGCCCATCATCAGAGCTTTACAAATGGTTAGCAAATGCTTAGTGATGCACCGCCCCAGCCATTTCTTCAGTTTTCTACCGTAGCCAGACACTAAGTGCTGGAAAGTAAAACTGCAGCATTGTCTCCTGGTATCAACCCAAATAGTCCAACACATGCCTTCAAAATGGATGCCTCATCTATAAGTGTCTTTCAGCCATTTTTTTAAATCCCTGTATTTTTTCCCAGACATAGAAGTCCTCCCATTTACACAGAAAAATGTAGAACTACCCTTTGTTCCTCCTGAACAACTTCAAAGTAAAGAAGAAAATACAGCCATAGTCCTAGAATTCTGGACCTTATAACTGATGGTCTACCCCCTCCAGAATCCTCAGGACCCCTTCGCTTTAGATGATATTCTCCTCTTGGCCACCATCTTTCCAGACTGAGAGAGAGATTTTTGTTGCCTTTCTGTGAGAGGGCCCCTTCTCCTTGACCATTATAGATGTCCTCCCAAGTGGGCCTTTTTCATACTTTCTGAAAGTTCTGTAACTGAAACCATTCACTACTCTCCAACCATGGATTCTGAGCTGGCAGATATAATTGGCAAGGTTGGCAGAGAAGTGAAAAACCAAACAGGCCGTAAGAGTCAACTCCCTCTAGCCTGACAAGAGGAAAGCCAAAGTCAGAGAGAGGAGACGAGACTAATTGCCCTGTCTCCCTCCAGCTTGTTCAGGGCACACCATGTTTTCTTTCGTTTAAACAAAGGCCCTTCTCCTATTCTGCCAAGGGCTCCGAAGACTTTCCTGGGATCTGGCCCAGGGCATGGCCCCGCCACTCAGTAGGTAGGGAGCGACTTCTGCCAAGTCACTTAACTGCCCAATCTCCAGTTCCTCATGTGTAAAATTGGGATAATATTTCTCCACTGACATCTCAGGTCCCTAGCGATAAATATTAATGTCCGTAGAGGGCTTTGAGATCCCGCGGTGAAGGATGCAGCAGGGTGTTATTTTTATGACGTTGCAGCTTCCATAAAGCATCAAATTCAATGAGAAAGAGGAGAGAGGGGGCACTGGGCTGGAACTAAGACTAACACAGGCAGATGCTGGTGGAGCTTCCCCTACTGCTAATGCATCCCGACAGTCACCTGCAAGTCTGCTGCTATTCCAGTCCCGGGGCTTTCATTTTTACTGGTGACCTCGTTCACTGCTTCCCCATCCCTGCCTCTGGCAAGCATAGGAATCCCTATTTAGCATCATATTAATATGGAACTTCATAACCCTGATATGGATCTGTGTATTCCCAACATCAGGGGGCCTGCCCGGCAGTCTGCTGGCATCAATATGCTCCTCAGCAGGGAATCTGTGCTCGAGGCTCCGGAGTGGGCCAGCCTTCCAGAGCTGGCCAGACGCCCACATCCCACCTGCCCAAGCAGCACCTCCCCACCCTCCTTCCCCGCCCAGCAGAGGCTTTCCAGGCCCCCAGGCACCAAAACGGAGTGAAGACTGCTGTGCAGAGAACTCTGTGACCAGAAAAGTAGCTGATTTTATTTGGGGGATAAAAACGTAGAAGAGGAATCCAGTAAGGACAAAGAACGGGGACGATAATGCAATGGTCATAAGAAAGGATGGAAGGGGGTTGTTACAATGTGATGCCCTGGCTGCATAGCAGGTCAGTGATCATTCATTCTTGATGTGTCCACAAGGTCTCTGGAGACTTGGTTGAGGAAAAAGGACTATGGGGCCTGCTGCAGTGGAGGGTCAGGGGTAGTGAGACCAGGGGTAGTTGCAGTAGTTCACTGTGTGGGACGTGGACCACAGACCAAGAAGGAAAGAGTCCAGGGCAGGAGGGAATGAGAGTAACTCTTCCCTCATCTCCCGGATGTGGGTGAGGAAACCAGAGCTGTCCCAAGAGTTGGCAAATCAGGACTGTCAGATCTGGTTAGAGCTGTCAATGAGCAGAGGGTGGAAGCCAAAGTTTGGAGAAGATGCCATGGAACTAGACTCTGCCAAAAATGTGAACAAAAGCCCACTCAAGATGCTCATATAGGGCTTCCCTGGTGGCGCAGTGCTTGAGAGTCCGCCTGCCGATGCAGGAGACGCGGGTTCGTGCCCCGTTTCGGGAGGATCCCACATGCCGCGGAGCGGCCGGGCCCGTGAGCCATGGCCGCTGAGCCTGCGCGTCCGGAGCCTGTGCTCCGCAAATGGGAGAGGCCACAACAGTGAGAGGCCCGCATAACGCAAGAAAAAAAAAAAAAAAAAAAAAAGATGCTCATATACATACACACAAGGCAGCTGTCCTTCCTGACACGCCCCTCTGCTGCCCCTTGTCCTCTTGTAACAACTCTTCTTCAAAATTCCCTCTGCACCTTCCTTTTTCAGATTTCATCTATATAAAACCCTGTCCCAGGGCTTCCCTGGTGGCACAGTGGTTAAGAATCCGCATGCCAATGCAGGGGACACGGGTTCAAGCCCTGGTCCGGGAAGATCCCACATGTGGCAGAGCAACTAAGCCCGTGCACCACAACTACTGAGCCTGTGCTCTACAGCCCGCGAACCACAACTACTGAGCCCACGCACCACAACTACTGAAGCCCGTGCGCCTACAGCCCATGCTCCACAATGAGAGAAGCGACCGCAATGAGAAGCCCGCGCACCACAACGAAGAGTAGCCCCCCCTCGCCACAACTAGAGAAAGCCTGCACACAGCAACGAAGACCCTATGCAGCCAAAAATAAATTAAAAACAAACAAACAAACAAAAAAACAACCCTGTCCTTTCTGGATTTTTAAGTGCCAACATGTACATCTTGCTAACTATGAAACGACTGCTCATCCTGCCTTATGAAAACTGCCCCTCATGGTCCTCACATACAATCCAGGTTAGTGGATGTTGGGCTTCAAAAAATAAGGAAAATAAAGATGATCATCTAGAACATAAAAGCTGGGGGACTTGGTCCTAACACATCATTAAGAAAGTCGTGCATCAAGCCCTTTAAAGAATGGATTCTGGAACACCATACAACCTGTTAAGGAGGAATGGTTTTTCCTCACTTGTCTTGTTCCCACGTGGGAAGCTGTCATTTAAAGACTATCGGCCTCCCTCCACCCCTTGCCTCCCTCCTTTCCAGGGCAGGAGAAGGGACTTAACTTGACTGGCAAATCTGGAAGAAGGAACCCAACCTGGGTAGTTCAGCCCCTTCTGGGTCCTCTCATGAGGTCCTGCGTTACCTGCATCTGCTCTCCCAGGCAGGACTCTTGCTCCACCAGTGTCTGGGTGGTCAGTTTAACTCTGGTGTGCAGACTTCAGAAAGACTCTCCCCAACAGAGTGACGGCATGTCCTTTGTTCAAGCTTTTATCTGCAATAGCACCGACCGTTTGATCTTCAGCTCATTGCCCCCCGTGCCTACCCAACTCAGGTGGAGAAGTGATCCCCAAATCCCAATGCAACTCAGCTTCTTCTCTGTCTTGCCATGCCCTCAGTGTGGCTAAGAAAAGGGGTGCATTCATGAAAAGATGCTCAATGTCGCTAATTATTAGAAAAATGCGAATCAAAACTACAACGAGGTACCACCTCACACCAGTCGGAATGGCCATCATTAAGAAGTCTACAAATAATAAATGCTGGAGAGGGTGTGGAGAAAAGAGCATCCTCTTACACTGTTGGTGGGAATGTATACTGGTGCAGCTACTATGGAAAACAGTATGGAGGTTCCTCAAAAAACCAAAAATAGAGTTGCCATATGATCCAGCAATCCCACTTCTGGGCATATCTCTGGAAAAAACTACAATTCAAAAAGATACATTCACCCCTATGTTCACAGGAGCACTATTTACAATAACCAAGACATGGAAACAACCTAAATGTCCATCGACGGAGGAATGGATAAAGAAGATGTGGCACATATATACAGTGGAATACCACTCAGCTACAAGAAAGAATGAAATAATGCCATTTGCGGCAACATGGATGGACCTAGAGATTATCACACTAAGTGGAGTAAGTCAGACAAAGACAAATACCATATGATATCACCTATATATGGAATCTAAACTATGACACAAATGAATTTATCTACAAAACAAAAACAAACTCACAGACATAGAGAACAGACTTGTGGTTGCCAAGGGGGAGGGGTGGATTGGGAGTTTGGGGTTAGCAGATGCAAACTATTAGATATAAAATGGATAAACAGCAAGTTCCTACTGTATAGCACAGGGAACTATATTCCATGTCCTGGGATGAACCATAATGGAAAAGAATATGAAAAGGAATATATATATATGAATATATATAAGAATGTATATACATAAGAATATATATATATGTGTATAACTGAATCACTTTGCTGTACAGCAGAAATTAACACAACATTATAAATCAACTATACTTCAACAAAAAAAGAAAGAAAAAGGGTGAGTTTAATAGAATCCATCCCTTGCTTCTGTTGGACTGCTCGTAGGCCAGTTCAGTGCTACAGTTTGTCCCTGCTGAGAACAGCCCTCAGTCTGAGAGCTACAGCCTCCATGGGCTTTACCTCCCTGACTCCCAAGAAGGCACCACAAGGTCTGAGCAAATTCCCTTTCCTAGGACACTGAGACCTGAGGGGGTTATGAAGCCAGTAAGAGAAAAGGACAAAAGCCAACATCAATCTTACGTGTCCATTCACACATCTGTTGATTCATCATGCATTTACTGAGAAACCACTATGTGCTGTGCCCTCTGCAAGACCAAGCCCAGGTGGGAATGAGCACCCTCCATCCCTTCTCAGACGCTCTGGAGGAACTTTCCTGTGGGATACTAGATACCTACCAACCCTAGGAATCAGAAATCCGATTTCCAGGGCAAATGGGTTTCAGCCTCTGGTTTCCACAAAATCTCAAACTACAACTTCACCTCTCTTTGCCTTGGTCTCCACTGAGCCCCTCCCTCTCAGGGGTCCCCCAAGACTCGTGACTGATAGAGCCATAGGGGGAGGATGACTGAAGTTGAGCCCCCGAGCTCAGGGCAAATCAGATGGAAGGATGTCTGAAAAACAGATGGAGGGAAAATCGCCTTCCACAAACTCTTGCCAAGTGAGTAAAATAGCCATTTATTTTTGGGGGAGTGGTAGGGATGGTGATTGGTTGTTTGCAAAAAAAAAAACAAAAAAACAAAAAACAAAACTAATATTTAAAAATGTATTTCAGACGAAAGAGAGTTTTAAAAGTAGAATTATGACCCTTTAAAAAAGAGCTGCCACAAATCTCTATTAGCATAATGGCACCACAATGCTATCAAAACCCTGTTCATGCAGCCCTCTGTCCATCTCCGAATACCAGATAAAGGGAGCAAGAATATTATTCAGGGGTCTGTTCCTCCATCAGGGAGAGGACAGTTTGTATATGGGGAGCACCCATTAGTGTTAATGGGAGCCACAGATGTAAATCCCCAGGCACTGGAAGGGGAAATGGTTCCCTGGGATTTTCTGCCAATAACCCATCCAGTGTGACAGGTACTTAGAAAGTCCTCATCAGCCCAGCCCCACTCTGGGAGTGATTTGCAACCTCCCCCCAAGTATGAGAGATTGAAATAGTCTTTCTTTGCTGTGACATCTACAGCCTCCCATGTTTTTTGCCTTTAGATATTTGTGCCACTGAAGCCTAGTCTGAGACAAATGCCATTTTAATTTGCTTTAGGCGGTGAAGGCCAATACACATTTCACTGGAGAAAGTTATGTGTTTTAGTTGCTTTATGAAGACATAGCATATGCCCTGACACGGTTAAATGATTAACAGATTACTCCAAATGCCTTTGGCATAGACTATCCATACATTCATTAGCCAGAACCATTTGTCTTCTTGATAAAACTAAAATTACTTATATAGCAGGTTTACCTTCCATGATTAATAAATGATAAAAATCTAAATTATCCATCTGAAATGTCTCTCTTTGGCCATTAATCTCACATTTATCAGCTTCTATAACACACACTAGTAATACAAAAATTCAATTTTCCAAGTATTTTAATTTGCTAAGAAAAACAAAACACGTTCAATGCAAAGAAGGATCTCAATGACTAGGAAATTCTATGATGAGTCCGAAATAGTCAGGGAGTGAAAAGACAGAGTTAGCTTTAAATATGCTTTATGAAAACAGATAAACAAAATCTGGGGTGTAGACAGGCCTCAAAATGTTCCCAAAGCAATCCCTCGCTCAAACTTCTTTCCAGTAGCAAGCCATCAGAATGAGTGGAGAGTTTAGTATCATTCTGTCTGTGCTCAAAAGGACAAAATGAAGAGCACGCTCAGGACAGAGCTGGGCGCGGAACGATCTAGAATCCACTAAAGGTCAAAATGCAAGCATTGCATGTGTTCAAGAAAGTGAGCTTCCAGAACAGGTTTAGCTCAAGGGGAAGCCTTGGGAATTGGATCCTTCTGTCAGCGTTTTTAAATGTTTAAGACCGTCTGTCCTCCAATTAAACTGATCAAGGGAGTCCAGGATGGTTTGTTAGCAACTCTGCTCAGGAGAACACTCATTAAAAGGCCTGAGGCTGATTCCAGACCTCCATCTCAGGCACTCACTTCTGCTGTCAGAGACTGATTTCTCTGAATTCCAACTGCCAGAGTAACGGTGGAGGCTGAGCCATGCCACCCCCGCTGCCAGAAAAGGAGGAGGGAGACATCTGCCACTGTCCTGAGTCACCTGTTACTCACCTTGGTGACTCACTCTCTGAGGGGCCTGAACAGAACGGCTCCTGAAAGGACGTGTGTGTGTGTGTGTGTGTGTGTGTGTGTGTGTGTGTGTGTGTTCACTCACCTATGTTTACAGACAGGCCCTGGGCCCTCGTGGGGGTCTGATACTCTGCTAGGCATAAGGCATGTGGTGCTGGGGAAGAAAACCTCTGTCTTACCCTTCAGGAAGCCACAGTTAAATGAGGTAAAAAGACTAATAAAGACGGGACTTCACTGCCATTTGCAGCAACCTGGACGACCTAGAGATGATCATATTAAGTGCAGAAAGCCAGACAGAGAAGGACAAATGCCATATATCGCTTATATGTGGAATCTAAAGAAATGATACAAAGGAACTTATTTACAAACAGAAATAGACTCACAGACATAGAAAACAAACGTGGCTACCAAAGGGGAAAGGCAGGGGGGAAAAATTAGGGATTGGGCATAAACAGATACACACTACTATATATAAAATAGATAAACAACATGGACCTACTGTATAGCACAGGGAACTATAGTCAATATCCTGTAATAACCTATAATGGAAAAGAATCTGAAAAAGAATATATATATACATATATATTTATACATAACTGCATCATTTTGCTGTACATCGGAAACACTGTAAATCAAGTATACTTCAATTTAAAAAAAAATATATATATATATATATAAAACAATAAAAAAAGTTCAAAAAAAGGGGATTGCAGTACAAAGTGATAAATGCTGGGGAAGGAATGACTATGGTTCCTATGGACATGTGACCCAGGTTTTTTTTTTTTTCCTTGCGGAGCACAGGCTCCAGACGCACAGGCTCAGCGGCCACGGC
>NW_006774075.1:1037937-1046250 GCF_000442215.2 Lipotes vexillifer
GGCAGGCGGACTCTCAACCACTGCGCCACCAGGGAAGCCCGTGACTCATGTTTTAAGAAAGGAGGAGGGAAGACGCAGTACACGCCTTCTGGAAGAGGTGACTGACAAAGCTAAGTTAACAGAAGGTGGGAAGATTGTTCCAGTCAGAGGGAACGGGATGTGCAAAAGTCCAGAGGTGTGAGAGAACCCTCTTTTACTTATCCCTTCACTTTTTTCACCCATCCTTCACAGAGCATCTGCTATACACTAGGCGCTACCCTAGGCAGTCGGGTTACGGTGGGGGGTGACCGACAGGGCCCTGCCTTCAAGCGGCTTTGGGGAATTGCAAATTAATTCTGTGTGACTGGCGCGCAGTGTGTGGGAGGGGCGGGGGAGGGGAGAATGAGGGCTGAGAGCAGAAGCTGGGGCAGTATGCATGGCTTAATCCGTGTCACATTTAGGATTTGGATGTTATACCCAGCGCCACTCTGTCTGTGTGTATGTGCGCATATGCGTGCGTATTCTGGGATGAGTGTGGTACAGAACAGGACACACACACCTGGCCTGAACTCAAGTCAAAGGGAAAGGTACGTAGTCATGTTCACTTAGTCACAGCCTTAAGTGAGCAGTGCATCCTACCCTGAAGGGGACACTAGTACCGCCCCCTACACACCCAACTTTCTCTCACACCACTCAGTACCCCAAATCCTCTATTTCATCACAGCACTCTCCTCACGGCCCTTCATGTACCATCACAGTACCTCATCCTGCGCTCCAGCCTTCTCCCGTGCTGGATCCACCAGGACCACCTTCCACAACGGGGCTGCAGTGAAATGAGCAGAGTCAGACCTGCGTTCTGATCTCAGCCCTGCTCCTGGGCAAGGTGCTTGATGGTGACAGTCATAACCGTACCTGGGATCTATCGAGCATTTAATACATGCCAGGCACTTGACATGCATTAACTCCACTAACCCATTCAGACTTCACAGTAATGCTACCTAGGTCGGTACTTTTATGATCTCCATTTTACAAAGAGGAAAACTAAGGCAAAGAAAGGTTCAGGGTCTTGCCTGTGGTCACACAGCTAGTAAAATGGTAGTGCCTAGAGCCAATCCCAGGAACTTTGGCTCCAGAGTGTACACTTTTAACCACGCTAGACTACCTTTCTTGGGTGCCTTGATTTCCTCAACTTCAAGGTGGATCTAGTAATACTGATGTTCAGTGAGGATTAAATGAGTAACTTCAGTGCCCAGCACGGTACACACTCAAAAAATATTGACTTCCTCTATTTCAATCCTCCTTGTTTCCAGAGGCCAGGTCAAATCTGTGCTTTTTCATGAAGTCCTTCCCAGACATTGAGTCTATATTGACCTGTTCTTTCTTTGAAATCTCCTTCAGCTTAGCATGTCTGCCACTAATGTTGGCACTGGTCATACTGTTACGTATTGTTATTGAATTATTTCAAGATTTCTTGGAACATCATACATTTCTTGGGTCAGTAATCAGGTCTTATCTTCCCCAAGGAGTCCGGGCATTGCTAAGGGCATGGGTTTTCAAGGTGGGTTGGCAGAATAAAGAGTAAGTAAATACTACAGGCATCCCCATGTGGAATAAACACTCGTTGGAAAAGAAATCAAGTAATTTATAAATTAGTTGAGATAGGGGTTTTTGTACATATCTCCATCCATCCTACAGATTCCAAGGAACTTAAATTTCAAGTTATGTTCTAATCGTTTATTTAAATTCTCTCGCTTCCTTAAGTAGCTTTTTTCTTCTACTGTCCAAAGGCAAAAATCCCCAGGTCAACACAGGGAAAGAGGGGCTAATTGCTCAACAAATTTGAATGTGGGTATTCATTTTTCACTCTCTAAAGCATGAGATGCCCTCCTACACTCAAGTCAATGACTTTCACTTAGGAGGAAGCAAACGCATTAATAAAATACATAAACACTCTCTAATGGCAATAAATCTTAAGAATAATTGACCTCATCTAATCAAAGTTTACAAGTGGCTTTAGATCCCAAGCCTTATAAACTCTAAACTAGAGGCAAGGCTGGGTGGCTGAGCGGAAGGAAAAATGCATCGGGAGTCTAGTTTGGCTTTGAGCGGTGGTTCCACAACTTTCTACCTGTGTGACTTCCCTGAGTGCCAGTCTGCCATCTGCATCAGGGTTTTAGATGGAAAAAACCTGTCACCTTGAAAGCATGCCATGCATATACAGTCATTACAGTCATAATAAGGGCCAGGAACCAATCCAAAGCGTAGGGATTAGAAATATGAGTCATACTAAGTACAAATGATTGTGAGGGATGTAGCCCGGAACTCTTCACTGAGTGTACTTCTGGGGGTGGTTAGCAAGGTGGAGCCCCCCTGACATATGGGAGGACGTCAGAACCCAAATGACGCATGGAAATGTTTTCCCATGCATATACGCCACACAGAACTATATCCGAATGCAGGATGCACTTCGGAACAACAAACTTTTTCAGAAGTGCTACACCTTAGTCATAATGGCAAACATATTCAGCAAATGGTCTGTACAATGCAGTAAAGAACCTCTTTGTTTTATCCGCTGGAGTGCTTCGTGGATCAGGAAGTGAGATATTAGAGTGAAAAGATCACACATAGATCTTACTCTGCCTTCTGTTGAGACCACTGGTCTATGGAAAACAAAGCAAAACAGAGAGTACTTAGATTCCAGAAACCACAGAATTAGAGAAAAGGGACAGCTCCTCTCCACTCCTCTGCTGCGACGGCAGAATCATTCCTTAAGTGCTAGACCCTAACTCTTTGTTAGCCCAGCCCAGTGTTCCCCAGACTATGATCCACGAGCCAAATCCAGCTCACCGCCTATTCCTGTACAGCTCTGTGACATGAAAATGGTTTCTATAGTTTTAAATGGTTGAAAACAATATGAAGAAAAGAAGACTGTGTGACATATGAAAATTACATGAAATTCAAATTCCTGTGACCATAAATAAAGTTTGATTGGCCCGTAGCCATGCTCACTTGTCTACATCTTGTCTGTAGCCACTTTTGTGCTACAACAGCAGAGTTGAGTAATGGCAACAGAGACTTTATGGCTGGCAAAGCCCAAAATGTTTACTCTCTGGTTCTTTATAGAATAATTTTGCCAACTACTTGTCTAGGCCAATTATGTTTTCTTTCAGTTGGTGAAACTAACCTATCTAGCCTGGCTGCTACCTGATCAAACTCTTTCCAACCTTAAGACTGGATTTCAAATGTGTCAGCCTCTGTTCAAGATAGTTCCTAGAACTCCAGAACACTTTCTTGACTCTTGCCTCTAATTTACCATCACCACTTCCATATATATAGATAGCCCCCCATGAACACATGGACCCCAAATTCTGGTTTCTATTTCCCCACTCTTTATACTCTGATTTCCTCTGTCTATTACACTGTCTTCCATAATTCCTGAACCATCAATGCTCTGTTTCTCATCAAATGGCAAACTGAAGGAACCATCAGGTATGGAAAGATGTTACTGGAACTTAATATTAACATTAGAAAGTTCCTACCAGTTACGCTTTCTAACATTACATAGTTCCCTGTATCAATAATGCTTTATTTTTCCTGTTCCAAATTGCCTATTCCTTTCTTTTTTTTTCTTGCCAAGCTGGGTCAATTTTACAGGTACATTATAATTTCATAGGTATGTTATAATTTGCACTAGTCTCTAAATGACAAATGCATCACTCCTATTGCATTCACGTTAGCTAGCATTTTAAAATAGTCTTATCTAAAGAAGAGACCTAGTTTATCACAGCACTACTCAGGATGTACCTGAATTGTATCAAAACACATCCTGAGAAGCAGTGTAGTAAAGGCGCAAGGGCATCAGATCCAAGTTTTAGTTCACACAGTGCCATAAACTAAATGTTTGACCTTAGACTAGTCACAGACAAGTCACTCTTTGGACTTGGTTGTCTTCATTTACAAGTGAATTACTTCAGATCCTGAGGAGCTTTCCCATTCTCACATTCCCTAATTCCAGGACAATGACTCACGCATAGATTCTAATTTGTCATTTAGCATCACATAAGAATTTGAAATATTAAATAGCAATTTGAATCAGAGTATTTAAGTTTTTGTTTTGCTCTGTTTTGTCAGGGCCTGAGAAGCAGGACGGGGTGATGGTATTTACCACTAAGGAACAGGGATCAAAGTGAAGAGAGGTAGGCCAATTGTTTTTCATTACAAGTCCTTTGGAAACATTTGACTTTTTAAAGAAAATATAAGCACATATTATAAAAAATATATAAAATTTTTAAAAAATTTTAATTAAACCTAGAAGAGACTTTAGATTACTTGTAATTCACACCTTGATGGATGGGGCTAGACGTACTACTGAATTTTAGACACGCGTGTGGATTTTACACACATTTCCCAAGGGTCACTGAGAGGACCACGTGGGGCTAAATGACCCTAAAGTCCCTTCCAATAGCAGATTCTATACTTCGACCTCCCCTCAATGCTCTCATTGTCTCTCTGAACAATTCTCATTTCATGAGCAAGCTTCTCCCTGGGAACTAGGCAGGTGGAAAGTTTCAGCTTTTAAACTTGATTTATGCGTGAGTCCTCCCAGAGCAACAACACAAAAATTAATGAGATTAAAATAAAAATACTTTACTGCTTCAAAAGCTCAAAAAAAAAAATCATTTAAAACAGGTCTTGTATGAGATTTATCCCTTGAGGCTAAAATAAAGCATTAGAGTTTTTTGTTAAGAGAAACATTTCCTCAAATTGAAAGAAAACAGAGCTGTAATGGAAATATGAATGCAGGCTTTGCAGTTGCAACCATCTAATATAACATTAGAATTCTGCATTTGTGAATTGCTCTAATGTTATGTACATATATTTTTCAACAGGAATAGCATTTCTTTAGCTTTATAGATTTTTTTCACTTATTTAATTGGTGATATAATTACTTGCTCTTATAAATCTGAAAATTAGGAATTCAAACACACACAAACAAAGAAAAGCTTGCTTCTTAATGGCTTAGCCGTTTTCCCCAGTGCATTGTCATCCCCTCAGCGGGAAACTACAGGCCCTGTGCACCCAATGATCAAAGATTTCTAAGCTACCCTTCCTGAAATGCATATACAAACTTCTCCAGGCAACCTCAAGCAGCCTCGGTATTTTGAACCAGGATGGTCTGAAAGGTCTCTGGTATTTTAAAGGACTGAGGGTGACTCAGCCTTGCTCAGAGGTGCTACAGCAATTCAATGACTCCTAGAAAGGCCCATTGGCACCAGGGAGACCAAACCAGGTGGAAACACTGGCGCAATGCAACTGCATGGGGATCGCTGGCCAAGAGAGACTTGCTAAAGAAAAGTCACCGGGTGGAAGTTGCTTGAAGCACTCGGAGTCACAGTGACTAACTTGCACTGAGTCACAAGTTAAGTCTAACTGGAGTTACACTAAAGAGATGTATCAACAAGCGCTCCCAGGATAGCATGGAGGTCTAGATGCCTTAAAATGCTCCCTGACGTCTTCCTTCATTTAATACAGCAAGGTGACCCAGAAAAGTTTTAGTTTTTCTAAGAGACAGTCTTCAGAGCATTCTGAACACTGGTGAACTTTATCCATAATAAAAATGGAGAGGTATGTGTGTGTATGTTTATGTGTGAGGGCAGTGGCTGGAGTGTTCGTAAAGAGTCAAGAGGAGAAACATTAAGGATAGTAGGGAGTTTATGTTCATATGCCTTGTTCTTATTTCTGCCTTTCCTTCTCTTGAACCCTGGACCTCCCCAAATCTCACCCCTACTCCTGCAAATCCAAACTTCAAACAGCTGAAACCAATCTCAGATGAAAAGAGCCACATGCCCCGAGCATCTTGTACGTGCAGGCCCTTTGGGGGTGGTAGTGAGATGATGACGACAATGATGATGGTGTTATTTTCTTGTTTAATCCTCATGGCAGCCCTATGAGGCAGCTACTGTTACTATCATCATTTTACAGATGGTGAAACACAGAAATTAGCACAAAGAGGTTAGGAAATTGTCAAGTTCTCACAGTTTTTAAGAGGTAGAACCAGGATTTGGACCATTTAATGCTACTGACCAGCATTAAACTTGACCTCTCCCCTTTACAGGCAAGCGTGAGGAACTGCTGGTCAACTGTGGGTCTCAATCTGTGGAATGTGAGCATGTTGGGGTGGAGGAGAGAGGACAGGGAAGAGTGTGGTGTCTTTGGAGCCCTTGTCGGCTCCTGGTGGGCATCCAGCCCCCCTACCCAAAGGCAGATGTGGAAATAGCACTCAGCCTGGATGCCCAGATCTTCCTCACCCATGTAGAGGGTCTCGTAAAAGGAAGTCATCACCAGAAGGAAAAGGGGATCGGTCCAGCAAACACTGGGAAGGGAGGATCCCAACACATAGGATTTCCAGTAACTGTAAAATACCTAGAAAAGAAAGGGGGAAGGACAATGATAGTCTTGGGGGCCAGAGAGACCTGAGAAGTCACTACCTACTACTACCTATGTGGGCTTGGGTACCCTCCAGAGAACCAACATCCCCATCCTTCAGCTTCCTCACCAGAGAATGGGAATCATTATATAATTATATATCTGTAGGTTTGACATGAGAATTAAACATAAACTACCACACACATCAGCATCGTTTTCCCTAAGTTGCCTTCCCCCGATTTCCTAATTACTTCCTTCTCCATAGAAGTCATTTCTCCCAAATGCTCCTTTGCCTACCTTTACGTGCCCTAATCTTTCTACTGTAAAATCAGCCTTGCTCTTTCACTCCTTCATAGAATTCTCTGAAATTTTGGATAAAGTACTCTCCCTGTGATAACTCCCACTGACTGAAAACATTTGTCCAGTGCAGTGAGATGCAAATAATCGGATGCTTTGGGCCGTAAGCGTCTGCCCGACCAAGTGTTTCCTATATCCCTAACTCTGCACAGAGATATGTTTAGATTTTTTTGAACCACAAGCATAAACAGAGGACAATGAATGAAAGATCCCACCTTCCCTAAGTGGCAGAGTGTGTTTTCCCTAAAGCAGAGGGAAGGAAAGTCCTCCTGATACCGCTCACAGATTCCAGCTTTTTTGCTCCAGAGATACCTAGGGTGCCCTAAGCATCCCCTCCCTTCCCTTCAAGCCCCAGATGCCAATGGCAGTCTCAGGTGAGAGAGACAAATGCCTCATTTCCCTAGAGGTGAAGTCAAATACTTCCCCCGCTGCAGAATCCTTCAGGTTTGTACGAGCCCCTCTCCACCTCATATATCAGAGAACAGGGCTTGTCATCGAATAATACATCATGTTTTGAAGATACTCTGTACCACAACTGGCGTGTTTCTTAAGAACAAGAAATTGCCACATGGGCTTCACACTGTAAACCAAGCAACCTAGTGGTCCATTTTGCTTCCTTGAGAAAATGTGTGATCGGCAGTGGTCTCCACCAGGGCTAAGCTCTAAAGATAGGTATCAAGGCTAAGCATCTCCCTTTTGCTTAGCAACTTCTTGAAACTATCATCCATGAAATTTTCAAATAATTCTCAAGCCCACTTTCATATTCAGAACTGTTCCATGGAGAAGTATGCTGAATTACTGAGAGAAATAACAAACGTGCAATATATTATTACTACCAGCTCTGCTCCAGTTGTCAAATAACCACTACCAAAGGTCAGACCTTTTTCTAACCCATGCCAGTGGTTGGTGAAGGCAGGAGACCTAACACTGGTACCATACCACCTTGACTAGATTCCCTACAAATCTCCCTGTTCCTCCTATAGTTTTAGGTCATAGTTCGCAACAACCATGTAATATAATATTGACATTATAAATATGTTAAAAAGGTACAATATTTGTAGTGATTTCTGGGATCGACTTCTCCCCCTGCTCCCCACCCCACAACTACACTTCTGCTGTTATTACAATCATTAACATATCAAAGGTCTTCTGTGACCTGGGCACTGTGTTCATCCCTCTACATTCATAACCTGACTTAATCTTATGAAGTGGCTGCTATTTTTATTCCCATTTTACAGATGAGAAAACCAAAGCTTGGACAGATGAACTAGCTTGCCCAAGATCAGACAGCTAATCAACGGAAAAGGTAGCCCTCAAACCCAGACCCAGAGTAACAACAAAGGCAGCCCATTCAAATCACAGTTTATATATATAAATTCTGCCTATTCTTAGAAAATAAGTTCCTTAACAGCACAATTACCGCATCTCAGAGTGAAACTCACATAAAATACGTGATAAAAATCACTGGTTAGGGCTTCCCTGGTGGCACAGTGGTTGAGAGTCCACCTGCCGATGCAGGGGACACGGGTTCGTGCCCCAGCCCAGGAAGAT
>NW_006774075.1:1046377-1101898 GCF_000442215.2 Lipotes vexillifer
CAAAAAAAAAAAAAAAAAAAAAAATCACTGCTTACCTATTTTAATTCAATACAAGTTTATGGAGAGAGGAATTTCTATTGAGTCAGCCAACTTGGAGGTATGGGAAGAGCTAGAGAAAGGCAGATGATGTATTTTGATAGACCCTTCTGCCACAGTCAGGACCAAGACTAGACGGATAGCTAAGTTCTAGCTCTGGCTCTACCATGAGCTTGCTGCAAAACCTTGAACAAATCATCCAACCCTTAGGCTCATTTCCTTGTTTGTAAATTATAACAGCCCCTCTAACCAGGTTGTTGCATCAGATATTATCTACTGACGTCTAAATATGGAAGCGGAGGATTAGGTCTTACACCACCTCTACTGACACATACACTTCCTCTACTCTCACCCTCCCTGTACAGTTATGTCATAGTGTTTTGTAAAATAAATTATATTCATGTTATGTTACGTTATTAAAAACTGTTTTGTTCACTGCTGAGCTATGTAGTGTCTCATAATTAAATTTTCTTTTCTTACATACTTTTTTGTTTTCCCTGGAGTTAATAGTTGTCTGCATTTTTGATTTCCCTTTTCTTTTTTTCACTCAGTGACAAACTCTTTGTCAGAGCTGAAAAAAACTTCACAATATGTTCACTTCAGACAGATGTTCAGTTCCATTTTTTTCCAGAAGGCATCCCTCCAGGAGTCCTTAATCCTCTTGCTCTGATCTGGACTGGCTTCTCTTCAGGCATTCAGCACAGCTGACATCCTAGAGCTCCCTTCTGCCATCATCCAAGGAATATCCTTTGCCTCTCTTATTTCCTGGATCCCATATCTTCTTCCTTCTTGATTCACTCTCTTGTTTTTAATGGCGCACATCCTTTAGTAGCTTTCTGAGACATTTGTAAAGATCTTGCAATCTGAAAATATCTTATTTGAACAACTTTACATTCATTATGTCATTTAATCCTATGAGATGCTTCCAATTTCATTCCCATAGCAGTGAGAGGCAGTAGCAGGATATTGACTTCTAGGTTGAAAATCAGTTAAGATTTTGAATAGAATACACTAGTCTCTTCTAGCTTCGAGTGGTAATTTTCAATGTTATTCTCAGTCTGCTGTATGTGACCCGTCTTTTTTCTTTCTGGAATCATTTAGTATATTTTATTTATTCCAAATGTTCTGAAAATTTTCAGTGATATGTCTACGTGTGTGTGTGTGTGTTTCATTTGTTATGCTGGCATTAAGTAAATGGACCCTTACGTTTGTAAACTCATGTCTTTCGGTTCAAAAGAATTCTCTTATATTCTTTCTTTAACAGTGGCAGTCCCTCCATTTTATCTGGTATCACTTTCTGAATCTCCTCTGGATTTTAGACTTCCTAAGTTGTTCATCACATTTTCTTTTTTTTTTTCTTGTCGTTTTTTTTCTTTTGTATTTTCCTTCTGTCTTATGTACCTAATTTGTCAGAGATTTTTTTTCAAACGTGTTTTCCAACTCTTCTATTAAGCTTAACTTCTGCATTCGTATTTTTATTTCCAAGAGCTCATTCTGGTATTCTGAATGTTCCTTCCTATAGTGGCCTGTTCTTATACCTTGGATGAAATATATTCTCTTACCTCTCAAAATAAATTTAAGATTGTTTAAAATGTTTTCCTCTGGCCTGCATAGCCTCCATTTGCTCCGATTATTTCTGTTTGTTTGTTTCTGTTTTAGTCTGTCTCTTTCATATTAGAATGCCTTCCAGTAATGCCTGGTCATTCAAGAGTAAAACATCCAAGGCTGACTGGAAGTTCCGGGAGCGTGGAACGGAGTTACAGGTGGCGGGCTTTCCCACAGTATGGCACAGAGGAGAGCCATCTTTTCACAGCACGCATTTTATTGGACTGGTCAGTTTCCCCAGAAAGGAACCCTTCACTTTCCTCTCCAGCAGAGAATGAAGCAAGGCACCAACACTTTGTAGGAGAAGAGAGAACTGGGGTCTCACTATCCAGTAGGCAGACTCTCACTTGAAACCTTCTTATTTTCATATTGCTTGTTACCTGTCCCACCACGGTGCCCGATTGTCCTCAAAACTCAGATCTTTTCTCAACTCTGTTAGGATATGAACCATTTGTTTTCTGCCTTCATATAGTGGAGAAGAGATCTGGTCTCTTTGCTCTTTCTGGATATCTTCAGCCTGTTCACCTATTTTCCATTCTGCTTCTCACCCTCACCTTCTAAGATACTTGGCATATCCAATTCCTGAGCATTTCCAAAATCTGGCAGTGCCAAACTGCCTGCTGTTTGCTGATTTCTCCCCCTGAAAGCTAAAATTTCACTATTATTTTAATGCCGTGCCAAGTCCGTTACTAGTTGTTTATTCTCTTTCAAGCCTTCAGACTCCAGTAGACAGTTCTTCACCAATGTCATCTCCTCTTTCACTCTCTTTGTCTTTCATTGTTTAAACCTTTTTTATGTCTTTATTGTCTTTCACTGGGTTTCAGTTACCATATTTAATCCAAAGTATATTGTCCATGGTTTTCACTTAATAGTCTATCAAAAGCATTCTCTCCCTACAGTAAATATGGAGAACACAATTTCTGATGGCTGTATCATATAGTCTATCAAGCATTCTCTCCCTACAGTAAATATGGAGAACACAATTTCTGATGGCTGTATCATACTGTGTTTGACCAGCAACCTATAACTGGAAATTTAGAATGGGCCAAACTTTTATTATTATAAACAACATCAAAATAAACATCCTTTTACATGAAGTTTTATCTTTGTCACTGATAACTTCCTTAAGATCTATTTCTAGAATCACATTCAGTCAAGTTTTTAAATAATTTTAAGCTATTGATACATATTATATAGTTGATTTCTAGAAAGGTGGCAATAATTCACACTCTCCCCCAAAAGGCAGAGGTAGTACTCACATGGGATGCATTCCACCATCACCAACATCATCACCAACATAATTGTTTCTCAAAATCTTTACCCAGTTGTGTCTCACTGTTATTCTAATTTGAATTCCTCTACTGACAAATATGATTACAATTTTTCCATGTACTTATTGGTAACATATATCTCTTGTTAGTTGTTCTTGGACCAAACTCATTTTTCTTCAAGTGGAATATTAGGTTATTTCTTATTTATAATCTCTTAATTTGTTAAAGATATCAAGCCGTTTAGACCAGACTTGTCAAAATATTTTTCCATTTTGTTATTTGCTGGGTTTTTGTTTATTACATTTCTGACATAGAGAATTTTTAAATTTTTACATAATCAAAATTATCATTCTTTTCCTTTAAGCCTAGAAAGCCTTACCATTTCAGAATCGGATAAATATTACCCTATATTTTCTCCTTTCACTTGTATGTTTTGAATTTTTTACATTTTACTCTTTCTCCCTGGAATTTAATATGTAGTTGTTTCTCCTATTAGTTAACCAGGTGGCTCAACACCCTTTATTGCATAATTGTCAGTTCTTCAACTAATATGTAATCTAGCCTTGACCACATCCACCTCCTAAAGCTCTTTTTTTTTTACTAGAGTCTGTTTCTGGTCTACTTCAACCCCATTTGTCTGTTGATTCTTACTCCAGAGCATCCTGTTTTAATTACCATAACTTTACAGTACATTACAATATCTACTAGAGAAAAGCCTGCTTTACTGCTCTTGTTTTGAACTATTTTTTGGCTCTTTCATTCTATTTACTCTTCAAGATTAACTTTAGATTACTTGGTCAAGTTTCCAGAAAACAACAGCAGCAAAATGATTTCGACTAGAATTACATTAAAAATGTATATTCATTTGAGAAGAGCTAACATGTTGACAGTATTCATTCTTCCTTTCTAAGAAAATGACTCCTTTTCCATTTACCCAAGTCTTCTTTTATGTCTCCTGCTAAAATTTTACTGTTTTCTTCATACAGAATTACTCAATGAATTTATTTTTAGATAGTTTATATTTTAGCGCTATTTTGAATGATTTTAATCTTCATATTTTCTAACTGGTTATCACTACTACACCAGAAAACTATTAATTTTTGTAAATTTATTTTCTGTTGAATCAGCTAACTCAACTCTCATTTTTTAAAATAATTTTCCAGTTTTTCTAAATATCTTTGCTTTCCTATATAGACAATAATTTTAGCTGATAATATACTTTTTTGTCTCTTTTTTCTATGTCTTACTTCTGTCCCATATATGAGTAAATTGTCATAAATGGGATTGTGAACAGCATTGTCATAATCCTGGTCTTAACGGAAACACCACGCTAGCCACTTTGCCAAAGGATTTAGGTATATTATTTCCTTTAATTTTCATAATCATTTTAGAGTAAAGTTACTATTGTAATCTCATTTTAAAGGTAGCAAAACTGAGGCTTTAAAGCAGAAATATATCCAAAGTTATCCAACTAGTCAATGGCAAAGCAGAATTCAACTTTACATTGGTTTGACTTCAGAGCTTATGTTTGTGTATAACTAATATTATATTCCAGAATTTCAAGTATGAGTTGGTGATAGGAGTTTTTAAGGATGACTAGGAGATTTTTCTTTTTTTTAATTTTTGATTGAGAAAGGAGATGGGAGAGAGAATAGTGGATTGACTTTAGGCAGATGAAACATAGACATAAAAAGTACACTAACAGTGCAAGAAAAATGCAACATAAGATGCTTCTCCACAGGTCCTCAAGTTACGTGTGAACACCAAAACCAATTACTAACAAAAATAGTATATTTTGAAGACCAATGAATCTAAGAGTTCATTACTATTCCCACAAAAATAACAAAATCTGTACTGTGTAACCTCTTGACCAATTCAGTTTTCAAAAATTTCTGAAGAAAACATTTGGTTTCATTAGTTCAGATGTTTGCTTCGCTGAAATTTTGATTCATCCGAAAGGTGGGATTGAGGTGATTCATGCTATTTGTCACATCTTGGCAAGGAGCTAAGTTGCAGGAGATGGTGTGTCTCCTTCTCCAATGAGAAAAAAAAAAAAAAGAAGGAATTTAGCAATGTTCAAAATAAAGTCTTTAGAGTGTGACACAAAATTATGTATCTCTGCAGCATATCCCCAGATAGTGGTTAACTGTGTAATAGCCCTGCTGGACTCCCACCACTGCGAGAAGCCCATGCCTGAAGCCTGAGGAGCAGCATGGAGAAACATGGACATCTTGCTTTCTCACCAGACATTTTCATTGTTGGGTTGGGGAGGGGAACTCTTCCTCAGAAATGATTACATAAAAGTTTTTAGCTTTAAATGTCACCCTTTTTTAGGAAGGGGACAATTGATTGAGGTTAAGTATTAATTTAATGACAATTTTTTACAAGCTTCTGGAAAGCTTACCCTTGACCAGTGAAGAGAGAGGTAGCTGGATCTGAGCACACAAGCGCAGGACTGTACTTTGACTCAGGTTCTAGTCCTGGCCCTGCTGGGCACGGCTCTTAAACCTGTCAGCCCTCAGTTTATACATTTGACGATTGGTTATAATAACACGGTTGCCATTTCCTTCATAGGGCCTCTATGAGATTGAAACAAGGAGTATAAATGGATATGTGCTTTTGAAAACTGAAATACACTTGACATGTGTAAGGAAAGATCTGACAGTTTCCAGGACGCGCTCCCTATAGAGCAGTCCTATTTATCGCTCACCCGGACTCCTCTGAAAAAGGCAAACGGTCATCAACAGTAATGGGGTTCTGCAGAGAGCCGGCCCATTTCCATTTCGATTCAAAGCCCTGGAGGCAGCAAACTTTCAATCCAGGCACTACCCCAGAGTCTCCAGTAAATCTGTCTGTTTCCCTAGTATATGTGGTGAGCATTTGACCAGAAGCATCAGGCTATGTCTGATCAGATTAGCCTATCAGGCGGGGATAATTACCATTTAAAGGCTAAAGGAGAAATGACCTATTTTACACGGACTTTGTGAGAGGAGCTAGGGAGAGATGCTGCGTGATCCCAGGACTACTTGGTAACTTAGCTTTGGTCACCACGTGGCTCCGTCTTCCCCTCAGTCCCTTTGGCCAGTCATTTCTTTATACACTGTACAGTGGCTCCGTGTACTGGGGACTGAACTTAAATTGAGCTTGAGACAGGGGCCATGGCGTGATTGAGGAGTGAATTAGATAGAAAATTGCAACTTTTGCACCCTAAGTGAGAATCACTGCATTCAACCAGCTGGTACAACTTGAGTATTTCTCACTTCTTTTGACATTTTATCAACAGGGGAACTTGATGTAAAACACATTTGTCTCTTTAGAGTCCAGAGCTGCTTTTTCCCCCTCAACCTTCTTTTAAGATCTGCCCTTTACAGCTCGAATGTTCTGTAGCCAACATCAGCGTGGATTGCGACCTATGTAAGCCAATGCTCAAGAAAGAGTTCGAGAAGGGAAGAGTCCAAGACATAAAGTCAATGTTCATTGGGCCCCCATCAGAATAATCAGCTGTGAATGTGGGACACAGGAGCACAGGAAGCCGAATGTAAAAGGCAAGGACACCACAGGGAGAATTTGTTTCTCGTATTGGTTTTCTGGGTTTTACACAAAACTATTCCCTTCCCAAGAGGGGCTCGAAATTGAGTCAAATTTGAAAACTGTAAAAATCCCTGGATGCATTTATTAGTGTGTGTTCATTCATGCATAAGCACAATTGGTTGTCCTTGAACAGGCAGATGAGGGCACTGGTTATACACGGCGAACTTGATTTCAACACACATGACTTAAGCCTGCCCCGTGCCTGGTACTATGCTAGGCCCTGAGAGAAATAGGAAAATGAATAGGATTCAGATTCTGGCCTCTAGGGATTGATACATAACTCTGATCCAAGACAATGTAAGAAAACTCCTAGAAGAGAGACATCAAATGCTGTGGCAGCCTCCCTAACACATCTACAGCTTTTTAAAATAAAGCCCCATGAGCACGGATTAGGTTAAGGATATGGCAAATCCCTCTCAGCAAGGCCCCCTGCTCCACTCACAACCCAAAGCTACCCAGATGGAAGAGCCTCTCCCAGCATCACTGCCCATCACACCCCCTGACACAACAAGCCACCCTCCATCTTTCTAACATGTGCCAAACGCCTACGCTTCTAATTCTTTGTTCACAAGCCTCCCTCTGACCAGAGTGCCTTTTCACCCTCTTTACCACCTAGAAAGCCCTTACTCTTCCCCTAAGATCCAACTCAGTCATCTGTAGGGTGAAAATGAAAAAGGAGATGTCATCCCAAGGTCTCTCCCAGCCTTTTATGTCAACGATATGTGAATTTAAGACGTGCATCCAACAGTCCACCTTCCTTGAACCATGAAGCCATTCCTGATGCCCTGGGGCATGATTCCTCTTGCACCTCCGAACCTGCATCCCACACGCTAAAACCGCTACCAGAGCATCGAACATACTGAACTGTCATAAACTATTTATTCGTTCATCCTTCCAAGTAGAGTGGGTTCAACTAGAGGGCAGGATCTGCATCTTATTTCATTTCTATTTTCTTTAACAAGGAGTTACATGACCATAACTATGCGTCGACCACTATTTTTAAGTGCATTACATGTACGTATCCATTTAATCCTCACAACATACCAATGAGATAGATTATTGATACTATCATTACCTCATTTGGCCCATGAAGGAAGTGAGACATAGAGTTTAAGTAACATGCTCAAGGTCATACAGCTGCTAAGTAGTGATCCATGATACGAGCCTGGCTCTTAGTGCTACCTCATGCTGTTTTTACTTATCTTTGTACCCTCAGGACTTTGCCCAGAGGTCTAGTATTTAGAACGTGGAGCTCAATGAATGTGCAGTAGCTGATTAAATAAATGAGCAGATGACCACTACTGGTTAGCCCTGGCTAGATCCTCTGGAAAAGTTCTAGACTTATAGAAGCTAAAGGCAATTAGTGTATATATATATATATATATATATATATATATATATATACACACTAATATGTATAAAATGGATAACTAGTACGAACCTGCTGTATAAAAAAAAAAAAAAAAAAAAGCTAAAGGTAATGAGCGGATCTGGAGAAGCTTCACAGAAACTCAAGAAGATGGAAATGAAGAATTATACCTAAGGATTTAAGTTGCTTAGTCTTGAGAAGCAAAAGCTGAAGACTGCTTTCATAATGATCTTCAAGGCCAGGAAGGCTGATTCCTGAGGACAGTGACTGAGCTGTTTTTCTCCACCTCCAGGGAGGATGAAGGAGCAGGTATTGTCCTCAGCTGCAATGGGAGCGGTTTAAATCCACCACAAGGAAGAATTCCCTTAGCTTAAGAATCATTTGTTAGACCCAGGGATGAGTTATGGACAGAAGCTATAGAAGGTCATCTGTCTTCAGCATTTTGGACTTGCCTCTGCTCAGAGTGAGGAACACAGAGGGTGAAAACAAACAATGACATGTCATCTCAAGGTCTCTTTGAGCCTTATAAATCGATGACATTTGAATCTAAGAAATATGTCACTTTACCTTCCTGGACCAGATGAATGAATGAATGAATGAATGAATGAGTCCCAAATAATTTAAAAGGCAACAATAAATTATAAGCAGCAGAAAAAGAGGTCTTCTCAAACATACTACTGTGCCAGAAATGTAACAATAGAAGAAAAACAGAACTTGTTTTCTGAGAAACCTAAGCTCTTACAGTTCCTACATTCAAACCATTTCTTGCTAGGTCCATCATACTCCTGACATAAAGTTAGAACCGGTCAGTCTATATCCTCGGGTACTGCTTTTACCCTATCATCACAATTTGCTCATTTGATACATGACATTAGTATCCTGAAGCAGATTTCTCTAAATATCACGTAAACTCAAAATACGAACCACTATTCCATCGACACCAATGTAAGGTGTATCCAACATAAAGAAATGAATCCTTTCCTGAGAGGAGGAAACAACCTCACACATACTTTTTTCCCTTCCTACATGGAAACTGAAACACAAAATAGCAATGGAATTGGAAGGGAAGGTAGAGAGTAACACGAAACTATATTTGTATTTGGTATTATTTCAAAGATACAATTCTACTTTATTTTCTATTATTAGAGATAAAAATCTTACATTCTGTCTAATGCTTTACGTCAGACAAATTCTTTTAAACACACATTATGTTACCTGGGAAGTGGGTATTTTGTTTTGATTACAGAGGAGGAAACATCTCAGAAGAGGGACTTGCCTGAGGTCACACATCTAAGTCTAGTTGCCCTTCCCCAGTCAGGCCCTCTAGTTTCCAGGCCTATCATCTCCCATACATCATGGACTGCTGGGCACTGGACTGGCCTTGCTGGAGGCCTCCTTCACCATATGCAACCTTTTTGGGGAGCTATGAAGTTGGCCTGTCCCACCTTGAGAAACTCAGGCCAATAACCTTAAGAAACTCAGGCCAATAACCTTAGGAGACCCACTGAACCCAGAGACACATACAAGAGACTGTTCGATCTGCCCCGAGTAGAGCATATCCACCGCCAGTGAAGCAGCAGAGCCCGGATTCTAACTCAGGGTTTCACTACTTGCAAATTGCACTCCTTAAAAAGCCCAGCTCAAATGTCATCTACTCTGTGACCTCACCCCTGGCCCCTAGCTCCATGCAAATGGACATAATCCTCAGTGCTCTCAAGCTCTGGATCCAGGCTGCTTTGGCCTAGGCTCCATGGACTGGTTAAGTGATCGATCTTAACCTCTCTGAAACTTCCTCACCTACACCATGAGGACACAACTCGCATCTCTCTAATGCCGTGATGGTGAAGATTCCGTGAGTTAATGTGACAAATGCTTAAAACAGCTCTTGGCACAAAGTAAGCTCTTGGTAATTGTTCAATATTCTTGATATTATTACCTTCTCTGGGTTTTCTGAGTCCTCACGAGGTTTTGTTTACCTTTCTGGTATAAAACACTATATTATTCATATTTCTTATAACTCCCCTCCACTATTTTGTTAGTTATTACCCAGCCCATCATGAGCCGAGAGACCACCTTCTTTTCTGGCAATCTCTTTTCAGGTGATGTCACTGATATCCACTTAGCCATCCTAAAGAGTCATTGGACTCTCCACACCCTCATTCCCTGCATCAATCGATCACAAATCCAGAGGCCCCTCTCCTCTAGATTTTTCCGAATCTACCCTTCCATCTCCATCTTATTTCCACAGTCCTGCCAGCCCTCATTTAAAGTGCTGAAGCAGCTTCTTAACTGGGTTTCTGGCCTCTAGTCTTGTTACAGTCTAATTTATCTGCCACACTGAAGCCAGAATGATGTCTTTAAAAAATGTTGAACCCTACCTTATGCCTCTGTTTAAGCCCATCGATGGCTCTCCACTGCAGTTTGAAGCTGTTTGGTCTAACCATGCAGGAACTGTCTCCTTCCTGCCCCTTCAGACTCATCTGCATCACTCCTGCCTCACCCTGAAAGGCTGGCACCAGAAGACAACTGGCTCCTCCTGCCTCTGATATGTTCTTTATTTTGGCCTAAACACTCTTTGGAGTTCTTTGTCTGGCTTAAGTCCTTCTCTTTGCTTAATTAGCACCAGTATCACCCCCTCCATGGAACCCCTTAGACGTATCAGAGGCCACTCCTCAGTGCTTCCGTGATACACGGAGCGTTTTGTGGCTATTCTATAATCATGATGACCTGCTGTGCTCTCCCCACCATGACCTCAAGTTCAAGGGCAATGTCTCCTGTCACTGTCTCACTCACATAAGTATGGATGTGCTTTGCACACAGTACCTATTCAGAAAAATGCTAAATGGTAATAGATCCAGATGACACATATACTGCAAACTATGGGGCACTAAACAGTACTTAACTGAAGGGTTCTTCTAAGGGCTTTTCACGAATTGACTCATTTAATCCTCACAACAACCTTAGAACGTAGCTGGGATAATTATCTCCATCTTATAGGTGAGGAAACTGAAGCACAGAGAGGTTAGAAATGTTACCAGTGTGACATAGTTAGAAATTGATGACACCAAGGTTGGAACCCAGAAGTCTGACTCTAGATCCCATATTCTTAACCCTTAGGCCACTGTTCCTGTCAGATATGGGTACCATGATAAATAAAGATATCTAAACAGACACAGATAATATATTCTAGTTCCAATTCTACAGGTGGGAAAGTTGAGACATTGGAATTTCACGGAGAAGCGATCCAGGGAAACAGAAGAAAGCTAAACAGGGAGATTACCATCTTTGCTACTCACTAACCAGCAGTAGAACTCAGTGCAGTCAGCCTTGCTCAGCCTTGGTTCTTCACGTGTTCAATCAGGGCCTTGGGGCCACATTACACCTTAGCTTTTTTCCAGATCAAATTTGCAATTCCCTTCAGTTAGGCAAACATCATCAGGGTTTAGTGTGTGTCAGGCTCAGTGCTAAGGGCAGAGACACAGAGTCACACAAGATGTGTCTCTGCCCTTGAGGAATTTGTCTTCTTGTGGGGGAGACGGACACAGACAGACAACTTTGACAGAGGAGTTCACAATGGCCACACCACTATTACATTGGTTATTTTCAAGGGAACCACCCCAAGATAAAACATTACCCAGAAATGAGCCATTTGCCCCTCCATAATGTCTTTCAACTCACCATTGCCCAGAGCAAGGAAGCATTGGTGTCTCCTCCCATCCTCTCTCCAATGCCCCACTCAAGCATAATCACCTCGGTTTATAAGTAAAGAAGCAAAGGCGCTACCCTAAGTAAGTCTGCCAGTAGGCCGATGGTTACCTGGTGGCCGAAGCCCCTGCCATCTTCATTCCCGGCTTCTCTCAGAGCTGAAGTGGGCCACGGGCAACAGAAGCATTAACCCTGACACAGCTACTGTTGGTTTTCCAGTACAGGTTATAAGCTTAAAAGGATTTTTAGATTTACAGTTGATTCTAGAAATTGCATCTAGCTCATTTTCAACTCCATGGTTAAGCTGGTTCATTTAAGGCAAACAGCATCCAATTAAAATACATTCTGGAGAAATGAGTGAGCAAGGCATTTCTTCCCAACTCTTAATTTATTTACAGAAAAAAAAAAAAAAAATACTATCGGGATTTCTCAAGGACCGAATCCCACCACATCATTGTGAGATGAGATAGTTAAAATATGTATGATCAAAATGTAATTTGAAAATACACTCTGAGAGGCAGCCTTGTATAAGAGTACAGGATTTGGGGCCAGTCTGAGTAGGCCCACATCTCTTTTCGTCATCTCAGTAGGTATGTAACCTTGAGCATGTTCCTCAGTTTCCTTGAGCTGAGCCTCAGTTTCCCCATCTGTATAAGATGAATAAATAATATCTGTCAGAGTACTTGTAAGAATTAGAAACGCAGCTTAGTGCCTGGTAGATAGTAAGGGTTAAAAAATCAACTACTGAAAAACATTTTATTAAAGTCTTAACGATTCAGAGATTGATTATTCCATTAGAAGATCGTCACACTTTTTCCCTTTCTTTCTCTTTCTTCCTGCCTGCCCATGTCACAACTGCTCATAAGCTATCATTCCATGAGATAAAAAATGAGATAAAATTCAATTCAGATGGTACAGCAAAGTGGGAAGAGCACAGGCACTGGAGTCAAACAGGACTGGACTTGAATACTGGATGGCTTTGGACAGGTTAGGTCTTAATTTCTTCATCTGTTAAAGGGGGTAATCATATGTACCTTCTAGACTTCTTAGGAATGTTGGAGTGTGTATGTATGGACAAAATAAACTAGGAACATGAAATCCAAATGTTTATGTAAAAAATCATGTGTCCTATCAACGGTAGCGTCCCATGAACCTTTAGCTTAGTCATTTCCCAAAAGGCAGATAATGAAAATGCTCTCTCTGCTCCCTGCCTCCAAAGATGCGATCCTGTTCAACACACACACACACACACACACACACACACACACACACACCTGGCACTGTGATTGGTAAATAGTAGTTAGTTAGGTAAAGAAGTATGGAATCAGTTTCTACAAGAAATGTAGTACTAAAGCTAAATTAAAGTTTCAGTATCAATCACAGTTTGTTTTTAAACTGTCCCCAACTCCATCACTACCATGGAGGGTCAAAAGAAGTCACTCTCACGACAAAGGTCTTACATCTAATGCCATCAGATTTCATTGCCTCCTTTAGGGACAGCTTAAGTATCAGCTGAAGTGGGGTGACTCCGTGCATGCGGGGACCCAGCATGGCAACACAGATGGCTGTACAGTGTGGGCAGCAGGCAGGCCTCACTGGGGGAAGAGCTCCAGAAGCAGAGTAGCAGGGGCTGACACACCGTGACACACAATGCCACGCATGGCCAAGAGTCAGGGAGGGTCAAATGGGAGCCTGGGATGTCCTTCCCATAACCGTGACCTCCAGAAGCTATAGGGAGAGCTTCGGTTACCATAATGGAAATGGCAAGGGTCAACTTGAACACAATCACATCTTTGGAGGCAAGGAGCAGAGAGAACATTTTCATTATCTGCCTGTTGGGAAATGACTAAGCTAAAGGTTCATGGGACGCTACCATTGATAGGACACATGCTTTTTTACAGAACCATTTGGATTTCATGTTCCTAGTTTAAATATTTTGTCCACAGAGATGTCTGAGTCATCTCCTCACATGCTTCCTTCCTTCATCCTCCTTTGAAATGAAGACTATATATAAGATGCCAAATCTCTAAAGGAAAACACATAAACAAAAGACAAAAAATCCCAAAGTCACATCAATATACCATAAAATATCTGAATATTTGTTTAGAACCCCTGGGGACCTACCACATGACATTCTCAAAGTAGCATGCAGAGATTTATTTGTGTGCCTTCCTGCTTCCTAAATAACACTCCCACTCAAAGTGGAAGGACTCCAATTTCATGACAGGCTGGAGGAGGTTTTTTTCTGAAGCTCCTTACTTAACATCACATGGTTTAGAACAGAACATACCTGTCAATACCAGTATTACATTTCACTGAAATTTCAATAGCAAAGGAGACTCTTATGAAAAGTTTCCCTCCTTTCATAAAAAGGGACAATTATTTTTAAAAATTGATGTTGAAAATCAACTCATCCTGAATCACCATTTTGGTAGGAAACTGTCTGCTATAGACAAAACGGAAAATCACAGTTGCACTTTATCCAACACCACCCATAAGAAATGCTTCATGCACGGAAGCGTTCTTTTTCCATAAGGAGCAGCATTAGAAAAAGAAAAACCAAACCTCTGGCATCACTCTTCAATATTGTTGTCTAATTAAATGGCAATGGAGTGGATGCGTAAAAATATGCATTAGAGGTGTGTAATGTGTACTGTGAGGAAGAGTAATCAAAGCCATTCAACAGGATTTAGGAAGGGATTTCAGTTGGCAGCTTATGAGACAGGAGCATATAATTTTGCTAATTTGAAATAGGTATTGTAAGGTATAAACATTATTGCTTTGCATATTTTAATGAAAATTGCCTCTACACCAAAATGAATCCTTTAGCTTGAACTTTCTGCATACCACAGAGCTTCCACCTATTATGAGTTCAGCATAAATAAGAAAGGCACGCAAGCCGCATTAAAAGAATGGTCACCTCATTAAAATAGGTTAAAACCAAGCCCCTTATTCCAAGCTACTATAACACTATAAAGTAAGTCTGGGGACAGGTGTTGTATTAAATTTTTATGTTGCAGTGAACTTGTACTCACACAAACCAAATCTTCATGCTTCCTTTGATATACACCTGCAACTTGTTAATTCAAGGGGCTTTATTAAGAAAGTATAAATTTAGCAACATCTATAGATTTGTAAAACCCTATTAGCTTGCTCAAGAATCTAGAGGAAATTTCATTTGGAATCTTATTTGCATGGTTTACAAAGAAATGAAAACTAATGATGACTTTTCCCAAATGGATGTGTCTGCAGATAACGCACTTGTGCAAGCAGACTGATGTGAATTACCCAGACTTGGGCTGAAAGAGTTGAGAGCGAGCTCTGGGTCCATCTGGGGCTGAGGACATCACTTACCTGCCAGCTCGCTTCTCGCTGAAGTCCTTTTTTCCAGTCTTCTTCCAGCCTGGGGGAGGTCTCATCCATTGCTGATGCTGCTTGCACAAACTGGATTCGCCAGGGGCTGTTACTCTTTCGTTGCAAGCCTTTACCAAAGCGGCAGCGAGGGCAGTTCAGGGGCAGACTGTCATGGAGAAAATGCCATGCCAGAGGATGAGGGATCAGGCAGGAAGAAGCCACGCGGGAACAAATTTGGGATACACGGGGCTACCCTGACAGCTGCCAAATGGCCAGGCAGGAGGCCAGCTCAGCCACTGAGCATCCAGAGATTAGGAACAACCAAGCTCCAGGGCCAGTGGACAATGGGTCATTCTTATGTTTCTGGCATAAAGGTCAGAGGAGGGAAGTGTGAAGGCATGCTCTATGACCTAGAAATATGCATATCTATGTGTGCACCTGTCTTTTCCTCATCCCCAAACACACACACACACACACACACACACACACACACACACACTCTCACAGCAGGATTTGCATTGTTCTGCAGGGTTGCATCAGTGGGCCGGAGTATCCTAGAAGAAATAAGCTACTTTACATAGAAGCAACACATTTCATTTGAGCACATCTCCCTCAACACCGGATGAATCACTCAGCAGCCAGTAAACATGAATAATAGCAAGTCCCTGTGGGGGAAAATAGACTTTTCCCATAGTTGAATCTTGAGTGTCTACAGTCTCTGGTTTCCCCCCTCTAGGAAGTTCTGTGTTTAAACTGAACATGGACCTCAACCCTTTACCAAAACCATTAGCCAAAATGACCAGAGGCTTCAGTTTGGATGGACTCCTCAATATTTGGGGCTCAACGAAGTCAAACCCAACCAAACTCTGCCCTGTTCCATTACTATTTCTCACACAGAATGATACTCTCTCCTGCTATTCAAAACTGATCACCTGGGGCCCGTGAGCCATGGCCGCTGAGCCTGCGCGTCCGGAGCCTGTGCTCCGCAATGGGAGAGGCCACGACAGTGAGAGGCCCGCGTACCGCAAAAAAAAAAAAAAAAAAAAAAAAAAAAAAAAAAAAAAAAAAAAAAAAAAAAAAAAAAAAAACTGATCACCTACAGTTTTAAGAGAGGCGCTACTGCCAATGGCACCTGCTTCTTTCTGTTGAAACAGTGGTTATCAAACTTGGCTACACAACAGAATCAACTGGAAAGGTTGTGAAAATACTGTTACAGGAGCCTCACCCCTAGAGATTCTGATTTAATTGGTCTAGGGTAGGGCCCAAGACACTGCTATATTTTTTTAAATCCCACTGGATGATTCTAGGTGAGAAGCTGAGGCTGTCCCTCACAGAGGCACTGACAATGTCTAGGTCCGGCGCTGACTCTGTCCCTACGTGAAGTCCTGACACTGGTCCTAAATTGGGCCCTGATGCTCTAAGTAACTGAAGTCTTGGCACTATTCCTAGGTTATGTCCTGACACTATCCCTAGACCTTAAACTAACCTTGCCTTTAACTGTTGTCGAGCCTCTTATGATAACTAAATCCCTTATGCTGTCCCTAACTAAGACCCTGAAATTAGTCCCAAGGCCGTGACTTAGGATTAGAATCACAAAACTCAGCGTTGAGTATCATTTAAGGTTTCTCTAATCTAATCACTCATCTGATGCCTGAATCCCCAAGATCCTGCCAATACCCATGTGAACAATGTTCTTACCACCAATGACAGTAAACTCACTACTTCCCAAGACAGTCCAATTCCATGGTTGATTGTTCTGTCCCACAGTGAACTGATATCCTTCACCCTGCAACTTCCATGGCTGTACTGTTGCTTAATTCCATAAAGAATACTAGAGCCTATTATGTAGGACAACCTTTCAGAGATCCAAAGACAGTAGCAGCCCATGCCCTCAAACCACTGCTAAAGTATCTCTTTTCCAAGTTAGATCTTGCTAGCTTCTTCAGCAAACCATGGAAGATGGTTTCAGGTAAACTCTCCATCCTGGATGCCAGCCTCAAAATATATTTCATTATCCCTAGTGATAGTGATTCTAATATTCCAGAAGTGATTGTAATATCCCCGCTATGGTCTATCATTGCACATAGAGCCTAATAATCACATGCCTTATTTTAAAAATCCTCACACTAACAACCAACATAATAAGAAGAGCAGCCAGCATTTACTGAGCATGGACCCATACACCTGGTACTGAAAGTACTTTATTAACCTTACATCATTTATCCTTTATGAGTATACTGTGAAGTCATCATTTTGCTCCTGATTTACAGTGAAAAGTCCAAGGCAGACAAAGGTATGTGCCTAGGTGATGGGTCAGAGGGCAGCCCAGACGTGACCCCAAGGCCTGCGTTCACTACCTTTACTTCACGTTAGTCAGTCCCTTTCACTGATGCAGTCCCAGGTCCCATTGGCTCTTTTGACAACCACACCTCACTGATATGGGTCACAGTCAATTAGTAACACTGAGGTTTGCTCTCATCTTCAGATTATATATGGACATGTTATGTAGGCTACAAATTGCCATACAGGCCTAACTTGACATTGTTATCCCTTTAATAATTACAAGACTATACCTTCCACCTCTAGCAAAGCAGAGAAATGCAAAATCGCTCCTTTTACTTGCTCAGCTCTTTTATCCATAATATTCAGATGCTTCTTCAGAGGTTACCCTGAAGGGTAAGAGAGAAAGGCCAGAGGAGAAAGGGTCAAGAAAATTTCCCCAGAGACTAGACTCAAGGGAAGCCTCACCAATCACCTGTTCTTCCCCATTTCCTCTAAATTCTATCAAGAGCACTCCGTAAGGAAAACTGGGGGCAATTAGTTTTACCATCTGAATCACGTCATCTTCAAGGTAGCTGACTCAGTTCTTATGGAAGGCAGTACACAAAGTGGTTGAACAGATAGCCTTTGGAGTCACACAGACCAAGGTGTGAGTAGCATCTCCATTATTATCTGGTTCTATATCCCTAGGCAGGTCACCTAATATTTCTGAACCCTAGTTGCCATGTCTGAAAAAGGGAAGTATTATTGTCTCAAGCATATTATTGTTCATCAGTATCTGATTCCCATTCGTCCCAGGGACACAGCAAGATGGCATTTCCTTTAACCCCCTAAAATTCGCCTTAATCACATGTCTTGTTTCAGTCAGTAACATGTAAGAAAAGCGATGGCTATCACTTCTCAAGGGGAGACCTTAATCACCAGCTCTTGACTCCTAGCCAACTCTTCCCCTGCTGCAGTGATTGCATATGTTGATAAGACATGCCTTAACATCGAAGCAGACTAGAATGCTGAGCCAACTCATGGAGGACAGTTGCCCTGGAGAGTCACCTGGACCAACAACAGGCATTATGTGAACAAGAAATAAACCTCAGGGTTATTTGTTTCCACAGCATAACCTAGCCTACCCTGACCAATACACTGTCCTTACCATAGAGTCATTATAAGAATCAAATGAAATAATCTCACTACAGCATTATCATGAGCATCAAGTCTGCAATATTATTTTATTTTAAATAAATTCCATTACAAGTCAGTCTGTTCTACCCACGTCCCACATAATCCACTATTTCCTCCTTCTTTTACAGCCTGGGTTTTTCCTGCTCATAAGATAGTAGCATTAAGTATAGCAATTTCCATAGATGATGTAGAAATATTAATTTTAAAAAGGAAGGGTAAAAGTGTTCAATAATGCAGCGTCACTCTGTCTCAGAAAGCAAACTCAGAATAGCATGACTTTAATGCCACTTATCATTTAGCAAGGAAATTAATGAAAGCAAAATGAAGCCTCAAATACTAAATGTAGCTCAGTATGAATTCACTACTGATAATAAAGTACACGCCTTCAAAATGTAAACATAATGAGAACATACAGGAATATGGGAGCTTATTAAATAGCATAGCTTTTATTCATGATTCTTAAATCAAGCAATCAAAAAAGAATTCACTTTGTTTCTTTCTTTGTAAATATTGTCATTAAAGGAAGGTTCAACTATGAAAATAAAGTGTAAGGAAAGCATATATAACACGTTAGCCAAACTGCAACGCTGACATTTCAAGACACAAACTCAAACCTGCTTTGGGACACTGCTGGGAGAGTCTTTTTTCTTAATGTTTTGCAAATGCAAACGCTAAAAACTATGCCCTGTGTCATGAGTTGAATTGTGTCTTCTCAAAAAGATAGGATGGAATCCTACCCCTAGAACCTCAGAATGTGATCTTATTTGGACACAGGGTCTTTACACAGGTAATCAAGCTAAAACAAAGTCATTAGGGTGGGTCTTAATCCAACCTGACTGGTGTTCTTGTAAAAAGGGGAAAATGTGGACACAAAGACAAATGCACACAGGTAGAAAGCCATGTGAAAATGAAGGCAGAGATTGGGGTGATGCGTCTACATGCCAAGGATTGCTGGCAAATCACTATTTTTCCTTCAATATAAGCAGCTTATTGAGAATATGCTAACTAATAAGAAATAGAAAGAGTTTTAGAATTTGTAACATTTTCCTTAAGGAAAAGTTATATAAAAAAATTAAAAAGGAGGGCTTCCCTGGTGGCGCAGTGGTTGAGAGTCCGCCTGCCGATGCAGGGAACACGGGTTCGTGCCCTGGTCCGGGAAGATCCCACATGCCGCGGAGCGGCTGGGCCCGTGAGCCATGGCCGCTGAGCCTGCGCGTCCGGAGCCTGTGCTCCACAACGGGAGAGGCCACAACAGTGAGAGGCCCGTGTACCGCAAAAAAGTAATGATAATAAATAAAAAATTAAAAGTAAAAAAATAAATAAAAAAGGAAACATCTGTACAAAATGCATCAGTCGGTCCTCCCTTGATTTTAAGGAAAATTCCTTTAACTTATAGAATAAATATGGGTTAATACTTCATTTTTAAGAATCAAAGGACTAGAAAATAAAGAGTTTTCTAAGTGACTTAAGCCATACATTCCACAGAGTTCTATGAAGGCAGAACATGACACTTTAACCTGCTCTATGGGATGCAGGTATTTGGTCTAGAGGAGAAAATGAAAGAAAGCCTGGGTGGGGAGAGCAGGGGGACATTGATGAAAATAAGTACAGAGCCAAGGAGTCCCCAGGTGTGGAAGGAACTGATGGTCTTTCACCCACCAATAGGATTTTGTACACACTTTCACTTAACACCTGGGCTAGAATTTTTATGAGTTCCTACCATCCATTTTATTATACATTCTCACCTTAAATCCATTCTCAATGAAATTTTCCAAGACGTTTTCCCACAAACTTTTACTTCTGTTTTTGCTCTCTTTTTTTTATTAGAAGCTAATAGTAAGGTGTTTACCTTCAGAACTTTGTTTCACAGAAAAACTACAATAATGTATCAAATCCACAACACCAGAGGTAACTGTGTATTAACTCTCACAAAACAAAATAAATACAAACAAACAAAAACAGGTGTCGTCAGAGTGATAAATCTGAAAAGGATGAACTTTGGTAGTGTAGTCATAATTTGGAAAGAAAAAAAAAATAGAACATTGGTTTCCCGTTCACTGTTTCACTGGAATAATTAATGCTAATCATTCCCTCTGTAAAATATCTAAACCAAACTACAGTGATGCCCACAGGACAGTGGACAATAAAGCACTGTGGCTAGGAGAATATTCTCTTGTGCACCTATGTGCTTTGGCTCCCATGTGGCTGAGTTGTAAGCTTATCAAGATTCATTTGTGTTTGTTCCCAATCCTATTTATACCAGTTGTGCCTGTTAATGTAATTACATAATTTAATTAAATAATATAGCTATAAAATATGAGTTTCAATGGAAAGGGAGCTGTTGCTTTCATGAAACTAGTCAGATGCTTTGGAAAGACCCAATAAAGAAAAGTTGCTTTAAAAATATTGTCGTTGCAGGGGCAGGGATTATAAAGGTCTGCACAGATTCTACTCAGGTTACTGGTCACTGCCTTAAAATTCTTAATTCCCTTTAAAGACACTGAAACTGGAATTTGTAGAGGTTCCTCTAGGGATATAGCTTACACACAAAAAAGACTCCAAAATTCCACTCTGTGGACCCCTACTTAGAGAAAAGGCCTTAGCTCCACAGCAATACACTGGTGAATAAATGTGCATTTATGGATCTTAAGCAAAAGTCAAATTTTTGTGTAGGTATATGATTTATGATCCCCCAATTTAATCAACTTACATGAGTAATCAGTCAACAACCATTTTCAATCATGGAATAAGACGGTAGACTAGAAAGGACCTTTTCTTAATCGACTCCTAGTGAACAGAGGTAGAAAGAAATAGACTCAAATATTCAAACCAAGAAACAGAATCCATTTCAATACCTAAATCTACTTATATCGCTTAAGTGAGAAACGGCCTGGCTATAACTATAAACATTAATCATTGTATAAATCTGAGCCACGTAGACTCCTATTAATTAGTGCATAGCATCCCCATGTCTTCCTATAACCGTGTAATAATACCAACTGCCTATAATCGAAAGGATTTAGTAGACTTTTATTGATGGAAATCAGATGATTTCATCCACAGTGCCTGAATCACTTTGATATGTTTGAGCCCGAAGCAAAATAATGTAATAAAAAGCAACATACAGATGAGAACCTCATATGAATCTGTCGCCGACTTGAGAAGAATCAAATCTAAGTCCGACCAGGTGAAGACATTCCATACATCATCCTTCCAATTCAATACAAAAATAATATTTCCCCTTCCAGTATGTTTATATACTGTTCCGGACTCTGTGAGATCCTGGACATCGAGAGAGCCCGTAGACACAGAGCGTTGCCTTAGCAAATGGTACGCACAGCAGAGATGAATTACAGAATACTTCCTTGAAAGAGATTACTTTAAAGACTATCTGAAAGCCATAAGCCCCCAGAAGTCATAACCAATGGACTCATGAGTAGAGTGGGAAGGTAGATCTTATGAGTAGGATGAATGAATGAGAAATAGGCTATGTGGTAGGCTGGAAACATCATTCCCTCTTCCTCCTGACCCCCCAAAAAGGGTCCTCCAGCAGACTGCCATGGGGCTAAAATTCCACCAGTCATATCTTTTGATTTTAAAAACCTTTCTGTCACTGTCTATGAAATTGCACATACTCCTAGGAGGGGCCACCTAAAGTTTTATCTCCTAACACTTTGTCACAAGTTATTTTTCAGTTCAGCTTAGAGAGTAAGACTCTTTGCAACCAGGCAAGAAATGAAGATGGAGGCCAGAGGAACCTCAGAAGAGGAGAAGGGCTTAGAACCGAGGAAGAGAGGGATTGCCATAGCCCCTCAGGCACAAATAATTTTAAGAAATATAAATTCAAAGACTCATGAAAATTGACTTTACTAACCACCAGATTCTTGGAAGATTATTAAAAGCTATCCAGTTGGTTTAGGGATTTGGAACATACACCTAGGTTCTCATTGCCGTTAAAAAATATAACGTTGGAAAAATATGATGCCGATATAACTTGGTGGGGGCAGGAAGGAGGTTCATCTCTTCCCTCTTCATGTACTCCTAATACTAACATCTGAATGCCAGGAGAACCTCAGATATAGTTCAAGAATTTCAAACTACAAAGGAATCAGAATGGGAATTTGGTTAGTAGGTGGGCTAAGGACTCAAAGTGTACAGACCAACATCACCTAGGGGCTTGGCAGAAATGCAGAATCTCATGCCCCACTCCTGATCTACAGAATCTGTTTGCATTTTATCAAGGCTGATTCATTAAATCTCGAAAACAAAGGAAGAATTATCTGGAAGGTGTATTTACATAGCAAGCTTTATTTATTTATTTTTTCTTAACTTAGAGCATAGGCTTAGAGTAACTGAGGAACAGAATAACTGATAAATGTTACATGGAAGAATTGAGCCCCTTACTAAGAAACTGCTTGATGCTGCCTCTGGAGAATCTTCTCAGTGATCTCACTTTCAAAATTTTGTAAGGATCTTTATAAGCATGATCCAGCAGGTGTGACAGGCGGGACTCCAGCCCTTAAATCACTCAACAACCTCAGTGTACGTGACTATTCCACTTACTAGCTCAGAAAAACAGCTGATGACAAGTGAATGACACCTCCTCTTGGACATTTAGATGACTGATTTTGTATAAATCAATACTGAGTGCCACAAAATGTCAGAAAATACCAAATGGGGAGAAAAGAATCAATAGATAACCCTGGAATTGAATGAGTGATGAATAATCTTTACCAACTAAAATAAATTAAACCAGGAAAAGCAAGTTAAAGTAACATCAAGAATCTGGCTTAAAACCACAAAAAAACAATATAATTTAGAGGTAAGACCACTCGTGACAAACATGCTGTTCATTTTTTTTTCCAGGAAAGCATTATGACAGGAACTACAAAATAAGAGCTAAATTTGTACCTTCTAGCTTCTGTCTGAACAGCCATAATTTCTTAACGTTCTACAACAAATAAACTCCAATTTGCAGATGCAGACCATGCGATAACCTAGCAACCATGAAATTGAGCACACATTTGATTAACACTTTGGGGTTCTAGGGGACAGAGGTAGGGAGACAAATTCTGTAATTTATTTAATTCATTTTAGATTTCAAACATGCCTCTTAGAGCTATCAAATAAACCATAAATTAACAGACAGACCAAATGTCAGAATTCAAATCCAAATGTTTTTCTAAACATTTTTCCTAAACTGGCATCAGAGATAAATCCAGGCCTGTAACAGAAATCAAGATAAATGTCTTTCTTTATAACTAAACAGATGCAAAGTGCTTTTTCACATTATTTTATAGCTCGTGGATTCTAAGACCATGAACTAAACACCTAATATGTGCTAGGAACAGTGCTGGGCATTAGAGATGAGAGGTGAGGAACACACTCCTTGCCCTCATGTGAGGGAGACAGCCAGGTAAGCAAATCATCTCAGCCACAGTAATATCTGAACATGGAGAAGGAAGGATGCTGGCATTGCCCCAGGGATCCATCCATCCCAACCCCCTATGCCAACCTAGCTCAATGCCAGGAGGTCCGCTCCTGTTGCCGTGTCCTTGGAGAAGGCAACGTGGAGACCCTGCCCCAAACCTGAGTACATAATCTAGGCTTAAGGTTTTTGGTGGTGATGTTTTTAAATCAAATCGTTTTTGAAAGCTTTCTACAGAAACACAGACCACAGCACCAATAAGACTTCACAGCACTCTGACCCATGAATTCTTTTTTTCTTTTTAGATTGATTTCCAAATCCAAATATCCACGGACGCCTACAGGACACTGATGCCCACACAGACAAACTCTCCTCTGCTAGATTCCAGTCAATGATTTGTATAAACAGAGAAATTTGGGGACAAGGCATTTTCTGACCTAATATCCCCAAGGTGTCTAAATTCGTATTTTCTAGCTTCTGTCTGAACAGCCATGATTTATCTAAGGGAGCCAAAAGTCCCCTTAGAGGCCAACCAACTAGAGATCAGCAGAGGTGTTAAGTCTTTTGAATGTCATTTAACAAAAGACGTTCCTTTGGAGAGCTGCCTTTCTTAAGACACACACAAGCCAAGAGACTTAAAAATGCAGCTTCTGTTGGAAGGTTTAGGGAGTAACTGGGGACTGTATTTCTTGGACTTGGGCAGAAAGAGTGCCATTCAGGACCTTTTGATTTCTACCCCATTAGAAGAAATCCTTCAGTGTTTCCAGCCGTAGTTCCGTCTCTCAGGCAGAGTTGTGGGCCACTCTTATTTCCTGGGGAACGACAGAGGAGGCAGGGGGAAGACCTCTTCCCCAAGAGGCAGCCCATGTGAAGCACAGATACGGCACTTAATATAGATGCAACTTCTGTGAAACAAAGGCTGCCACTCTACCTAGAACAACACTAGGAATCAGGACAGTGAGCAGATTTAGAAACCAAATTAAGGCAAGACCATCCTGTAGATGGTTGTTAAAACACAGTAACTATATCAGACCTTGAATCATGTCCCTGCTCTAGAAGATGCACTGGGCCCAGCCTTTGTTACAAGGGTAGACTTAGAGGCTAGAGGATGCTGAGTGTTTACTACTCGCCATACACAGCAATCTTTAAGACAATTCTGTATGAGATTATCACTATCTCTCTTTGACCGATGAGGAAACTGAAGCATGAAAAAGTCGAATAATTTTGCAAAGTTCTCATGGCTTTAAGGGAGGGAATCCAGGACCAAATGGGTGATTCCAGAGCCCATCCTGGGAGCCACACTCCCAACTGCTTCCCTCCTTAATCGGCCTCCAACGCAACCACAGGTAATGATGGCACCAGCGTCAGATTGAAGATGCATCCCAGCCACATCCCCAGATGCTGATGATGTAGGGATCCACCCAAAACAAGTGGAAACAATGGATCCTGAAGGTGTGTGGGAAACGCAAAGGCCCAAAAGAAGGCATAAGACAGAGAGCAGAGCCCTCCGGCCCAGATGCCTCAGGCTTAGGGCAGCCGCAGTAAGCTCCAGTCTCTCCTTCTGGTCCAATGGGTACTCACAAAGTTGTTTGCTTTTAAAAACCACTTAATGCCTTCTTTTTAAAAAGAGAGAAGAAAGCTCGTAAGTGTATAATAAACCGGAATTATAGCTGCTGTTCTGATGCCGTGTGTTATTTTTGGCTGACTGTCCGGCTCTTCTGGATTCTGTTGGTAGGGTGCTGAAGCTCGCTCCGGTAATACAGGCTGCCTGCTGTCCCCAGAGGACCCTGAGGAAAACGAGAGGAACTATCTCGCCGTCTTCAGCAGACAGGGGAGGTTTAACATAAATAAACTCCCACTTCACATCTTCTCCAAAAAGAATCCATTCATTAGCTTTATTTCCGACATGGTATTTATGAATTTCCTTGCAGCAAGGCCCAGCGGGGCAAACGTCACAACTCTGTGGTGAAATATCATGTGCATTTTCTCCTCCTCCCAGGAAGATTAAGGCCAATGAATAAAAGAAAGGGGGATGTGGCCCCTATATTTAGCTCTCCTTACAACATCATGTCTCACGGGTATTAAAAATAGACCCAAATCACTTGAAGACATTCTGAAAAATCAAAGGCAGAAGAGCTTTCCAAGAGGAAGTTTTAAATGTTTTCTGCTTTCTTTCTCGTTGAGATTCTTAAGGAGCAAAAGCAGTGGTGTGGGCCCCCCTCTTCCTAGGAGGGCAAGCTCATCATCCCCTCGGCTTCGGTTCTTTGTGGACTGGATTTTAAGAGAAATCTGGGCCGGCCCTTGGCAAAAAGTGTGAAATAGTCTGTGTAGAGAAATTCTCCTCTGTTAACACCCTTCCCTCCACCCGAAGTCCTGACACTCCCAAGGTCCCTGTCAGAGAGAAATCAGCTCAGATTCAATTCACTGAACAAATATGTGTTATTTGTGATGTGCCAGGCGCAGTGCCAGGCAGGGCAAAGTGGACAGAGGGGAGCAAAGGATGGAACGTCCTTGTTAGAGAAAGCGTCAGGTAATTCCCTGAGTAAGGAAAGCTTTCGGAGGACCGCAGGCAACACAGATCGAAGGGGAGAGAGTTGCCATCTCGTTGGAAGGAATCAGAGCGGACCTTGTTCTGGAGGCCGCACGGGGAACAGACAATGAAGACAGTGTGGGGATGTGGACTCGAAATACGCGAGCCCAGAGGCGGACGAAGATGAGGAATTAGCTTAGTGTAACGCCGCTTCTCAAAAATATATGCCTAGTAAACCCAGAGGAAAAAGCTTTCTAGAAGCGAAAAAAGGAAGTTCCAGCTGGAGAAATCACAGAGAACTGAAGAACGTAGCCTCTTTCAAACCCTGCAGTTCATCAGTTATGCAACTTTGGGCAATTACTTCCCTTCCCTGAGCCTCACTTTCATATCTGTAAAATGGGGATGATGCTCCATTGGGCTGATGTGCTGATTAAATCATAATATGAATAGATACCTGGCTCAGGATTTGGCACAGGGTTCATGGAAAAGACTCAAGGAATGGGTATAACTCACTCAATTGGGGGCAATTTAAATGAGATCATATTCTAACATGCCTCTAATCACACGCAGTACCCACTCTCCTGGCAGGAAGCCTTGATTAATATTAGGGTACGGCGAGAGTAAGACAGAGTGTCCTTTGCTTTCGTAAATGTCTGATTTCGGACTACCTTGTGGCTCACATCACATTACAAAGGAAGAAGACCCCACAGCCACCACCACTTTCCATTTACCCAAGCAAAGAAGCAACCTTGGTGGGGGGAAAGGATCTTTTGAATGGGCCTTTATGTCAATCCACAGCAGGGAAACTCATCACACTTTGGAATCACTCATACAGAGTTTAGCGAAAAGCGGACGCACATTTTTCTGAGCTAAGGTAAGGGGGGAAAGGGCCTGGGGGAGGTTACCCGTGAAGGAACAGAAATAGCAGGGGTGAAAATCAATGTCTGTTGAACAGTGCAGTGTTTCTCAAACTTTCATGTGCCCACGGATCCCCTGGGGATCTGGTTCAAATGAAGACTCCGATTCAGTCGGGCTGAATCATAGCTCCCAGGGTGTATCTACGCTATTGGTCCATGGACCACGCTTTGAATGTCAAGGGAATGATGTTTCCGTCTGGTTCAAGAAAGGACTGAGTGGGGGAACCAGGAGAGCCCCCAAGGAAAGAAGGGCAACTTGAAGAAGGGTAATGTCCAAACAAGATGGTAAGAATACCAGGCGATTTGAGAGGCGGCCAAGCCAGAGAGGTAAATACAGACACACGATGTCCAAGGGGAAGGTTTTCAGAATAGAAGAGGCCCCAGCTCACAAAGCTCCAGTGCATTACTCACATTGGCTGTGAGTCACTCACAGCCTTTTAAAATTGTGGATGGCAAACATTTCAGAGAGTGCAGCGATAACAAAATGTGCTCACAGCCATTAACTATGAAGCACTAACTCATTTCAGCAGCCTGACACAAATTATGCTCCGCACTTGAAAAACAGCTATTGATCAGTCCCTTCTTTCTCATGCCTTCCAATACTCCAGATCGGCACTCCTATGTGCCCCCCGCCCCACAGATACCTTTACACACCTGGTTAGATCCTTCCCAAACCCAAAGATGTCCCCCGAGACTTCACTCTACTTTCTTCTAGATTTCACCTTTGAAAAAGCAGCCAAGAAAGAGGCAAACCAAAGCTACCTCTTTTCATTTCTCTACATATCTGCTTCCTAGGAACTTCCCAATGTCTTTTATTTTCTCTACTCATTAGAGACACAAAGGCAACAAATAACTGATCTATCATTTCCTGTGTTAGAAGATAAGACACTAAGAGAGCATGAAAAAGACAGAATATAGAATTTAAAGAATTTAAAGAATTAAATCAGCTTCAGGGGCAGATTGAGTAGTAATACTCTGAGCACCTTAAGCAGCAGCTTGAGTATCAACGAGGCAAAAGGAAGTTCATGGTCCCTCAAGTTAGAGTAATGTGTATCTTCCTTCGTCTCCTTCTTAATCTCAAGAAAAACTGACGAAGCATGTAGGTCTGCCATGGCAGACTGACTGCAAAGATGGATGTCCCCAGCTCTCTGTCTCTCCCTGCATCTGCGCCCTTTGCCATATGACTGCAGCTTCATCCACTGAGAAGTGGAGAACACCTCCCCATTTCTTGAAGCTTGGCTACGTTGTCTCTTGCTCTAGCCAATACAATATGATAGAAATAACAGTGTGAGTGTGTGATCTGAGGCCAGCGGCCCTTGCATACATCTATTCTCTCTCTTTTTCTTCTGCCTTCACCAAGAGAACAAGTTTGGGCTAGCCCATGACCACTTAGAGCAGAGTGAAGCTTATCCTCCGACTCGCCAGCCCCCAGCTGGCCCACCAGCTGGCCCAGACACAAAAGTGAGCCCAGCTGAGATCATCTGAGCCTGCCTCAGACCAGAAGAACTGTACAGATAACCCATAGACTTATGAGAAATAATAAACAGTGGTTGTTTCAAGCCACCAAGTTTTGGAGTGCTTGGTGATGCAGCATTATTGGGCCAAAAAAAACAATAAAATAACCGATATTGCATCCTTTGGAAAAGCCATGATAAAAAGTCCATGTATATAAATAATTCCAACAGGACACTGGCTTTCCACTGACAAAACTATTAATGGACATAAACACATTATAATAACATAACTGCATCATTTATAAAACAAAAAGCACATTAGGGGATTAGATAACAAAACACATTTCTATATTAGTTTTCATTTTTCAAAGGATTTAATCTATTCATTAATAGACTATATAAACTTGTGCAAACTTTTTCACACATTTGGTTGGTCATTCCTTCTTTTGTGCATTTGTTTGTTGAGGATTATGGTGGGCAGAGCTGAGAGTCGTGTACTGTGGAGGCTCTAACAGCACATTAGTCCCTGATCTCGAATAATTTCCATCTAGCAGGGTTGACAAAAGCACATATTCACCCTTAACACATTGCAGGGAACATGTTATGCTCTTGCTGTCATCTCTACGGTTTTAAATCTTACCCATCTTACCAGGTCCAGGTGACGTGGCTTTCTCTTTTTCATCTTCCCTAATCCTACCCTTATTTTTTTCCTTCCCCAGCCATAAGTAAAGTTTCTGAACTTTCAAAACACATTTTGGGAGGCATAGAGCAGGTTCAGGCAAGAATCCAGGGAAGTCATAAAATTTAAGGTTAAAAAAGCTTTATAGCAGATTGATCACGAAAGGCCTTGAAGATTGGTTGCAGAGTATGTGCTTGATTCTACAGGCAATAGGGCGCCATGGAGAGCTTCTGAGAAAGGGAGTGACACAATCAAAGCTATCATTCAGGAAGTGTTATTAAGATGCCTCAGGCCCTTACTTAAGGATCATGGAAGCCCCAGGATGATGGAGTTTCAGAAAGGATGAGATGGTTAGTTGCAGGTTCTGCATAGAGATAAAACAGGATGAAAAATCCATTGGGTTTGCCAGGCAGATAGTCTGGTGACCTTGGAAAGGAAAACTTCAGTAGAATACAAAAACAGGACGGGACGGAGTAGGTAAGTGAGAAATTCAAAGTGCCAGTTCCCATCCCAAATTCTTCCAGAGAGGAGACAAGGTTGACTGATTGAGAGTATTTAAGGATGCAGAGCATTTGAGGGAAGATTATAGTCAGCCTCCCTCTGATAAATGGCTTTGGCTGGTCTAAAAGGCCTAAGAAACCCTAGCGTTTCTCAGAAGTGCCTTAACAGGCTGTTTTGTGGAGAGAAGGGAAGGTTGAGGTGTCAAGGGGTACAGGCTAAGTGGGCAGGATCCTGATTTCTTGCTTCCATTTCAACAAGCTTCATCTCATTTATCTTCCTTATGTTCTGAGCTTCCATGCCAGAATTTCACTGGGAAAAAATAGGGTTCCTTCTATTGATTTAAAAATTATAATAATTTGAAAACCATTAAACCAGATGATCTCCATGATCCATCCTGGCTCTAAGATAAAAATCTATACTAATTATCTTCCAAAACGTAGAATGAGGAAAACAATCAGGACGTAAGCACCCAACACCTCTTGAACATACTGTAGGTCAGGCAGTGTGCTGTACACTTTCCTTGGGTCCTCTCATTTAATTCACACCACAGATCTCCAAACTAGGAATCATTAGCCTCACTCTGTAGATGACGAAATGAAGCCCAGAAAGATCCAATAACTTGCCCAAGATCTCAGTGCTGACTACAGAGCCTGGGCTCTGACCACAGCTGTACACATTTCCATGCACAGCCAGTGGCTCCAGGAACTCATCCACGAGCTCTCAGGGGCCTCTGAATTTGAATTTCTAGGAAAACATACAGGGGTGACTTTGGGCAGAAGATGCTACTAAACTTAGGAAACAGAAGGGATATATTGAGAGAAAGAGATAGGAAGAGGAAGATTGAAAGAACTGGAAAGAATTGGAGAAAAACGAGATTAGAGCATTAGTAGAACCTAGAAGTACTGGTGACAACAAAAATCTTGACTCTGGAGCTGTCAAAAACCACACACACACACACACACACACACACACACACACACACACATATGCACGCATGCACACACACACACTCATCCCTACCTGCAACCATAATGCCATTTCTAGAAAGGATATCTACATAACAGAAAAGGCATTCTTTACCCTAGGTTGAAATAGATTTTTTTTGAGATAGATTTTAATTTGGAAAATCTAAACTCCTTGGTAAGAATTAATTATTAAAATACTATAGCCCCAATGAGGCCTTGTCTAGTTGATCCCATTTAGAACTACACCTCTCCCCAAGTCCTTATACCCCTCTCTGCTTTATACTTTTCTCCATAGGACCTAACACCATTTTTTGACACTATGTATCTTATTCCTTTGCTTACTGCCTATCTCTCTTCATCAGGACATAAGTTCCTTGGGCAGGAGTTGGAAAGGAGGTTTATCATCATTTCTGTGGTTGTTCTCTCTGTATCTCTAGCACCTACCATAAAGTCTGGCTCCTACGAGGCAGTCAGGCACTCAATAAATATTTGTTGAACAAATTAACGTGTTACTTTGTCATGTTATTTATGGAATAAGCATTTACATCTATTCATTCCCACCCCACCTTATGGTATCTGAAACGTTAGCATCCCCATCAATTACAAGTCTATTTAGCATTTATATGACACTTCGTATTTAAAACTCACTCTTCAATTATTGATCCCCACAATCGACCTTGAAAATAGATGCTGACAAGTGGTGTAGCCCACACCTCTTTTCTTTACTAGGCCTTCACAACAGATGTGAGCAATGGGGTGGGAAGAAAAGCAAGTTCGAGGATGTGGGAGAAAAGGGAAGGGGCAGGGATGCGAGGCACAAGGAGTTGTTGAAACTCCATTCCCTGGTCTAACTTGGCCTCCTAAGAAGTGGTGGCACAGAGCCAGACATCCTCCTCTACAGCTGCTACAGATGAGTTCAGCATCCCCACAGAGGAGGAGGAGGAGGAAGAAGCCCCAGGAGCCTAGAGAGGAGGGGAGGCGCGAGGGAAAGGGGGCCTCCCAGCAACCTTCTCCCAGCAGGGATCGCTGCCTCTGCCCTCTAAACTCTCTATCCTTTTCACAGGTGACAATCAGACTGAATATCTTTCCACACCACTTCCTTGCTTCCTTGGTGCTCTGCTATCTACCACAGCAAGCTTGGGGTCCTGGGCCTGGGTGCCCTCCCCCAGCCATCTGGTCTACCCACCTATCTCAGCCACGTGACTTAGCCTTAGGTGGGAAGACCAATGGGACCCTTTATGTGTAGAGACGACCCGAGTGGTAAAAGACAAACCACCAGATTTTAACCTAAGAGCTCGATATGCCCTGCTTCATTTCCAAATATCTCAGCCCCTTGGCTTTCAGGAAGAGGTTGACCTGAATATGGAATCACGTGGACATTGGTATGTTCCCTGAACTGTACATATTAAACAAACACCTGTCTAAATCACTTAATTTAGTACCATAGGACTTAAAGCCTCAGCTCCTAACCTACCACACCCTTCCATCTCAGCAACAAGCATCACCAAATCATCAGGAAAATAATCAATAGGATAGGAGGACCAGGCGTCTGGCAGTTAGATGGGTATTTTTGGATGAGGCAAGAAACACAGGTAGGAACAACCAGATCATTTTCATAAACTTAGTACAATAATGTTGGCCATTTCTTTGAAATTTCTAACATACATTGTGTAAGAAAAAGGCCTTTCTTCATGTAAACGGAGAGGCAACTAACACTTGACCAGCACGTTGAGTATCTCCAGTGTGTCCAGCACTATGCAAGCTGCACACAGAAATCATCTTACTTTCACTTCTCAAGAATCCTATGAGGTGTATAGCATACATCTCAGGAAGGTATACCTTCATTTAACAGGGGAAAAGACTCATAAACGTCTAATAACTTGCTTAAGGTGCACAGTTAAAAAGTGGAAGAATCAAGTCTGAAAACCAGGCCTTCTGATTTTCAACCCCATTATATATAAACAATTTAAATATTGTTTTATTTCCCACCAACTTTAACTTTTTGATCATTTCTTGTTTTAAAAGCTTAAGGGAGAAAGCATTTAAGGCATTTAATCTTTCTTTGGTGTTACTCTGACATCACACCATTTGCACTGCCCCCGGGGAGATTACTGCAAACATGGTTTGTTACAATACTGTTTGATCTCTGGGTATTTATTGAACACCTATGGATTGTTAAAAGGGATTCCTAGGTGACAGAAAGAGTGGGAGAGCCAACTTTCTTTACTCATTGTTTTGTATATTGATTTCATCATTTGAAGCCTTCATCTTACCCTCGTGAACATTCTCCAAACATATTTCATTCAAAGACATGTTCACTCCACTGATGTTTCTAATCTTCAGTAGGTCATATATTGTATACACATCAGCTAGTGAATACATTTAAAAAGATATTTTTGATACACATAAATTCACACTGCATGATACTCCATGGAAGAAACTTCCAAACAGTTAACTTGCTACCAGACCATTAATAAAAGTGTCCTGGCAACTGCTTCTAAAAGCTGGCAATTAGCTACAATGATTAGACAAAACATGGTTTCACATTAAATTAAATTGATATTTAAACATAATTGCTTTTAGCTCTGTGGTGTCAAGGTACTACATAAATCCATTATTACTACTATTTAACAGCAATGGTAACAACCACAATAACTCAACCAAATTTTCCAAGATTGTAATTCTCAGTGCCCTGAAGAAGTTAACTGCATACTTGGAAGGTGAGTTAACCCTTTCAATCCACTTGGGATCATTTAATGACAGTTCTTGAAAGAGTTAATTGCCTTCCAAATGCTTCCCAGTGGAGAGAGTTCATATATATATATATGTATATGAATATGAATAGTATATGTATTCATATATATATGAATATATAAATATATGCATATAATATATATATGAATGATATATGCATATATGACTATATAGTCTATGCATATATGAGTAATATATGTATACACAAATATTGTATGTATATATGAGTATTATATATGTATATATGAATATTATATATACATATACATATTATATATACATATATGATATATATATAAAACATATATACATATACATATTATATATACATATATGATATATATATATATAAAACAGCTCTATTAATTTACACTTGGCTTGATTAACTCCAAATAGTTTTACTCCATTTCTAAAGCTAACTGAAATGTCAACACATTATAAACAAAGCTGTTAGCAATTCAAATATAAAGTTATTCATTACTTTAGACAAAACAAACAAACAAAATAATAAAACCTTTAGAAGATAGTGGTGAGCTTTCTCTGAGGACTTTGAAAGATAAGAAAAGTCAGTAATTTCTAAATGGGTAGAGTCACCTGTTCTGTGTTGCCTAAGTTGAACTGAAGTCTCTAACTCAGGGAGGCAAAACTCCAAAGTTTTCACTGTCCACCAGGGACTACAAGTGAATCAAGTAAAGCCAGTGTGAGGCAACAGAGAATGGGAGGCAATGTGGCAAACTGAAGGGAATATGCCCCGTTCAAGGCAGCTGGAGCTTCACAGTTCTAGGCAAATATTGCCCTGCAGGAATATGGACCCAGAATTCATATATAGTTCCATTTCTTGGGCCCAAAGTCTGAATATTTTTTTGAAAGTTCATGATTTTTAAAACACCACGTACACCTAATAAAATATGACCACAGGCTGGATTTGACACATAAGCCTCAAGTGTGCCCATCTGCCCTTAGTAGTTTTCTGCCTTCAAGTCTAAGTTAGCAGGTAGAACATTTCTAGATGTATACCCAGAAGCTATTTATGTCACTATGCCTTGGAAATGTAGCCAGGTAGAGGGCTGTCTGCTTCCAAGAAGAAGAAAAAAAAAAAAAAAAAAAAAAACCAGACCACATCAGTGCCATGATCATTCATCACTGTTAATGTGGCTGCTGATGTCTATAAAAAAAAAAAAAAAAAAAAAAAAAAAAAAAGACCACATCAGTGCCATGATCATTCATCACTGTTAATGTGGCTGCTGATGTCTATTTCTTCTCTCGGTTTTTGCTGTAGTGATCTTGCCCTGGATGCACCACTTGGACTCATTGGTGACATAATTCCAATAGAAATCTCATCAAAACCAGCCACCCAATTCATCCACAAATTCAAATACACTCATTACCAAGTGAGGCGAAAGAACATCAAGACCCATCCCTTGCCCTTCCTCACTCCTTTTTTAACCAGAGACCACTCCACCCCAAGATGTGTCACAGGAAGCTGGGGCAAGAGAAGCTGTCAAAAATAACTTCTGAGACAATCATGGACATTTTTCCCAATGACAAAGATACAGGAAGGGCTATTATGTTTAATATAGGTATTCGATAGAAATAAAATGCTCAAATCCAATCTTATTCCAGAAAGCGTCCCTGGTTCTCCCACTTCTGAACTCTCAGGTCAATTCATACTTTCTATCTTGAGTTATGATTACTTAGGCATATGTCTAATTTCCAAATTATAGCAGGGCTGCTTTTAGAGCAGAATCCATGTCTAGTTTATCTCTCTGTTCCACAAAGCAGTTAATATATACCTAGTACATAGTAGATATTATTCAAATGTTTGGTAAGTTGATGAGGGGGAGTGGATGGATAAATGGAAGGAAAGAGGAAGGACAGATGGGAAAATCTCTATCTTGACCGAGAGAACAATATCACAAGTGTTAACTAGTAGAAATATTTACTGAGCAAAAACAAACAAACAAATAAGCAAACAAACCTTATAAATTGCTTTGTGACCAACAAGGCAGATAACAAATACTGGATATTCATCACCCAATAGCCATATGCCCTCTTTTTCCTTGTTGAGAGATCCCTTTATCTTAGGGAACAGGGATCCCTCTCCTTACCATAGTCCAATCCTGGTAATTTTATTGCTTATTAGTCATTTGTTTGGGGGAGGAGAGGGTCAAGTGGACCAGTTCTGATCAATGAAATTTAAGATGAAGCCTGCAGAGGTCGAGGGAGGAGCTTCCTCTCTATGGAAAAAAAAAGATACAAACTTACAAGACTTGCCTGTGTCTGTCCCTTTCTGCTTGCAACACCTACTGTAAAGACGTGATACTTGGAGCTGTGGCAGCTATCTTGAGACCATGTGGCAACAGGCAGGAAGAAAAAGCTGAGAACGGGCTTCCCTGGTGGCGCAGTGGTTGAGAATCTGCCTGCCAATGCAGGGGACACGGGTTCAAGCCCTGGTCTGGGAAGATCCCACATGCCGCGGAGCAACTGGGCCCGTGAGCCACAATTACTGAGCCTGCGCGTCTGGAGCCTGTGCTCCGCAACAAGACAGGCCGCGATAGTGAGAGGCCCGCGCACCGCGATGAAGATTGGCCCCCGCTCGCCACAACTAGAGAAAGCCCTCGCACAGAAACGAAGACCCAACAGAGTCATAAATAAACAAATAAATAAATCTAAATCATATGGTGTTCTAAGAAGACCTCTGCTTAAAAAAGAAAAGAAAAGAAAAGAAAAAGCTGAGAGCTTCAGAGAAGAGATGGAAAGAACCTGTCTTTATAATACTGCTGAGCTAATGAACAAACCCTGAGACCACCTACCTCTCCTGTTAAGTAAATAATAGATATGAAGTAGATACTTAATATCATAAACAACTATCAGTTGGGTTTTCTGAATTTTACAGTAGAAATTATTCCTAACTGATACAGCCTTTCACTCAAAGACAGATGACAATAAACAACCACAGCCAGGATGATAACGGAGCAGAGAAATGAGTGGCCAGGTCTGAACGATTTCCACTAACCTACCCTGCAGCAAGGCAAAGTCTTGGGAAAAAAAGAGCAGAATTTTAACTACAATAGTCAAGCACATCCTTAACTCCATCCCATCAGGCAACCACACACACCAAATGAGTTTCATTCCTGAGACTGACAACTCAGGGACTCATTCTTTTGCTCCCATTTGCCTCAAATCACAGTCCTTTGGCATGCCTCCTGGACATTATTTATGCAGGCTTGAATATATGGCTCACATTAGAACAAATAGAACTTCCTAAATTGGGCGATATGTGACTTTGCACCCCAAGTTTCACTCACTCATCCCTGATTTGAAATGCACTAAAAGCACATTATTCCTGTTTAAGATGCAAACTACTGACCTGAAAAATATCACTTTTTACCTGAGGTGAAACCAGTTATAAGTGAATCGTTGGGCGAGGGTAAGGTGCGTTGATAAATAGAAATTCCTTAGAACCATGTGTAGGCCATTCTGCTAATATGATGAGGCTATACTTGCTAGTGGATTAATTACTCTTTTCTTCTAACTTAATTTATTTCATACTTTAAGAAACCAAAATGTCCAGTAGCCACTACGCTTGTGACAAAGAAACACAATAAAAGCAATTTCTCCAGTACAAAAAATAAAGCATTCCCGGTAATGCATTTTTGAATCCAGCATACCTTCCCCTAATGAGGTTTCAGCATGCTATAAATAACACTAATGAGACTTTGTCTTGCCCGTGTAATATATTTCCTTGATATAGCCTTAGATTCTCCATGTTGTGTGGAAAACTAACAGCCTCAGAAAGAAACGTCGTCTAATAGCACATTAAAACCAAAAGCACAATTAAATATAAATGAAGTCAGTAATTTAATTGCACAATTGTCGCTTTAAAAAATTCAAAAGAAAAGTAATGATGTCATTTTTTTAATCGGTAAATAATAAAAGTGCTTGTGGGGATGGTACAATATTTAAATAAACATTTTTCTGGTAAAGGGTAGGTAGCAAAGACAGACGTGCTTAGGAAAACCCTGGGGCTTGCAAAAAAACATGGAGTATCTTGGCGTACATCATTCTGCCCATGTGATACGTGGAGACAAACATCTCAATTTCAATATTTTTTGAAAGTCTATCCCATATTTGGAGGGTCTTCTGATTCTGAGCATTAGCAACCAGGATTCACATTATTCCAATTAAAACGAAATGCCAAGCGCCAATGCATCTAAGAGGCTCTCGAAACAGCTCCCGGTGAAATGAGAACACTATCTATGTTATCAGAAAGGCTATCGTTTTCATAGACCAACGATGGAGCACTTTCATGCTGACCAAGTATTAGAAAATCATTAAGGGCTATTCTTCAGCTCCTTTTTATCCAAAGACTGACCCAACACATCCTCCCTTTGATTGTCCTCCCTGATAAGATCAGAGACATGAAACTTTGTCTACAGGAGGATCTAAAGGAAGGCTTCGGGCTTCACTTTACATTGATTTTTATTCAATTCCAATCAAGAACACACCCAAGAAATTTACTTACTCAATTCCAGCATTATGATAAGGAGAGTGGGGGGAAGAGGCTTTTTACTTTTAAGTTAGCTATTATCTTGCCTTCCAGTTCCTGGAACTGACACAAGCAGGTCACCCGAGCACATTCTCTGATGGAGCACCTAGCTGCATGTAAATATCCTAAGCAGATCTGCCTCTTTGTTGTCACTGGCTTTGTGCTTGATATTTACAGCAGTTTGTATACAGGACTTTCCTTTACTTTATCCCAAATAACTCTCCAACAAGTAACTCATTTAGTCATCTGCTCATTCCTTCTTTCAACAACTATTTATCGAGCACCCTCTCTGCTCCAGGCACAGTACTGGGCACTGGACTTACATTGTTACACGATGGTCACATCCTTACTTTCAGGGGCTGACACTAGCGCACTGGGGGTCACAGATGATCAACAAGTTAGCAAATAAAAAGATCATTTCTAAAAGCAGTAAGTCTACTGAGAATATAATAAGAATAATAAAAATATGAAAGAAAATAATACAATAGAAGCTCAAGAGTAGAGGGCTGCCACTTTAGCATTGTGGTCAAGGAAGAATTTTCCAGAAGCTGACATGTGATGAGGGACAGCTAGACAATGCAAAGATCTGAGAAGGGCACTCCCGGCAGAAGGAACAGCACACGCAAAGGCTCGGAGGGGAGAATGGCTCGGCAGGTCCAGGAACATAATGAAACAGGCAAGATGAGTAGGATGGTCCCGATTTCACAAGGGATGAAACGAAAGCCCAGACAGGATTTTGCGAAAACTCACTGGAGTCTCAAACTCAGACCTCCTCAACCTCTCCCTGACGCCACAGCCCTGCACTTCTCAGGTTAAAACATTCTGTCACACGCTTTGGTACAGAGTTCTGAGTGGCCCTTGGGGAACCCAGCCTCAGAAACTGTGCTGCATTTCCCACTGGCTTCTCTTCTAGACTTCATAAAGTTTAAAAAAAAAAAAAAAATGATGACTACACAGCGAAGTAGGTAAATTATCATTGGAAAGAAATTGTTTTAGATTCCTCTGAAAGGATTACATCTGGACTGAGCAGGGGAATTCTCAGAAAGCTTTTTGAAACCATAAAGCAATAACATCCCCATAAATAGAGAGCTTTATACTTTTCCAAGACCAAATGGCCTGGATTCGAGTTCTGCCAATGCCTTTACCAGCTGCGTGGCCTTGGGCTCATTCTGTGCTGCGGTTTCCTCTTTAGTAAAACAAAACTAATAGCAAGACCAACGCTGTCCGGTTGCTGTGAGCATTAAGTGAGGGAATCCACGCGAGGTGCCAGCGAGGACAGGGCCAAGTGCGTACTAATGTCCTTGGATGCTGTTGTTGTTTATCAACATTATTTCTCTAGGAACAAGTCCACCAAGATGAGAAACAGACCAAAAACAAAAAACAAAAAAAAACCCTTTTCACCCCTTATTTTCTTATTTGTAGAGGGCCTTTTGGAGAACAGCTATGACATGTTTAGCATTTGCGGTTTTCTCGTCTCTTTTGCCTAGAAGTGCCTAGTGGGCAAAGAATGTGTCCTTTTAATTAACTTACAACAGCGCCTGGCACACAACAGGAGCCGGGTGGCTCCCCCGAAAAGAGCACCACCCCCTCTATAAATATCTGCCACTTGGTATGAGGATAAAATGAGATGACAAGGAAGAGCACACTGTGAAACTGAAGTCCCTTGCAGGAACAAGACATAATTGCTATTAATAATCAATAGTCATAATAAGAAAGAGCAATACATGTTGGATGAATTATCCCCACGTCCACTGCCATAATGGAACATAACATAAAAGTTCTAAGCATCTCTTACAGCGTCATCACAAAAGTTCCCGCTCTGTGACACAAGTTGGACCTCGTTTCTAATTCGCACATCTCCCCGGCACCATCTCTTTTTATGTGTCCTTTGGAATTCCTCACGACGGGAGCAACAGCTGTGTTAGGCCAACCCATCATTGATCTTGGTGCCCCTCGCCGTAACTCAAAAAGCCTGTAATCACTTGGAAACCAGCTCTGACGGTAGGAGGCGGCCGGGCAGACTGAATTTACAACAAAGCCCTGCCTGCAGAAATCTTCCTGTCACCTGCAGGCCACATAAACCATTAGCATCCCAGCCATCGCACGTGGTCAATGAGCTACACAGGCATTTCAAAACCAAACACTTTGCCGCTATTTATGGGCCAAGTCAGGGATTCCAGCAGCTCTCTGATTTTCTTGTCCGCCTGCCAGAAGAGAAGCTACAAAGAACAGCTGTAGTTACCCACCCTCCTACAGTTGGAACGTTTGAAGAAAATTAAAAGAAAAATCCCCAAACGTTAAAAGGTGCTGCTTCCCGATGCCGGCTTCTCCTTGCAGCGGCCCTGAAAACACTTTTAGCTCCACTGCCAGCCCCTGTCTTCTGCTAAAGAGGAAATTGACAACAGAATATCATTTTTGTCTAATTGCCCTACGCAGAGCTCTCACCAAAGGCAAGCCACAGTGGAATATTATTATTTTTAGAACACTACCCGGTTTTAACATTTTAGCAGCCACATGATCTCTTAGAACCACAATGGTCCTAAATGAACCATTTTACCCTATTCCCAGAAACAGATATAGACACACACACACACACATATATATATATATATTTAAATAAGCCCTTTACCCTTACACAAGCTGATAAAAATATACTCCAAAGCCATACCTACATCTATTTATAAGTACAACATATACACATGGGATATTTAAAGCATGGACTGGTCCTCGGAATAGGTTTTTTTCATTTGCATAGAAAATTAAGTAAAGGTCAACACAATGAAACGTTTTCTAAGTCACTCCTCTTTATTAGGAAGTTCAGGATAATAGGCTCCAACCTGAAAAAAAAAAGTCAGTGCAAAAATCTAAAAATAACAAAAGGTGCATAACAAATCTGTCCTCATTTTGTTCTTAATAGAAGGTGTTTCTAGTGCATTGGCGAGAATGACCTAGCAAACGCATCACCTTGTACAGTCAATTTATTCCTTTATCAGACAGTCATCAGGGAGGGATTTTGGTTTGCATTGTCTCAACATAAAATGGAACACCAAGCCTGCTTTCCCCGATGACACGAGGGAGGCTCTTTTGTCAGGAAACCTTTCAAAAAGACGACTGATCAAAACCAAGAAGATGAGACCTGGACGTGTTCCTCCTGCCGCCCTCAAGCACTGCTCCCACTGCTGGGTATGAGAACCTCTCAGTCGAAGCGCTAAGTCCAAAGTAGGACCCCTTTTGGCTTTCAATGCCACTGCTTCACCAGAAACACACAGAATGTTCCCCCCAAATTGTTTCCCGAGACGTGAAAGCCCTGGGCTCAGAAGGCGGGAACGTGCCCTCTGAATTTTTCGGTTGTAAAACTGAAGGGAGGTAAGATACGGGGGCTGCTCTGTGGCCACCGAGCAAACCGTCAGGAGATCAAAGGAGCGTGTAGAGCCATCCACAAGGGTCACCTCTTCATCTGCACCTCGTTATCTGAACAAGCCAAATGAAAAGCTGAAGACCTGCCCAACTTTACAATAATACAGTATACACACTTGGCAAAAGAAAATCACAGAACAGAAACTTGTTGGAGGATTTTAATGTGGGTAATATGGTGCATGTTTTCATAGGGAGAGCAAGAAACGAAGAAGTGGATGCTTTGATCCATTTTTCTGTGTCTGGGATAAGTTCAGGAGATGTGAATTCCGCGTAAGCCATCCTTTTGGCCCAACAAATGCATCCCACCAAAACCCTCCCCCTCTTCACTCACTCAAACAATCCCCCAAATCATCTTATACTTATAAAAGGGGCCTGAGCTTCCTTCACTGGAAACATATCCTTTGAGTCTTAAACACCTTCCTGGTCCTCACAAGTCCCCTTCATAGGTTATAAGAATACCCAGACGGATGACACTGTAAAAGGCCTGAAAGCAATGTAAGTAACAGAGGAAGGCATCTGAGAGCAGGAGAGGAAAAAATGTACTGGCGTAGAATACCTGCTATGCGCCAGCAACCTTACATTATATTGTTTCATGTCACCTTTGCAAAAAAAAGTAGACATTTAACACCACCGTCTGGCCCCACCCCAGCCAGGCGGGCCGACAGGGATATGGGTAGGGGTGGCTCAGACACAGCAGGCATGGAGAGTCCCTCCACGGACTTTGGCAGAGGCAACAGCATGATATTCACAACCAAGATTTAATGTGTGCTGACTCTGTCCTGATTCCTGTTCATATGTGCAATCTCTCATTTAATTCCCGTAAGAATTTTGAGATAAGCTTTGTTCCCATTTTACAGGTGAGAAAGTCAAGACTTAGAATAAGTAACCTGCCCAAGGTCTCACGGCTACTAATGGCAAAACCATTCTGCAAAACAGCTCATTAGACCCCTCTGCTTCACCCTCTCCAGCAGTAACAAGCAGGAAATAATTCAGATTGCTGGTCTCATTCCGGCAAGCTACTTAACCTCTCTGGTTCTCAGTTTCTTCACCTAAAAAACAGAGGTGGTAATAACCACCAGTCAGAGTTACTGTGAGGACTTAGGATTACACATCCAGGCCCTCCAGTGGGGCTGCATCAGAGCCCAAGCACCTGGGTGGCTGAGGTTCACGGTCATGGGACAAAGGTCTGCGGCCCCTTCAGAGAGCTAGCTTTGGCCAGGAAAAGGCCAGTGAGAAAGAACACAGGATTCTGGCTATTGGAATGAAGGCTTCTTCTGCCATCCCTCTGTTTCGAACGAGTGAGAACACCAACTAACTCTGTCCTCAGGAACCTCTGAGCCTGACCAACAGTCTCAGGGGTCCCACTCACTAGAGTTTACCTCCAGTCCCTTCATTCTGCTTGTCGTCATTACAGCAGTTGCCTAAGCACAACTGCTGGCAACCAGGGAAGCATCACTAAGTACTCAGACAACTGCCACTAAAGGAGAGAAGCAGGTCGAGCCAGAGACCCCACCGGCCACCACCTCAGACTCAGGAGCCGTCCCTGCCAGGCTTGGGCACCCTGATCTTCCCCCTACTCCTGGACCACCCGCACGGGTGACCAGAGGTGAGGCCTACAGAGAAAACCACAAGCCCCATCCACAGCTACATATTTTAAATAGCATCTCCTCTCTGCAGTCCTACGTGGGAGGGAAACATATGGTCCTACATTCATTATACTCCTGAGTTTAGGTTGGAAACATCATATTTTCATTACAAATAAGCTTTGATGACACTGCCTATTGCAATAATTTCAATGCATGGTTAATTTCATCTGCAGCAGTGGTGAGCGTGGCATACCAATTTACTGCCAGATGAGAACAATCTGATTTTAGCATCTTAACCCTGAACTTGAATTCCCTTTCTTCCTGAGAACCTCGTTTTAGCAAGACTTGAAGTGACGGGTAAGAGCACGTCACTGACGGTGACTCAAAGAGTGGAAAAGTTGAAGGGGGAGGAAATTTGCTGAGGAACTTTAATTCTCGAGTTGGGGGAGGAGGGGAAGAAAGTGGCAGAAAGTTTGGGGTCGGTGTGACAGTGTGCTTAGAACTTCAACGAGCATGTCAAGTCTTCGCAGTTTGGCTGGCAACCTGGCAAGAGCAGATCTATTTGTAAGGTTCCTTTCTGCCGCATCTGACTTCAGGCCAAGCCAGGAAGCGGCAAGAAAGGCTTCACTCATGGAGACCTTTGTTCTGGGCCAGGAAGTTCAGAGCGAAACTAAAATGTGGAATAATGTGGCTGGTGGACGGGAGGGAGAGAAAGGTATGCTCACTTCTTAGCTCCTCTGTAGAAGCCAGAATATAATATATACAGATTATATATAATTTATAATTATATAAATTATATATAATTTGTAAATATTATATATATATAATTTGTAATTATACATAATTAATATAATCAATTCTATATTGATTACATGTTTCTATATTAATTATATATTATTAATAATTACATATATTTATGTGTGATTATATTTAAAATTATAAACATTACTATATATTATATTACTATATACTGTACATATAATTATATGAAATACATTCTATAAAATATGTATACTAATATATATTATTTTTTCAACCAAACTGCTTCATTCTTACTTGGCAAACTTTTCTGTAGCCATTTGGCTACATTTCATTTCCACTCTTCTGTCATTCAACAAACACTTACTGAGCATGTGCTAGGTAGTGGGAAAAGAAAAGGGTACTGAGAATATGGTCCCTGTCCCCAAGCAACCCAGAACTAGCCTAGGACACACAATAGAAGGAACCAATTACAGAGACATGATAAGTTGTTCAGACGTACCAAGAATTCTGAAGAGGAAGTAAGTGACTCCTCACAGGGACTCGGAGAGGTCTTCAAAGAGGTGGTTAAACAGAAACTGAATCCCCCCCAAATTAAGAGGAGTTAACCAGAATGATGCCACCAGGCAGAGCAGCCCTTACAGAGGCCCAGAGGCTAAACACAGCTTAGTGCTGACACCTGAGGAACTACAGGTATAGGAAAACCCCAGGATAACATGTCGTGCAATAATGTCAATTTGAATACAAGATTCAGCTCTTGCTCTCTCTCCAGTCCCAGTTCTCAAATGGGGACAGCTAAAGTTCTTTGCTATGTGCGTGTGGGTGTATGTGTATGTGTGTGTGTGTGTGTGTGTGTGTGTGTGCGCGCACACGCACATCTGCCTGTATGCATGCACGTGCAAATGGCGCTCATGCACATAAAGGAAGGCTGATGCTGGATCCCACATGCCAAGTAACCTCCCATCCCAATTGCTCCAGAGTGGGCCAAAGAATGACAGCCAGCTAAGATTCCCAGAATCACTGCTGCTATCCTGACCAGAATGGTTCCCATCAAGAACTAAGCCATAAAAAAAAAAAAAAAAAAAAAAAAAAAAAAAAAACAAAAAAAAAAAAAAAAAAAAAAAAAAAAGAACTAAGCCAGAGTAGACCTCCACCACCAGGCTGTACCAAGCCACAGGTGGGACTGGGATGGATTTGGGTCTTGCAGCAAAATCCCTGAAACCTGTGTGCCTCACTGCACTGGCTCTCCCAGGTCATTCAGTCCACCTCATAGCTCCCACCCGCCTCATTCCGCACAGCTGACTTTTGGGAATCCACTGATTGCATTGTGGAAGGTTTTACTATAGTGGGTTCAGTGTGAGTAGCATTGGGACTGGTGGGAATGGAGTGCAGGGTAGAAGATAAGCATAGAAACAAAGCCCTGATTATTAAGAGTTGCATATCCCATGCCGAAGAGTTTGGAGTTATCTTAAGGTCCAAGGGGGGGAACCAGTGAGTGACTATAGGCCAGGGATTCAAAAGCTGTGCACAGATGCAATTTGTTTGGCCTGTACAAAGTTTTAAAAATCAAGACATTCTGCATAAACCTGGATCTTCCCTTAAGAAGCTGGGCTGACTTTCTCATTAGCTGGAATAGCAGTGCTCTCTTTGTTAGGAGACACTCCCCTAGTCACCATAGGCCCCATCATACCTAATCAGATTCATGCCTTTGGTAAACCTGATCCCTTCAAGAACCTGGGTTTTCTTTAAAAAAAAAAAAAAAAAAAGAAGAGGAAGAAGCTTTAAAAGAATCAAATTTGCATGTTACAAAACTCACTCAAGCATCAGTGTCCAGAATAGGTGACAGGAATGGGGAGGGACTGGAGGCAGAAGAAACTGTCAGAGGGTTACAGTGATCATCAAGGTTTCACATGCAGAGCCCAAGGAAAAATGTCAGAAATGGCTCTGACTACACCTTCAATAAGCACACTGTAGCTGCATATACCATCTTACAATGCTAACCCATAACCCCATAATCTAAATGCAAATGTCGAGGTGTCAGAGCGGCACCACAGTTTGACAATACTGATGGGAAACACAATAAATACCGAGGCAAATACACCAGTCAGAAGTAAAGTAAATTGATAGTACAGCTTAGCTGGGATCACAAATGAATCACTCTAAAAGCAATTTTGTCCTGTTGTAAAATGAGATAAACACCTACTTGCCAGTTATTTCAGGAATAACACAAATCAGCCCATCTGTCTTAATTCAGTGGTACTCATCATACATTTTTTAAAGTTATCACTTCCTCAAGAGTCATCCTATTTGATGCCAACTGACACCTTACGGTGACAGTCTGTGCCATGACCTGCAGTCTGGGTGTCACTTCAAAGCAGCACTGAAACCCTGAGCTACACATCTTTACCGGAAGTGACTAGTTTTCTAGAAAGCCGGGGAGGGGGCCTCGGGAGTTAGCCAGATACAGTCTTCAAATGACATTGGAGAGGTAGCTGAAGGTAGAAACACATTTTTTTAGGAAGGAAATGCAAATGTTAGTACAGGCAACAATTTACTGCAAACTAAATTACTAATCAATATCTGATAGTGGGAAAGACTGTCCACCAAGGTTGTAAGAGTCATATTCAGCATATAACGGTAGCTGCTAGAAAGGGAGCCTGCTCTGTTTAAATTGTATTCGTGTTTTGTACTCAGATATAAATAAGCTTGCTGATCGTATCACTGTCTCAGATTTATGGTAAACACAGGAGAGCACAAGAATTTCAGAAAACCTCCCTGGGTCTTGCAATTTCTCAGAGTAAATACGTTCCACTCCCTCCTTGAATGAAAGAAAACATGGGATGAGAGTCCGAAAAACTCCTGAAATTCACAATTAGAAACTTAAGGCTCCATAGAAAATATTGGGTTAGATAGCCTGAGGTTAGGGCAGCACTATGGAAAGCTCAAAATATGTTTCATGACCAACACAGACTGCATGCAGAATAATGATCCCCTGCTCTATAGAGACCAACGATGGTATTTTACACATCTTAATCATGATGTGGATCACATAATTAACCCCCTCTTATTATTATTATTCTGGGCTCTCGAGAAACTTGCCAGGTCCTCCCTCCACGAGAGTGCCGACAAAATGCCTGTAAATATATTTTCTTGTCACAGACAGCGAGCACGCAGAAAAGCTTCCTCCCCATCCCCTTCCCCAAGGTGGTCTCCAGGCAAATATTCACTGCCTTTCTGATTATATAATATATAATATGGAGCTGTGGATTCCTGGCCTCTGAGTCTTCCAGAGGAGCCACACACACCCCAAAGCATCTGCCATTACTTTGTAAGATACCACAATGCTGAGCACCCACTCTTCTCATAGAAGCGGTTCTGCAAGTCCAGCTACTGGTCTACTCTGGTGATGCTACCAGACTTCAGTGGAAAATTCCACTCCTTTCTCCTTCCCTATTCCCTAATATGCTTTATTTGTAATTATCTCTATAGGAGAGACCAGCAATTTATAAATAATGGCATCAAACCCACAAAGTTGCTCAAAAGTTTTATAGATTATTAGAAGTTCATGTAAGAAGAATTGAGAAAGACTTCACACCCCAAATTTATTCAATGTGATCTTATTTCTACAGAGGGCAACTGGCTCCTTCGTTCCTTGAGGTGAGGCAAAGGGTTATGCCTCATATATCTCACCTGCCCACCTCCCTTGAGGGGTGGCACAGGGCTCCTTGAATAAATCAGTGAATAGCTTTGCTTGCCTCTGTGAGAGTGAGACCAAAACAAGAAGAGGGTAAGCTCTGAACTGTAATTTTCTAAACCCTTGGCTATGAAATGAATGTTGCTCTTTAATCTTCACGATGACCTTCTGAAGAGTCATCATTACCCTCACTTTCACAGGTAAGGAGAAAGAATGTTGAGAATCAGAGAGATTAAGTGACATGCCCAGTGTAGTGACTGCCCATTGTAAGTGACAGAACAAGACTCCAATCCAGATCTCGCTGGCTCTACAGCCCAGTGTAGATGCCAACAGTGCATCATTCGACAATGACTAATTTCTCCTCCCTCGGTGAATGTTGACACAGTAATTTAAATCATTGGCTGGGCCTGGCTTCTCACCACACACAGACACAGTCATTTTTCACGTGGGTAAACTGACCCAAAAGGTCTTCTAAGTTAACTAAGCAGTAATGCCCTTTGCACTCTAAAGTTACACAAGGGACAGTCATTTCTGCAGCTCCTCGCATGAAACATACCTTAAAGGGACCAAGAAACGGTGAGTGTTTTATTTGGGATGTGTGACCTCAAGAGGACTGAGTAGAAGCCTGGTAGCAAGAAGAGATGGGTACTCTCCTTTGTCATCCCAGGACAAGTGCGTCTCAGAGGTAGTGAGGCAGGAACCAGGTGAGTTTTCCTGGCTTTTTTCCCCTGCCTGTAGATGATGTCTAGGGGCGGCCTAACCATGAAAGCAGGAAGCCCCAAAGGTTACCCCATGTGGATAAAATCATCAGCAGAGGTGGGGAAAAGGTGGAATGCATGCAGTGCTGACGATAATTACGACTTCCCAAGGACTTCGTTCCAGGTATATTACCTGAAAATTTCAATCCTGGTGCTCTCTCTGTTCAAGTGAAGGAGCTGCCCCAGAAGCTGGCTGACCAGCCAATTTCTTGGATACGATTACATTTTTATGTTGAGGTTCAAGAAAACTCAGGGCATCAAGAGGACTTCTGGGCACCACACGTCACACCCAGAGCCCCTCTCTTCAGGTTCCATTTGTAAAAGGACGAGTCAGCCGGCACGACCATTTTCCATGCCTGAACCGAAGGTGGGTCAATAGCAACCATGCTTTTCCTCACACTGTGTTCACCTCCCAGAGTCCTGGGTCACAGCTGACTAAATAAGCTGGATAATTAAAAGAGGGGATGAGCCATGCCTGAGATTCTTCCTGCCTCATCAAGAACACCATGCCCTTTTTATCAATCTACTTGGTTTTTTCTTTTTCTTTTTCCCCCTTTGAAAAATGATTAGCCTTGAGAAACTTCCAAACCATGGCACCCTCCACCATTAGCTGTCATGGCCAGAGTATTTGAAAAGTTTCAAATGTGCCCTATGCTTAGAAAATTCAACTAATAAATCCTGGGGTGAGTGTGGGAGATCAGGAGCCTTTCCTGTTTTTTGTTTTTTTGTTTTTTTTTTACATCAAAAACCAAAGCCTCAACGTGTTCTTCCAAATTTGAAGATTTTCTATCACAACAAAGTCTTTGTTTAAAAACATTTTTATCTGGTGGGGAAGAGGATGGAGTTAGGGCTGGATCATTCTTTGGCAATTAAAATTTCAAGACAGCAATTCTCAAGGATCATATGAGATATATATATTTTAAAATATATATAATATTATGTATATATACACACACATATGGTGCATGTATATGGATATATATAATATTATATAACATACACAGATAGAGATAAAGATACAACTTCATAAAAACTTAAGTTCTATGACAACTTTCCACAACCTTCAGGCTTTTAACAAAAAACATTCATATTTCTGCAGCATGTCACTCTCTCAGAGGCCTTCACATGCAGTGGCTCACCTGCTGCTCCCACAGCAATACCTGCCTACCCACCTGCATGGCAGGTAAGATTACCATCTCCATTTTAAAGATGGAGAAACAGGTTCAGAGAGTCTGAGCAACTTGTTCAATGAAATGTGATCCCATAAATGGCCAGATCCAATGTGGACCACAAACTGGTCCACCAAGAAATCTTTCATCTTCCTATTATGCACCATGACCTCCAAATTACTTCACATCTCCAGGCCTGAATTTCCTCATCTGTAAATATCTTAACTATTTATTCTAAATCTATTCTAAATCTACCGCTAGCTCTAACATTTGATGCTGCTATAAATGAAAATCAACTCATGCCACAAACTACTCAAGACTCATCAGCAGCCACTCACGACCTGTGAGACACATTCCAGCCTCCTTTGTATAGGGGACAGGCCCCACTCATCTCTCTGGGCTCATCTCCCAAGCATGACCCCATTTCTTTGCCCAGATCCAGCCTGCTGAGCCAGGTGGTCTGTACTTTTATTCCCTCAGCCAGGAACATTCTCCGCACCATCACTACCGCCACCACTCTTTTTTCCCAGCAAAATCTGATGAGATTTCCCCACCCACTTCCAGCAGGAAGTGCTTCCTGTCCCTTTCAGAACTGACGATTTCCTCATCTCGGACCCTTTACCACCCTTCTGTCACAACCCCTCTCCCGCTTTATTGCACTTCTTTACTTACATGCCCACCCTCCTTGACTGCACCCAGGGGCCATGTCTACCTTAAGAACCTAGCACAGTGTCAGGTACACAGAGCTTGGGGTAGAAATAAATGTTGAATGAGCAGACAAAAAAATTGTCATCTGGAAATGGTTTTAATCTGAGTGCCAAGGTTCTGTCTAGCACCCAGAACATAATCCATTGGTTGTGCTGAAAGCATTAAGAACTGACTTCACTAATTCTGTTTCCACTCTATTATTATGACTATAATCAGTCAACAAAAGATAAACGAGGTTTACAAATGCCAAGCATTGTTCTGGGAGTATATATCATACCAATAAATAAGGCATAGTCCCTTCCCTGGTAGAAATCAGATGCTAGCGGAGAAGCCAGGTATGTAACGTACATCAGTAACTACTGCAATAGGACACGTGGTGTGAGAGGGAAATTTTATGCTGGACCACAAAAAAGAGAAGGTTAAGCATACTTCTATTTCCCCAACTAATTAGATTGTACAAATGGAAAAGAAGCCACTTACTTTGATTTTATATGTTTTCCCTTTTACAATTTATATGATTTGCCAAACAAAATAAAACCACATTAGTTAAAACACCACTACTTAAAATAATAACCAGAATGTGAGGTATTCTAAAGGTGATCTTGGTTCTATTCTTTAAAAAGGAGCTTAATATGCCAATTAATGCTGAAAACAGATCAGAAAGGATGCCCACTCTTCTGAGCACTTAAGAAGGAACCACTTTGTATACAAACACACCTCTCACGATAGAAACAGAGGCCAGAAGCCCTGATATGTAAATTTCGAAACACACCACCAAATCACTAAGGCACAACTCTCTAGACAGCATGGCATGATTCTCATACACACCTGAAAATAACGAACCCACATTTACCTTAAAGCACAGCACATGATTCACTTTGTAATAAAGCAGAAACTAACACACCATTGTAAAGCAATTATACCCCAATAAAGATGTTAATAAATAAATAAATAAAACTTTTAAAAAAAAGAAAACATAGCACAGTTTAGGCTTTTCACTAATTCACACTGGCCTCCCTCTGAATTTGTCTGGAGCATTCACTGCGTGCTGAGAAAGGCACTTCTCATGCATCATCTATCGAATCCTTCCAACAACCCAACGTAGGTGGTGTTATTATCAAGCCCATTTTGAAAAAGAAGAAACTGAGGCAGAGACATTAAACATTAAACACGTCCAATGTTGCAATTTGCAAGGGGTGAAACCAAAGTTCATTTTCAGTCCTTTCGGACTCCCTACACTCCCTAGTCATCAATAAGCTATGGTACCTTCATGGGGCTTTACCAGACCAGAAAAAATAAAAGCCATTATCAAAATAAATTACCAAACCTCTTATTGTTTTTTGAAGAAAGTGAAAACTGCTGTAAAGCTCATTTTGAAAACGGCTTGGAGTCCCCATGACTTTGCTGGGACAATATGCAGTGTTTCCCATCTACGTAGCTAAATGGCACAGAATTCTCAAGTAATCCAGGAGCTGCTAACCACCATTACATTGTTTAGTCAGCGACTGTACCTCAATGACTTTTTTCTCTTGATATGTGCTTAGGTTACCAAGAGAAATCTGAGAACTTGCTAATGCAAAATTCATCTAGTGCAAAATGTTTTCCCTCTACCCTCTGCTCTCCCAAAACTGACCTTATGCTTGGGATCCTGAAAAACATTCCTTGATTTAAAGCTTGATTCAAAATCAGATGGAGGGGGTTTCCCAGGTATTCACGTATTAACATTTGCAGTTCAGGTTTTGTTTTGTTTTTTTTCCCAAACAACATCCTTTCAAAGGGCTCCTCTGGTACCTTCCTCACCTGACCTACCTAATTTAGAGCTGTCCCTGGTGCCATCATGGTGGCGACATGGCTCTGTGATAGCTAATACACACGCATACTTACTGCTGACATTTAAAAACATCCCTAACAGTTTGTGTGAGTACATGGTAAACAGATGCTGTGGGATTTTTTACCCATTATCAGTCATCTCCGAAGACTGCAGTCAAGTGACAGGCTTTTGAGGCTTTTTGGTCTAACAGAAAGAGATTTATTTTTAATAGAATATTGATATTATGGTACAAAATGGCATTTGATGTTTATCCCCACCCCCCTTTAGCAATGCAGTTCAGCTTGGTGGGTTATTTTGAAGCCCTAGCACCCTCTATGCTATCTGTTACTCTGTTCTTTTTTTCCTTGGTTGGGGGGAAAGTTGCAGACTTTTATGAACTCTGATTAAAGTACCTCCATCTGAATGCAGATTAAAAGTTCCAACACCTGAGAGCTCAAAACCAATGAATATTTATACCGAAAACCAGCAGATGAATACACTCTAAATCTTCAAATGCAAGTCTAGTCATGGGTTTTATCTTATTTTAGGACTTACTTTTTATTAAAATGAACTCTTGCATATTTACACTACAGAAATAAATGTTATTTGGAAGCACAATACAGTGGAGACCTTACAAATGCGTTGCCTCTGGGGAAGGCAACTTTTTTCCTCAAGCAGATTTTTATTTCTTTATCAGGTCTTCATCGAAGAAAGGTTTCATTGTATACGATTGGCATAATTTGGGAACCCGAAAACGTACTCACTGAGGAGAGATTATTCATTTCGTGGCCAAGAAATTGTGAGTCCCTCCATACATGGGGGATTTCATCGATTAAACAAGTTTCCCCCTTTCATTGGAAACTTCGTTCTGGACTGCTTCTCTAGGATGTAGAGATTGTATAAACAAGCACAAAGGAACATTATTTCAGAAACAACTTTATCTGCCTTCTCTGTGAGGTGGCCTAACACATTTTGGTTTTGAGGTATACCCCTAAATCATGATCTGTCTTCTCAGAATGTAATCAGAGTGAACAAACACTGGGCTTCAGGACAGCTAGCTCTAAGAAGTGGTAGTGGTGGCACAGCCAGGCCAAAGTTTGATGATGCCAGAACCAGAGGTTCCCTACCAAGCTTATGCAGTGACGCAAGTGAAAGTAACCACTGCCACCTACCAACATCACAGGATAAGTAAATAACTCCAAAATGCATTAAAAAGTGATTATTGCAAAGATAGAGAAATCTTCTGTCTTAAAATAACTAATCTGGAGGTGAAAAAGAAACCCATTCCTTCCCCAATCCCCTTGCCAACCTCTTGCTGTTCATTAAAGCGCAGTAAGGGCTTCCCTGGTGGCGCAGTGCTTGAGAGTCCGCCTGCCGATGCAGGAGACGCGGGTTCGTGCCCCGTTTCGGGAGGATCCCACATGCCGCGGAGCGGCCGGGCCCGTGAGCCATGGCCACTGAGCCTGCGCATCCGGAGCCTGTGCTCCGCAAATGGGAGAGGCCACAACAGTGAGAGGCCCGCATAACGCAAGAAAAAAAAAAAAAAAAAAAAAAAAAAAGCGCAGTAAACCTCACATAAAAAGTCAAGTGGGCTTATCAGAATTTGGGGAAATACAAATTTTGATTGAACCCACCATGCATCTTGAGACTTCTATGCCCTCACGACACTGAGGACTGAGAATGTGCAAATTTGCCATCATGTTCCCAAACTTATTCCTTCTTTTTCATAAAGTAAGCTTAGAGATTAATGTTTACAAATCAACCCAGTCATCATTTCTTCATTTTAATGCTGAAACGCTTCATTTTGATTGCCGCCTTTTTGACATTTGAGTAAGGAAATATGTCTGCGTGTTCGCAATGCCACTGAATCAGCAATTAGATCTCCATATTCCAGATGTCATGAGAGTTTTCAATGCATCGCCCAATAAAATTTATTTCTGAACTTTGAAAAAAAACAAACAAATGTACTTTGTATAAATTAAACACATTATTCTTATTTTTCTAATTGCTACATTTAACACGGTCAGGGCTTGAACTTATGAATTCAAGAATTTCACATCATTCTATATAATATTTTTTCTTGCAAGGAAGACAATTTTGGATTATTTATGGGAATGACTTAGGCATTTTGATTCACTCATTTTTTTACCCCTGGTGGAACAAGAGACATGGAGACAAATTTATGCCATTAGCAGCATGCTGCACTCTCCACCCTTACCAGCCTCTCTTGAGCCTTGGCAGTCTGGCTGAAGCAGGAAGTTTATTGTCAAAAGTGGACAAAGAAAAATGTAATTCTGGTCTCATGCATGCCTTCGTTAAGATTTTTTTTTAACTTCTTAACTCCCTTCCAGCAGACCTCACAATGCTCTCATTCTCCTTTAGCTCACAGGGCTAGCTCCAAAATACAGTTTCTGTGACCGCTTGGCTATCGTGTGTCACTGCAGAGCAATCCAACGCCAAACCTTTCCTCTTTCACTCCTTGGTGAACTGAACATACAGCTTCCCAGCTCTTTTCAACACACTCTGACTCTTAAAAAAATACAATAGGGCTTCCCTGGTGGCGCAGTGGTTGAGAGTCCGCCTGCTGATGCAGGGGACACGGGTTCGTGCCCCGGTCCAGGAAGATCCCACATGCCACGGAGCGGCTGGGCCCGTGAGCCATGGCCACTGAGCCTGCGCATCCAGAGTCTGTGCTCCGCAACGGGAGAGGCCACAACAGTGAGAGGCCCGCCTACTTCCAAAAAAAAAAAAAAAAAAAAAAAAAAAAAAAAACAATAAACTAAAATGACTATACAACGTGCAATTCAGCACCACTGGAACATTTAAATGGCAGGGCAGAGGTACCGCTGTAAAGGAGCCACCCTGGGTGACTTCAGGGAGAAACAAGTTTGCTCCAGGACTCTGTTCACCTGAAATGGAGATACACACCAGCTCTTCATCTTCATGAATGGAGGAGCATGGCTAAGTGAGTAGAGAAATCCTTCCCTAAAACCCCCTTTGCAGGGCATGCCCATCACCACAGAGGACCCTGGCAGACCGCAGAGGTTCTACTCCTTCCATTATTCCCAAGACAACTCATTGGCATTTTCTCCTTGAATAAGAAAAATGACACAATCCAGTGCTCCTTCTGATGGAAGGATTTTGCTTGGTATTTACCCAGTTCCAAAGGGTAACACAAGAAGAGCTTGACTCCCTGTTCTCTTCCCATCCATAAAAGGTTTTGCAGATGTCTCCATCTAGCCCATCCCACCTCCTGAAAAGTGTGCCCGAGCAAAAACTCATCTGTTGGTAATAGAACTGGAAAATGCCTCATTCCAGCTAGAGGTGGTACGAGAGCTGCTGCTGCTCCAGCAAATTTATTTTGCCTTTCAAGGGTGTAATTGCACACAACATGGTGCAGTTTTGATGAATCCTTCAGAACTTAATATATACTCTGGGGGGGGGGGGGGGGCA
>NW_006774075.1:1101908-1109131 GCF_000442215.2 Lipotes vexillifer
TTCGTCATGCATCGCTATCATGGGAGTAACCAGAACGTGTTTAAACACAACAGGAGGTACACTTCAACTTACCTGGTCCTGCCAAGGGGAAAAAGTGCTCATTAATGACTCAATCTAGGAGGGGAGCCAGCAGAGGGGGTGCTTCCTCTCTGACACTATTTCTGGTTTGCTTGGCAGTCACGTTTCCCTTGGGGAGGTCCCAGGTGAGATGCACACTGGAATCTTCCAGGCTTATGCCCTGATCATTTTAATGAGAAAGCAGCATCAAAATATTGGCACCTTGCATCCAGCCAACATATTAAGCCACTGTACAGGCACTTAATTGAACTCACTCAAGATTATGAAGGGTAGAGTCAACCGGGTCGATGAGTGTTTATTCTGTGAACTTGGGCTCTGAAGAGGTGATGCACAGGTAATAACAAGTCCATTTGCCATTTTCACAGAGAATGATCTTTTAAAGTCTAGATTCTATGTTCCTGTAGTTGGATTTCTGATGAAGCACATGGGGAGTCTACGAGTTACAGTGCATTAGTAAACATGTGGACGGGTGTCATAAGACCCTATGGTTTGAGTGTAACACAAGCAGACTCTAAGTTACCAACCCTCCCCAGAAAGTCAGAATCAGAGGTGAAGAACCACAAGAACAGTGCTATGGAAACGCTGCACTTGTGAAGTCATTGAACCAACTGTCTCTGGGAGGTAGGTCTGCTTCAACAGAAATAGAGAAAGGAAATAGAGCACAGAATGTAGAACCAGAGAAGGATTCAAGCCTTGGCTCTGCTTCTCTCTGTGTAATGTTAAACAGCCTTTTCCAGCCTGATTTCTCACCTAAAAATTGCGACGCTGAACCGATGCACAGGGGCTGTGTTACGGGCTGCATTGTGTCCCACCCCAAAATCCCTATGTTGAAGTCCTAACCGCCAGGACCTCAGAATGTGACTGTACTGGGAGATAAAGCCTATAAAGAGGTTATGAAGGTAAAATGAGGACAGATGGGTGGACCCTAATGCAATATGACTGGTGTCCTTATAATAAGAGAAGTATTAGATACAGACCCACACAGAGGAAAGACCACAAGAAGACAAAGGAAGAAGGGAGCCATCGGCAAGCCAAGGAGAGAGGCCTCAGAATGAACCCTGCTGATACCTTGATCTTGGACTTCTAACCTCCAGAACTGTGAGAAAATAAACTTCTGTTGTTTAAGCCAACCAGTCTGTGGTGTTTTGTTATGGCAGCCCAAGCAAACTCATACAGGCTGTTCTGAGTCTCCAGTGCATCAGATATAATAGGTGCTCAGCATGGCACAGGCCTTCAGAGAATGTTAGTTCCCATTCCAGTCTCTCCAGTCCAATTACACTACACAAGATGCACAAATAGAAACAGATCAATAAGGATGAGTTGCCTTGATGTGATATAGTAAGGACAGAAGGCGGAAGTCACCTTCCAAAATTCGGAGGCCAAGCCTCGCGGTCCACGCCTCATCTGCTGGACCATTCTGCCTCTGCAAGAAATGGAAGCACAGTGGGCATAGGGAAGCACATTAAACAAAACCCTAGATGACATTCCTGGCTTCTAGCCAAGGGCAGATTCACATCTCAATGTAGCTTCAATATTTCTAAGCCACAGACAAGGGGTCAGAGGGAGATCACTGAGTACAAGCAAACAGCTTTTCCAAAATTCCCTTCCCCAAAGTGCTAGCCAAATAATCAAGCAATGTCTAACCCATTTTTCCCCCTTCTATCTAGACAGAACTGCCTGACAAGTCTATGATGAAATTAACCCAATTCTTAACTACCGCCCCCCCAAAAAGCCATCTCCCATGATTGTGAAAAACATTCCAGTCATATTCATAGACTGTCATGCAAGCATTTGAAGAGCTTCATGCCAAAGAGAAAACCGGGGCCCCAGAAGGCCAGGGTTATTGTGGAACCCAAGATTCTGAGTATAAACTCTCCACACCCATAGTCTGTGCGCTCACCAGATTAAACTAGCTATGAGACATTTAAAAGTTAGAACAACAAACACCCTGCCAGGTTTGCAGTGAAACCGCAGTCAGACAGGGCCACCTAGTCATGTGTGCCCCTCTTAATCCCCCCCAAGGGTCAGGTAACACACCGAGAGCCTGAGAAATATGCATATCCACCCTCAGCCTGTTCCAAGTCAGTTTCTCTCGTTAAGTCAGGTCTCTCTCAACCTCCAATTCTTGGCAGTTTTCAGAACCAGAATCAAAGGGACAATTGGACACAGTCCAATTGCAGTGAAATTCGAAGTTGCCTTAGATACACCAGGGTATACAGAGCAGGGACTTGCTTACTCAACATACAAGTTAAGGTCAACAAGGGAAGGAATGCTTCCTGTTCACAAATCCTTTAGGGCTGTTTGTTTTGGGGCCTCTGGTTGTTCCTGGTGAAATCCCAAAGTATATGCCTGGGACTAACCAGCTTGGTCACATGAAATGCATTCTCCTTTGCAAATCACTGAAGTCTTACCAGGCCTAACAGTATGCAGTTCCTGCTTGTTCTCGCTAAGAAGCGAAAGAATAGAATTGTCTCTCTTCTCAGAACAGCCAAGGCCTCTGACCATTCGAATGGTCAGCTTTCCCGTTAGCCTGCCAACTCAATTCAACTGGAAACATCAGGAGAAATCCGTGTAAATGCAAAGATCCTAGTGTGTGCATGTGAATACGTTTCACCCTGCCGGGAAACACAGCGGGGACCGTCTATTAAGTGAGAGTATTGATTTTGAGACTTGCTTCTTTAACCTACAAAACACTCCGTGGCTTCATATCCAGTACCTCTTTTAACTTCTGTGTTTTGGGCCCTATATTGTGATCCACCAAGGGAAGCTTGTTTCCATCAGCAATATCTCCGTGTAAACTCCGTGCAGTTCTCCGGTACAGTTTTTCTTCCTCTGAATCAACGGTGGATGCAAAGTGGGTTAAGCTATTTCAAAAAAATTGACTTACTAAATTGTTTTTCTCTACCATCAGAAACTTTTAATTACATATATTTACTAGTAAATTTTTGCTAGACGGTTATTAAAAAAATCAACTGACATTAATGGCTCCAAGTGTGAAATACAGATTGCTTGAGTAAACACTGCTTTCTTTTTTTTTTTTTTTTTTACAGTGTATAAGTAGAGAGAAAAACAGACTTTTGCTATTAATTGGTGTAATTTCACCCAAATGATCCTGTTTAGTGAGAAATAAACACAATCCCAAGATGAAGATTACTGTTTGCTGTCACCCTGACTTGTTTCCTGTGCTCATGGCCCTGAGGATACCTGAGGATTCTTGACGGTGCATGAAAGGATCTTGTGCGTGTCCCACACCAGGGTGCCCGTCCTTCCTTCCTTCCCACATATTAATAAGCATTTGAGCAAAAGCATCAGGCAAGCTGCACACTCAGTGGCTCACAAGGGAAGGGCTCACTTGTGGGCTTAAATGCTGGAAATGAACACACCAAAAAGGAGGTGTGTAAAACTCTGGTCCATTATGGCTCAATTAACCACAGGATTAAACCTGAAAGGCAGCATCTCTGAAACAAGTTCATCTGAAAACCCAACTGGAAGCCTCTCCAAAAAACAAACAAACAAAAACAGGCTGGCTCCTTCCCAGCAGAGAATGGGGAAGAGCTGGGGTATCTCCAGGTACCAAGCAGAGGTGAACCCATCTTCTGCCCCATCTCTCCAGAGGTTATGAGGAGATCACTCAGCCAGGAGCCAAAAGCTGCCCGAGATGCCTGCCTGGCACCAGGCTGTGTAGACACTAGACCACAAAGGCATAGGTGAGGGAATGATTCACCCTCAGCATGGCACCAAGGGTAAACACCATGGTGGAGGACAGAACTGGAAATAAATCCAACAGGCATGTCATCTTCAAATGCAAAGGACACGCTCAGAGATAAAGGTGGGGACAGATACAGATAAACCTGAGTCACATTCAGGAAGGCATCCATCTTGGGTCACGTACCTGATCATGGGCTCTGTAATCATATTGCCTGGCGACAGGAACAAGAAATTTCTTTTGTTCACAACAATGCCCAGGATCTGTGATTTCTTGGCCTGATCGTTGGACAATGCTACACTGGAAACTTTCTGAAAATAGCACGCTCCTCAAATGTACCTATCGCCAGGAGAGAACTGAGATAATACACTCTGCCCTAACTTAGTCACATACCATGAATGGCTCTAGAAATTCCTAAAAGGAATGCCAGGACCTGGTTGTAAGGGAAGCTGAATTATACGCCAGTGACTTAAAAATAGGATTCTGCCGACGAAAAGGGAGACAAAGAAAGGTGAATTTCTTTCTTTGTGCTCACATAGCTGAGAGAAGCGTGACTTAGGATTCTTTCAAACCATCAGTCCTTGATGAATATACATCTTCAAAAACCACTGAGTAACACCAGGTTTTCAGGCTTGTAGGAGACATTGCCCCCAACCCATCCCACCTGGAACCACCCCCAGAAGAAACCAAAGATAGATAGTCCCATCCAAAAATGATGATGGGTGTTCTTGGCAACACAGATTTATCTGTTTTTTTTTTCTCCTCCAAACCATATTGAATGATTCTCCAGATAACAGAAGAACTAATAGGAGGTGGGAGAACTCTAGGGAAGGCTAATCACTAAACACAGGCTTCAGACAGCCATTAGAGGTACCAGAAGATGCTGAGCCAGGATCCTTAGAGCAATGACTTAGGGAGAGAAGTGCGGAAAAGCCACTTCTTTTGCCTGGAGCAGGCAAAAGCCCTCACTCCAGAATAATTTCAACAAAGCTCTGACAAAATGCCTTCTATGGTTCACAAGATGGTGGGCACATCAAAGAGGCCCAGACAGCGACTGGCCTCCAAGTCCACACATTCAGTCCCCTGCCTATCCTGAGCTTGCCCACCCCTCAAGGAATGCATTGCTAGAAGCATCTACACAGCTATCTCTAGCAGCTGTGAAGTCCTTCCATCTTCAGTGTTGCCCCTGTGCTCAAGTATTGCTGGGCTGATACAGTTTGACCCCAGATCTGGGTTTTATTAACCAGCTATGTCAAATTATGCATTTCTCAGAGGAACCAGCAGGGCCTCCAAGCAAAGAGGATAGAGGTAGAGAACACGGACTCCAAGGAATTACTTTATTAAGCAAGAGCTGGAGGCCCTGAGGGAAATGGTGTATGTGTTCCCCCTTCCAATGCAGACTTTCTTATATCCAGCTATCATCTCCAACTGACCACCGAGGCATCAAAAATTCAAATGAGAGATAGGCTGGTAAGGAAAGTTGCTCGTTTTTATGGCATATCTTACTTGCTTAGAGGCAAAATCTGTTGCTGCATTTGGACTCCTGAGAGAATGGGCTGCGGCTCTTGCTTCAGGATCTAAAGATGTGACCATCTGAAGCAAAGAAAGAAACACTCAGTTTCCTCCAGTGAAAATAAGACACTGCAGGTTGATGGTTGATAGGTTCTAAGAACAGTTACCAGGGAAAAGGGACCACACTTCTAATCAGGGCACAAAATCTGCTACCAAACAGTGGCTCAAAAAGCTTGGCATCATGCTAAAAATGATCACCCATAAGACAAAGTTATGACCCTTTCCTGAGGAGCTCAAAGAACTATTTAAATTTCAAAATATTATTCTATTATAAGAGAGTCAGCACACAGTGTTACATTCACTCAAAATTAAATCGTCATGGCCCACACAGTACAACCACCTAAAATAACCGTGTTGAGGGGTAATCCCTTCAGCAAAGATTTATTGAAACCAACCTAAATAAAGTATTTCAGGCACTGATCTAGGCCCTGGGGATCAGCAATAAAGAAAAGAGACAAAATGCCCTGCTCTTATGGAGCTTACATTTGAAGAGGGGTGGAAATGGAGCAGTAAGAAATAAGCAAAATATATATTGTCAAACAGTGGTAAATACCACGGAGAAAAACAAAGCAGGCAAAAGAGAAAGAAGAGTGTTGGCGTTACAATTGAAAAGGGGAGGGAGTGGTCAGGATCTCCTAAAGGAGATGAAGGCATCAGTCATGTAGATATTTAAAGTAAGAGTTTCCTAGACGTGTGTAAAGGCCCTGAGGCAGGAAAGAGGCCTGTTTGAGTAACCAAAGGTATAGTAAAGGTATGGTAAGTGAGGATATGTAAGTTAGAATGGCATGAGACAGTGTGAATATGAATAGATTATATGTGTATATATATATATGTATATACACAAAAGATGTATATTATAATGTGTATGTATTATAATGCATAGGTATACATATACAATGTGTGTGTGTATATATATATATATATATGTGTGTGTGTGTGTGTGTGTATACATATAGTCTTACATAGTTATATGACTGTGCCAAGTATTTTGATCACTCATTTATTGAACATCTATTATACGCAAGCAACTGTGCTAGGAATAAGGTTGTAAATAAAACAGACGCTGGTCCCTGCTCTCAGGAAGGCTTAAATCAAATCAGAGGCAAAACCAATATCTCAGAACTCCCACTTGGCACTACAGCAAATTGGGAAAGAGCCAGCAATGGATTTCAGGAACCAGGCAATCTTACCCCAAGTTTTCCACAAGTGTTAAGCAAAAATAGCAGGTAAACTGGTTTTCTTTAGTATGCTCTTGACTGAACAAGGAGTCTATGTGCTTTCCACTTATTTGCATTCATATTTATCAATACATTCAACCAGCCCTACTGACCACAGGCCCTATGCTGACCCAGTACTAAGAGGTAAAGGTGTAGAGGTGGAAGAAAGTTTCCCCTTAAGGAGCTTCCTATTTAATGAGATAGACTGCAAACAATTACAAGTACACAGTGTCCCAAAAAAGTGCCTGCACAATTTAGTCATGTGATGATTAACTTGTAGCAAATAGGATAGATAGATGTTAACTGTTTTGATTACCTTAAAGTCACAAATATTCAGAGCCCTCACCCAGTGCCATCGCATACGATTTATGATGTGAACTTCAAAAAGGTGAATATGGTCCAAGAAAACTCTGGTGTAGGAATATACAGGCCTGTGATTAAGAAATAGGGAAATACCTGTTCGATAGCTTTAAGGATAACTTCCCAGGGGAACTGATGCTGGAGGTGGCTTTTAAAAGAAAGTGAGAGTGAATAGGAGCCTTGGAATTACCACAAACAGTCGTCCCAATATCCACAGGGTATTGGCTCCAGGAAAACACACACACACACACACACACACACACACACACACACACACACACACACACACA
>NW_006774075.1:1109189-1110133 GCF_000442215.2 Lipotes vexillifer
AAACACACACACACACACACACACACACACACACACACACACACACACACACACACACACAGATACCAAAATCTGGTTGCTCAGATCACGTTAAAAAATGGCGTAGTACAGTCAGGCCTCCGTATCTGCGGATTCCGCATTCACAGAAATTCTAACCTCAGTCGGTTGAATTCCTGGATGCAGAACCTGCGGATATGAAGGGCTGACTGCAGGAATCTGCAAGCTGGCACTAGCATGCATGGAGGGGAATTCTGAGCTCCTGGCAGATGGTGAGACGGATGCAGAATGAGAGTTCCTGGGAAAGGGCACCAGTCTTCCTCCTGTGGCCCCTCTGGTCTGTCTCCTCTCCCTCCATGTTCTCCCTGGTTGTCGGTCCTCCTTTGAACCTTCATTGTCACCTCATCCAGACAGTAAAAGAATAGAGCCAGCCTCCCTACAAAATTGATGCACTGTTCAAATAAATGTTAGTCCTCCTCTGATGTTGACATTTGGCAAAATAACTGAAGTGTTATTTTGTTTCTCAGCCAGGGGCAAGCATGCTTTCACGCTCACGCTCTGTGAGGGCAATAAACATGTTTCAGGGTCTTTTTACTTTTGGTATCTGGATCCTTGCCAGCCAGGAATAATCAATACCTTGGATGACTCCCCACTTTCCCACGCATCCAAGGGCATCTGTTTTATGTAAAAGCTAGTGTTTGTTGAATATATAGATTTCATACCTATATTTATATAAATTATATATTACATTATACCAATATATATTTATATATGTATATTATTATACAATAATATATTATAAACAATTATAATATATTATTACATAATAATATATTATATTCATATACATATATTAGTGTTTCTTGAGGATATATATATATATACACATATACACATGTGTATACGCCAAGCACTTTACAAGTATTTACACACTTAATCCTCACAAT
>NW_006774075.1:1110318-1123055 GCF_000442215.2 Lipotes vexillifer
TTCCCTACAATTACCTCCACTTTTAGAGGAAGGAGGATACGAAGTACGTTGCCCAAAGTCCCTCAGCCTATACCAGCAGGCACAACCAGCCAACTCCATTCTGCACTTGTGAGAGCAGTGTGCCTCACGCCATCCTCCCTGGTAGATCATGCTCTAAGCATCTCTACCAACAGATAATGGCACAAGGATTCAGCAAGTCTCAGTGCCTTGCCAAGGTCACACCATCAGACCTTAACTTCCCTGAATCTACTGCTGGTTTTTTCTGTGAAATCATGGTACTCTGTAAAGCTTTATGACCAGAATGGCAGACATCACCATGGAAAAGCCAAAAACTGCCCTTCCCAGCCTTGGTCATCCCCTGTGTAGGAGAGGAGATGTTAAAAAATCAACTCATTCACAGAAAAACAAAGTAATACTACATTCTACGTAGGTTTATAAACACCCAGTATGAGACAGCTAGAGACAGGAGGATAATTCCAGATGCATAATGAACAAACAGTAAATTTCATAGTGTGGGCCTTGTTTATACTTCTGCCATCAACTTTAATGATGAGCCTATTTATGCTAAACTTCACTACATTATCGGAGTCATTAGTGCCTGTAAGTGAGTGATAATGTGCTTGAAACTTCCACAAGTACGTGGGGCTTTCTCTGAGCCTACATTTCAATGTTGGGAGATGCAGGGCCATGAGTACTTGCATACGAACACCTAGCACAACTATTTGGTATTATGCCCCAGAAAGCAGCGCACCGGCCAAACAAGTTTGGGAATATGAGTTAAAGAGAGCAAAACAGATGTATTTAACCTCAAAATCTGTAACATAGTATAAAACGTTAATATGTCCTTTCTCCAAGATGGAACACATCATGTCACATTTTCTGAACACTAACCAAAGAAATTTGCTTCAAAAGAGGACCTATCTGATTATTAGTCTATTGAAACACCAGTGTAATGGATGTCAAATCAAAGAACTGTAGCAAAGCCAGTATTTAAGTATAGCAAAGAATAAACGGAATATGCATTGGTTCATCACTTAGCATTAGCCATGTGTATATTTGGGCCTGGCCAAGTTATCTGTCCTCACGTGCAGGTCTTCCTAAGGATATGCATGTTACCAAGAATGCACACCTCTGCAAATGTAAAGTCCTAACAGAAAAGGACTCAATAAAGTTAAAATCAAAGCTTCAGCAAAGAACCTCAAAACTTTGCATGAGTGTTTCCCCTCTGTCAGTGTGAGCCTGAAGTTTCACGTAACCTCAAGTATCCCTACACCTTTACCCGCTGACTAGGAAAGCACCGCATCACTAGATCCTAAAAGGAAGTACACGTTAAAGATTCCAGTCACCATCAGCATTTTCCCCAGAGATGAACCACGTTATTAGCAGACAAGCTACGTGCAACCTCAATGAGTCCTGAAAGATAATCAACACAACAGCCAACACTGGACCTTACAAGCAGCTCAGAATGGGGCCAGTTGGAATGGGGCACTAGGACATTCTCACATGACAGACCTAAGCACCTTCTGACAGTGTCCCCACATCAGAGAGGTCCTCCCAACCACCTACATGAGGTTACCCTCCCAGTGGCTCTCCAGCCCATCTCCCTGTTGCTGTCTCCTACAGCACTTACCGTCTAATACTGTCTTATTATTTTTCTTTTTTATTGCCTGTCTCCTCCCTCTAGACTATATGTTCCATGAGGTCAGGAACACATCTGTCACATTCATCACCATAGCCCCCATGGAACAATACTTGCCACCGAGCAATCACTCACCAAATACCTGCTGCACACTGAATGAATGTTCTGCTTTCAGGAAACCTTGATTCAGGGGACCAGATCCCTTGCCTTGGGGAATGACAGTCCTGTTTTAATTTCCTGTCCCAACTTGACACAATTATCATGCCTCCTTACACTCCTCTCAGCCCCAACCTAACCCAGGGCAAAAGAAGTAAAGAAACAAGGGGGCAGGGTAAAGGAGGCAGAGCTCTGGTGTAGACATGACATCACATGTACCCTTGGGCTCATACCCTATGCAGAAGGTCACGTGCTTCAAGGTGAACCGAGTGGTAACACACCCTATGAAAGGAGCTCTTTCCTAGCTTCTTACACCAGAGCAGACAATGCCTAGCATTTGTACCAGCCCTCCGGCCACAAGGAGTTTGTCAAAGCCTTTAAACATTGGAGAGGACCCCTCTCTGTGCCTTTTCTTGCATTGGGCATACTTTATTGCCATTCCTGCCCAAAGCCCCTTCTAAAGAATGTGAATCGCTCAAACATCCTGTAAGGTCTGAGTGCCCCCTCACCCAGTCTTGGCCAGCTGAGTAAAGAAATGGCCACAAGGTCACAGACGGCCAACCTGCTGACTGACCAGTGGCCGATCAGCTCATAATCTCCTGAGAGATTATTTAAGGGCCACAGAGACCATCATCCACAGGTTGTGGGCAATAGAACTGTGAGGTCTTGACAAATCAGAACGTGCAATATTGGCTGATAAATGAGCAGAAGCAAACCAATCCAAATACAATGGAGATGGAGAAAGCAGTAATGAGATACTGTGCGTGGCTTCTGTAGTAAAGAAACTTGCAAAGCCAGGCCCCACCCTTGCAGACGTGACAAGAGACGCTCTCCACTCCTAGCAGATGCCTAACTCCAACTCACCTGAGGTCTGAGCAGTTTTCATTTCCTGTATCTGTGAGTTTGCTCCTCATCCAGCCACATATACCCTCTTCACTTCAAGTAGCCTGTGTGGCCTTTCCTACCTCGCAGTCAAATCTTGGATGGAACACATGCTTTGGGGCTAAGATGCATTTGACATCTTGTTCCTTTATCTGTGTTCTCAGGGCTATCCCCATAAATTCTGTTTTCCACCCTTCCTTCATGGCCCTGCTATAATGCTACCTGTTGTTTTTTAGAATTTATTTTATTGAATTATAGTTGATATACAATGTTGTGTTCATTTCTACTGTACAGCAAAGTGATTCAGTTATATATATATATATATATATTTATTCTTATTCATATTCTTTTCCATTATGGTTTATTACAGGATATTGAATATAGCTCTCCATGTTATGCGGTAGTACCTTGTTGTTTATCCACCTTATATATAATTGTTTGCATCGGCTAATGCCATACTCCCAATCCATACCTCCCCCACCCCTTCCCCCTTAGCAAACACAGGTCTCTTCTCTTTGTCTGTGAGTCTGTTTCTATTTTGTAGATAAGTTCATTTGTGCCATATTTCACATTCCACATGTAAGTGATATCATATGGTATTTGTCTTCCTCTTTCTGACTTCACTTAGTATAATAATCTCTAGGTCTATCCATGTTGCTGTAAATGGCATTATTCCATTCATTTTTATGGCTGAGTAATATTCCATTGTGTGTATAAGTGTGTGTGTATATATATACATGTTCCACTGTGTGTGTGTGTGTATATATATATACACACATTGTGGTTGTGTGTGCGTATATATATATTTCATTCTGTGTGTGATAATATATCACATCTTCTTTATGCATTCATCTGTGGATGGACATGTTTCCATGTCTTGGCTATTGTAAATAGTGATGCTGTGAACAACGTAGGGGTGCATGTATCTTTTCGAATTATAGTTTTGTCTGTTTATAGGCCCAGTAGTGGGATTGCAGGATCATATGGTACCTCTATTTTTTAGTTTTTGTTTTCCATGGTGGCTGCACCAACTTACGTTTCCTCCAACAGTGTAGGAAGGTCTCCTTTTCTCCACACCCTCTCCAGCACTTGTTATTTCCGAACTGTTCTTTAACGTCTTTTTTGAGCCCTAGTAGAAGGAACACAACCCCTTAAAAACTCAGGCATGCTCTCTGACTCCATGTGATACCCACTGAAATTCCTCCCCTATGTGTTGAGCATCTACTATGTGCTCTGTCAGGTTCTGGGAATATGAAGAGGAAGGAGACACAGTCTCTGACCACAAGGAGCTCCTAGTAGGATGAAAAGGAACCAGCACATCAACATAAATTACAGCACACAGTGTGAAGAACTAAACAGAGCAACAGGGCTGAAAGCCCTGAGATTGCTTGTGTAGGTTCAGGGTCAGAACTGGTGCCTTGGAGCTTCAAGATGGCAGAAGAGTAAGACGTGGAGATCACCTTCCTCCCCACAAATACATCAGAAATACATCTACATGTGTAACAACTCCTACAGAACACCTACTGAACGCTGGCAGAAGAACTCAGATCTCCCAAAAGGCAAGAAACTCCCCACGTACCTGGGTAGGGCAAAAGAAAAAACAGAGACAAAAGAATAGGGACAGGACCTGCACCTCTGGGAAGGAGCTGTGAAGGAGGAAAGGTTTCCACACACTGGAAGCCCCTTCACTGGCGGAGACAGCGGGTGGGCAGGGAGGAAGCTTCAGAACCACAGAGGAGAGCACAGCCACAGGGGTGCGGAGGGCAAAGCGGAGAGGTTCCCGCACGGAGGATCGGTGCCAACCAGCACTCACCAGCCAGAGAGGCTCGTCTGCTCACCCACCGGGACGGGCGGGGTCTGGGAGCTGAGGCTCGGGCTTCGGAGGTCGGATCCCAGGGAGAGGACTGGGTTGACGGCGGGAACTCAGCCTGAAGGGGCTAGTGCGCCACAGATAGCCAGGAGGGAGTCCGGGAAAAGGTCTGGAGCTGCCGAAGAGGCAAGAGACTCTTTCTTGCCTCTTTGCTTCCTGGTGCGCGAGGAGAGGAGATTCAGAGCGCCACCTAAATGAGCTCCAGAGACGGGCGCGAGCCGCGGCTATCAGCGAGGACCCCAGAGACGGGCATGAGATGCTAAGGCTGCTGCTGCCGCCACCAAGAAGCCTGTGTGCGAGCACAGGTCACTAACCACACCTCCCTTCCGGGGAGCCTGTGCAACCTGCCACTGCCAGGGTCCCGGAATCCATGGACAACTTCCCCGGGAGAACGTACGGCGCGCCTCGGGCTGCTGCAACGTCACGACGGTGTCTGCCGCCGCAGGCCCGCCCCGCACTCCGTGCCCCTCCCTCCCCCCCGGCCTGAGTGCGCCAGAGCCCCCGAGGCAGCGGCTCCTTTAACCCCGTCCTGTCTGAGCGAAGAACAGACGCCCTCCGGCCACCTACACACAGGGGCGGAGCTAAATCCAAAGCTGAACCCCTGGAGCTGTGTTAACGAAGAAGAGAAAGGGAAATCTCTCCCAACAGCCTCAGGAGCAGCGGGTTAAATCTCCACAAGCAACTTGATGCACCCTGCATCTGTGGAATACCTGAATAGACAATGAATCATCCCAAATGGAGGAGGTGGACTTTATAGCAATGATATATTTTTTTTCCCTTTTTCTCTTTTTGTGAGTGTGTATGTGTATGCTTCTGTGTGTGATATTGTCTGTATAGTTTTGCTTTTACCATTTGTCCTAGGGTTCTATCTGTCCGTTTTTGTTGTTGTTGTTGTTTTTGCGGTACGCAGGCCTCTCACTGTTGTGACCTCTCCCATTGCAGAGCACAGGCTCCAGACGCGCAGGCTTAGCGGCCATGGCTTACGGGCCCAGCCGCTCCGCGGCATGTGGGATCTTCCCAGACCGAGGCATGAACCCGTGTCCCCTGCATCAGCAGGCGGACTGTCAACCACTGCACCAACAGGGAAGCCCTGTTGTTGTTTGTTTTAGTATACTTTTTAGCACTTATCATGGGTGGATTTGTGTTTTGGTTTGGTTGCTCTCTTCCTTCTTTCTCTCTTTTTTTTATTACTTAAAAAAATTACTTTTTATTTTAATAAATTTATTTTATCTTCTTCTTTCTTTCTTTTTATTTCTCTCTTTATTCTGAGCCATGTGGATGACAGGCTCTTGGTGCTCCAGCCAGCTGTAAGGGCTGTGCCTCTGAGGTAGGAGAGCCAAGTTCAGGACACGGGTCCACAAGAGACTTCCCAGCTCCATGTAATATCAAACGGTGAAAATCTCCCAGACATCTCCGTCTCAATGCTAAGACCCAGCTCCACTCAATGACCAGCAAGCTACAGTTCTGGACACCCTATGCCAAACAACTAGCAAGACAGGAACACAACCGTATCCATTAGTCAAGAGGCTGCCTAAAATCATAATTAGGGCACAGACACCCCAAAACACACCACCAGAAGTGGACCTGCCCACCAGAAAGTTAAGATCCAGCCTCATGCACTAGAACACAGGCACTAGTCCCCTCCACCAGGAAGCCAACACAACTCACTGAACCAACTTTAGCCACTGGGGACAGACACCAAAAACAACAGGAACTACAAACCTGCAGCCTGTGAAAAGGAGACCCGAAACACAGTAAGTTAAGCAAAATGAGAAGACAGAGAAACACACAGCAGATGAAGGAGCAAGATAAAAACCCACCAGACCTAACAAATGAAGAGGAAATAGGCAGTCTACCGGAAAAACAGTTCACAATAATGATAGTGAAGATGATCCAAAATCTTGGAAATAGGAGAAATACAAGAAACATTTAACAAGGACCTAGAAGAACTAAAGAGCAAACAAACAGTGAGGAACAACACAATAAATGAAATTAAAAATTCTCTAGAAGGGATCAATAGCAGAATAACTGAGGCAGAAGAACGGATAAGTGACCTGGAAGATAAAATAGTGGAAATAACTACTGCAGAGCAGAATAAAGAAAAAAGAATGAAAAGAATTGAGGACAGTCTCAGAGACCTCTGGGACAACATTAAATGCACCAACGTTCGAATTATAGGGGTCCCAGATGAAGAAGAGAAAAAGAAAGGGACTGAGAAAATATTTGAAGAGATTATAGTTGAAAACTTCCCTAATATGGGAAAGGAAATACATAATCAAGTCCAGGAAGCACAGAGGGTCCCATACAGGATAAATTCAAGGAGAAACACGCCAAGACCCATATTAATCAAACTATCAGATATTCAATACAATGAAAAAATATTAAAAGCGGCAAGGGAAAAATGACAAATAACACACAAGGGAATCCCCATAAGGTTAACAGCTGATTTTTCAGCAGAAACTCTGCAAGCCAGAAGGGAGTGGCAGGACATATTTAAAGTGATGAAGGAGAAAAACCTACAGCCAAGATTACTCTACTCAGCAAGGATCTCATTCAGATTTGATGGAGAAATTAAAACTTTACAGACAAGCAAAAGCTAAGAGAATTCAGCACCACCAAACCAGCTTTACAACAAATACTAAAGGAACTTCTCTAGGCAGGAAACACAAGAGAAGGAAAAGCTAGTACAATAACAAACCCAAAACAATTAAGAAAATGGTAATAGGAACATACATATCGATAATTACCTTAAATGTAAATGGATTAAATGCTCCAACCAAAAGACATAGACTGGCTGAATGGAAACCAAAACAAGACCTGTATATATGCTGTCTATAGGAGACCCACTTCAGACGTAGGGACACATAAGACTGAAAGTGAGGGGATGGAAAAAGATATTGCATGCAAATGGAAATCAAAAGAAAGCTGGAGTAGCAATTCTCATATCAGACAAAATAGGCTTTAAAACAAAGACTATTACAAGAGACAAAGAAGGACACTACATAATGATCAAGGGATCAATCCAAGAAGAAGATATAACAATTGCAAATATTTATGCACCCAACATAGGAGCACCTCAATATATAAGGCAAATACTAACAGCCATAAAAGGAGAAATCAACAGTAACACCATCATAATAGGGGACTTTAACAGCCCACTTTAAAATGGACAGATCATCCAAAATGAAAATAAATAAAGAAACACAAGCTTTAACTGGGTACCTTAAACAAGATGGACTTAATTGACATTTATAGGACATTCCATCCAAAAACAACAAGATACACATTCTTCTCAAGTGCTCATGGAACATTCTCCAGGATAGATCATATCTTGGGTCACAAATCAAGCCTTGGTCAATTTAAGAAAATTGAAATCATATCAAGTATCTTTTCCGACCACAATGCTATGAGACTAGGTATCAATTACAGGAAAAAATCTGTAAAAAATACAAACACATGAAGGATAAACAATACACTACTTAATAACCAGCAGATCACTGAGGAAATCAAAAAATACCTAGAAACAAATGACAATGAAAACACGACGACCCAAAACCTATGGGACACAGCAAAAGCAGTTCTAAGAGGGAAGTTTATAGCAATACAATCCTACCTTAAGAAACAAGAAACATCTCAAATAAACAACCTAACCTTACACCTAAAGCAATTAGAGAAAGAAGAACAAAAAAAACCCAGAGTTAGCAGAAGGAAAGAAATCATAAAGATCAGATCAGAAATAAATGAAAAAGAAATGAAGGAAACGATAGCAAAGGTCAGTAAAACTAAAAGCTGGTTCTTTGAGAAGATAAACAAATTTGATCAACCATTAGCCTGACTCATCAAGAAACAAAGGGAGAAGCCCCAAATCAGTAGAATGAGAAATGAAAAAGGAGAAGTAACAGCTGACACTGCAGAAATACAAAGGGTCATGAGAGATTAATACAAGCAACATATGCCAATAAAATGGACAACCTGGAAGAAATGGACAAATTCTTAGAAATGCACAACATTTCAAGACTGAACCAGGAAGAAACAGAAAATATGAACAGACCAATCACAAGCTCTGAAATTGAAACTGTGATTAAAAATCTTCCAACAAACAAAAGCCCAGGACCAGATGGCTTCACAGGCGAATTCTAGCAAACATTTAGAGAAGAGCTAACACCTATCCTTCTCAAACTCTTCCAAAATATAGCAGAGGGGGGAACACTCCCAAACTCATTCTACGAGGCCACCATCACCCTGACACCAAAACCAGACAAAGATGTCACAAAGAAAGAAAACTACAGGCCAATATCACTGATGAATATGGATGCAAAAATCCTCAACAAAATACTAGCAAACAGAATCCGACAGCACATTAAAAGGATCATACACCATGATCAAGTGGGGTTTATCCCAGGAATGCAAGGATTCTTCCATATACACAAATCAATCAATGTGATACACCGTATTAACAAAATGAAGGAGAAAAACCATATGATCATCTCAATAGATGCAGAGAAAGCCTTTGACAAAATTCAACACCAATTTATGATTAAAAACCCTCCAGAAAATAGACATAGAGGGAATTTTCCTCAACATAATAAAGGCCATATATGACAAACCCACAGCCAACCTCGTCCTCAATGTTGAAAAACTGTAACCATTTCCACTAAGATCAGGAACAAAACAAGGTTGCCCACTCTCACCACCATTATTCAACATTCTTTTGGAAGTTTTAGCCGCAGCAATCAGAGAGGAAAAAGAAATAAAAGGGACCCAAATCGGAAAGGAAGAAGTAAAGCTGTCACTGCAGATGACATGATACTATACATAGAGAATCCTAAAGATGCCACCAGAAAACTACTAGAGCTAATCAATGAATTTGGCAAAGTAACAGGACATAAAATTAATCCACAGAAATCTCTTGCATTCCTATACACTAATGATGAAAAATCTGAAAGAGAAATTAAGAAAACACTCCCATTTACCACTGCAACAAAAAGAATAAAATATCTAGGAATAAACCTACCTAAGGAGACAAAAGACCTGTATGCAGAAAGCTATGACACTGATTCAAGAAATTAAAGATGATACAAATAGATGGAGAGATATACCATGTTCTTGAATTGGAAGAATCAACATTGTGAAAACGACTCTACTACCCAAAGCAATCTACAGATTCAGTGCAATCCCTATCAAACTACCAATGGCATTTTTCACAGAACTAGAAAAAAAATTTCACAATTTGCATGGAAACACAAAAGACCCCGAATAGCCAAAGCAATCTTGAGAAAGAAAAACGGACCTGAAGGAATCAGGCTCCCTGGCTTCAGACTATACTACAAAGCTACAGTAATCAAGACAGTATGGTACTGGCACAGAAACAGAAATATAGATCAATGGAACAGGATAGAAAGCCCAGAGAAAAACTCACACACATATGGTCACCTTATCTTTGATAAAGGAGGCAAGAATATACAGTGGAGAAAAGACAGCCTCTTCAATAAGTGGTGCTGGGAAAAATGGACAGCTACATGTAAAAGAATGACATTAGAACACTCCCTAAGACCATACACAAAAATGAACTCAAACAGATTAAAGCCCTAAATGTAAGGCCAGACACTATAAAACGCTTAGAGGAAATCACAGGCAGAAGACTCTGACATAAATCACAGCAAGATCCTTTTTGACCCACCTCCTAGAGAAATGAAAATAAAAACAAAAATAAACAAATGGGACCTAATGAAACTTCAAAGCTTTTGCACAACAAAGGAAACCATGAACAAGACGTAAAGACAACCCTCAGAATGGGAGAAAATGTTTGCAAATGAAGCAACTAACAAAGGATTAATCTCCAAAATTACAAGCAGCTCATGCAGCTCAATATCAGAAAAACAAACAGCCCAATGCAAAAATGGACAGAAGACCAAAACAGGCATTTCTCCAAAGAAGATATACAGATTGCCAACAAACACATGAAGGAATGCTCAACATCATTAATCATTAGAGAAATGCAAATCAAAACTACAATGAGCTATCATCTCACACCGGTCAGAATGGCCATCATCAAAAAATCTAGAAACAATAAATGCTGGAGAGGGTGTGGAGAAAAGGGAAACCTCTTGCACTGTTGGTGGGAATGTAAATCGATACAGCCACTGTGGAGAACAGTATGGAGGTTCCTTAAAAAACTACAAATAGAACTACCAGATGACCCAACAATCCCACTACTGGGTATATACCCTGAGAAAACCATAATTCAAAAAGAGTCATGTACCAAAATGTTGATTGTAGCTCTATTTACAATAGCCAGGACATGGAAGCAACCTAAGTGTCCATTGACACACGAATGGATAAAGAAGATGTGGCACATATATACAATGGAATATTACTCAGCCATAAAGCGAAATTAAATTGAGTTATTTGTAGTGAAGGAGATGGACCTAGAGTCTGTCATACAGAGTGAAGTTAAGTCAGAAAGAGAAAAACAAATACCCTTTGCTAACATATATATATATATATATATATATATATATATATATATATATAGAATATAAAAAAAAAAAAAAAGGTTCTGAAGAACCTAGGAGCAAGACGGGAATAAAGACGCAGACCTCCTAGAGAATGGACTTGAGGACATGGCAGGGGGATGGGTAAGCTGGGACAAAGTGACACATATATATATATATAGAATCTAAAAAAAAAAAAAAAAGATCATGAAGAACCTAGGGGTAAGATGGGAATAAAGAGAATGGACTTGAGGATACGGGGAGGGGGAAGGGTAAACTGGGACAAAGTGAGAGAGTGGCACGGACATATATACACTAGCAAACGTTAAATAGATAGCTAGTGGGAAGAGGCCGCATAGCACAGGGAGATCAGCTCGGTGCTTTGTGACCACCTAGAGGGGTGGGATAGGGAGGGTTGGAGGGAGGGAGACACGAGGGAAGAGATATGGGGACATATGTATGTGTATAACTGATTCACTTTGTTGTAAAGCAGAAACTAACACACCATTGTAAATCAATTATGAAAAAATCCTAAAGAGGATCAACCCAAAGATACTACACTGATACACATTACAAACAAACAAACAAACAAACAAACAAAAAACTGGTGCCTCTGTGTCTGTAATGAATCCCACATTCAAACGGGCCAAGTCCAGGGAAAGGATTAGTTGCTCATCATATCAAAGCTAAAAGTATATGCCCAACACAGAAATAAATACACTTAGAAATGCTGCTGTCATGTAGACATGGACATGATACATGTTTGTCAAGGCAGATGAAAAATATTTCCTCTCCGTGAGTAAGGACATTCACAAACAGGATCTGAGACAACCCATTAATGACACAAGACTAAATGCCACTCTAAATGCAATGTAAACATGTGTTTGATTTATCAGTCAAATATCTTAACCTGCTCAGTGGCATCAAAGGCTGTATTCAAATCATGCTGTGCCCCAAATTTAATCTCTGAATGGTCCTCCCTTTCACCATGCCCATTAAAATTATTATTGCATTTATCTTTAAATGAGGAAGCACACTTAAATGAATGACAAAAGTAAAATTGGCAAAACACAAAGAGAATGCTCATAACCGCACGGCATTAAAGGATAAAATAGTCCTGATCAAGAGTTTTCTATATGAGTACAGTTATTATTAGCACTATCTGTCTCACATGGTAAATCAAGAATAATGAAGATATGATACCTATATAGAGTTCCAGAATTCATTGTTTGCTCCTAAAGCCAATATTCCTAAAAGGAATAACCAAGGTAAGCAGTATTAATGAATTGTTGGATTTAGAAGTTTTAAGAAGATTTTAAGATCTAGCAACTTTTATGACAAGCTGCTAATAAAAAAATAAGTTGGCAGTGAAAAGACAGAAGCTGGGTCTAGAGGATTAGCCTGGGGTTAAAGCAAAAAGGCCTATTGGGTTACCATTTGTATTACTAATTTGCTTTGTTCATTTAGGGAATCAATTTGTTGCCATTAAAAGCTTGGGTTTCATATACTTATTTACACACATTTCCTGATGTGAAAGAGCTATGCAGTTTGTAGGAGCTCAGACAAGCTGTCCTCTAATGGTCCAATAGATGCACATGTTCTTAAAATGCACTTGCAAATAGAATGGAAATGCCACCATGCCTACCATTCTCCATAAATGGGAAAAAATCCTGAGCAGTGTTGAAACTTGGTTCAG
>NW_006774075.1:1123065-1144991 GCF_000442215.2 Lipotes vexillifer
GTTCAGCAGGTATATATTAAATAAACCAGATGTGAAATAATAGAAATTAAGAGGGTCCTTCCTAGCCTGAACTATTTTCATCTAAATCTAAATCTAATTTTTCCTTAACTTACAGCAAACCCCATGGGAGAATTTGAAATCCATTGATTTGGAATAGGATGGATGACTATCCTTCAGGAAGGTGGAGTATCCCCAACTTTTGGGACAAAAGAGTTTTTACAGATCATAGTAAATCAATAACTCATAGACAGTATGACTTATACCGAATATCCTTACTTAAGATGAAAAACAAATTGTGCATTGCGATCGTTAATCAATAAAGAGCTAACAAATCAGCAGTGTAAACAGGATGAGAGAATCTTATTTCATCCTCAGTCATGAACTGAAGAGATATACCGGGCTGTGTTCTGTGGTTAAAAATTGCTCCCGGGGTGGTGTGCTTGCGAACTATTGAGTAAGAGGGTCAATGGAGACCAACTCCCTCTGGGATCTGCAATGCAGAAAGGACAAGTGGGTGGAACATAAAAGGGCACACTACATACATATCAGTTAATGTATTATTCTTCTACAGACTTCCTTCAGCAAGTATTTTGGTGACTTTAAAGCCTCTGTTCTTCTCGTGAGAGCAAGAGGGAGACTTCTTGCTTTAGCTTTTCATTAAACGATGTTCAGAAGAAAACCTATCAACATAGACTAAACACTTCACATTAAAACTGGAAGGCTTGACCCACCCCATTTAGCCCAAATCCCTGGAAATTTTACAATGAAGAGGTCCTTTCTTTTCTGTTGCCAGTTAACTCTAAAAGATTGTTTTTGGAGTGTAACTCTTCAATTGCAAAAACTCCAGTGTGCACCGCACACAGGAGTTACACTAATTGGAGCCATCCTTTGAGTACTTGGAGCATTAGGACTTATGTAAATGATGCTCATTTTATAGATGAGGCCTCTGACACTCAGAAAGGTACACTGACATGCCCAAGGTTGTACAACTGAAAGAGGCAATGCTGGGACTCATATCAAGCTAGTCTGAATCCAAAGTCAATTCTCTTATGCATGACACTGCTATAGCCGTAACAGGCTCAACCTAATTTTCCACTGCCTCCCCACATACCCCCCTCTTCTCTATTCTCACACATCTCCTCTATGTCCCAAATATGCCCTGTACTTTCCCACTTTTATAGTTTGCCACATGTAATTCCCTGTTCTGGGGTCCCCTCCACTTTTTAAAGTCTACCATTCCTCAAGGTTCTACTGAAAGCACTGTCTCCCCTAAATTCCTATTGCCTCTGGTTGCTGCCAACAAAGCATTTCTACTTCCATCTAATTCTCATTTCTCTACATCACCTCTCCTTCTGGAGAGGTGTTGCCTGGGGGCAGAAACTGTGTGCCTAGTGTTTTAATCAGCTCAGGCTGCTGTAACAAAATACCATAGACTGGGTGGCTTAAACCACAGACATTCTCTCACAATTTTGGAGGCTGGAAGGTCCAAGATCAAGATGCTGGCAGATTCAGTTCTTGGTGAGGGCCTGCCTCCTAGTTTACAGATGGCAGGCTTCTTGCTGTGACCTCACATGGTGGAGAGAAAGAGGGCTCTAGTCTCCTCCTCTTCTTAGAGGACACTAATCCCATCATGGGGGCTCCACCCTCATGACCTTATCTAAACCTAATCACCTCCCAAAGGTCTCACCTCCAAATACTATCACACTGGAGATACGACTTCAACATATGAATCTTGGAAGAACACATTCAGTCCATAGCACCTAACTAATATCTATTGAATGTGCATATTTTTGGGCTAAGCACTGTTCCAGGCTCTTTATATTGATTAGACGTTTTCATTCATTTATTCACCACAATTACCCTATGAATAGGTTCTATCACGACCCCTATCCTACAGATGGGAATACAAGAGAACAAAATGTTTAGTAACAGATCTCATACATCACGGAGTTAATGAATGTACACAGGCCTGTGGTTCCAGAGGTCATACTCTCAACTTTGACACTGTAGCATCCCCATATATGTCTATGCTAAAAGAGCACCTAGATAAGTGCCTCAGACATAGGCAAAACCAAATCATTGCAGAGCGGTTGGAACAATCAAGCTCAGAGTTTGTGGTCTCAGGAAGCATCTGGTTCATATGTTTAAACAGTAAGGCACAGAGAGGGGAAATGCATGGCTAGATCTGGTCTTTTGTTATGGAAATTGAAGAAGAAAAGCATTGGCTCCTCAACTGAGGGACTTGTTAGCTACTTCAAGGTTTTTCTGTCTTCTTTTTAAGCCACATCCCCCCAAAACATAAAGGTAAATTTTAAAAGAAGCTTTTTCTTAACTACAAAGGCCTTGTAACTATGTCTCTTTTCTATCTGCACTTACATATTTAAAAAGAAGCAGCTCTAAGGGCAAACTAGTTCCTTGATTGGTATTAAAATCAATGAAACGCTGAAAATCAGCCTTCCATTCATGAAAACATTTACGCAGCACCTGAAATGTGCGCAACACAGTGAGTGAGCGTGGACACCATGATGTAAGTCAACACCTGCGGAGAGGGAGGGTAGCTTTTCACACAATGAGAAGTATATACCACCACAGGAAATATAGAAATAAGGAGTTATGGGAGCACACAAATGAATCAGAGATGGAGTTGGGACTTTGAGGCTGAGAAAAATCAGTAGCTACCTTCTTCCAATACCACAGCATGAAATGTGACGGAGCCTTTGTTGAAATATTTGAATAGTTTGCCATTTATTATTATTACTATTATTATTATTATTAGTCATAGCTATATAGTACCTTCCAATGATTGCAACAGGCATTAGCTAAGTTCATTCATTAACTCTTTATTAAGCATTCCCAAAGTTAACTGCTGAGATTGAAGCACTCCTAACCTAACTCTAGGTCTTCAACAAATAAATATCTATTTACATCTCACAAAGAAGTTGGAATTTCTCAAACCCCACCTTGTTTGCCACTCAACAACACTTCCATGTGCTAACACTGCTGTTCAAGACAGAAGACATTAATTAAATGATTAGCCTGAGCTTAGACATGTAAACAAACACAATTCATGAATTTGTTAATTGTTCTTCCCTGCTGTGGACATGAGCTATTGTTAGCAACAGTAATAATAGCGCTGACTGATTTCCAAGAGACACTTTGGATACAGAAGGTGAAATGAGCTCAGGGGTGGCCAAGGTGCTGAAAAGGAGCACAGAGTATTCTCTGAAGATGCCAACTGTACGATCGCTCTGTTTATACAGTCACGTGGAATACTGGTCAAACAAAAATAACCTAGTCGATGGATATGAGAATTTGCACCAAACACTGACAATTCAATTGTTTTTGCCAGGCTCCCAGCACTCAGAAATAAAATAATTTAGATACTATCTCCAAAAAAATGCCATGCTTTGAAAACAATATCAAGCATTAGCCTCTCCTCTCCTTTCAGCAACAGGAAGATTTGATCTGAATAAAAATAAAACTAGACGGTGCAGATTGATGTTCCAACATTTCCCAGGATTTCTTTATAAATGAACTATAAATAGCAATTATCAGCAGACATGTGTACACTGGACATGGAAGACATACGCTGGTTGACAACAGTTTTCCAATAGGAAACACGAGGATAACTAGAAAGCAAACCAAAGTATTTTTTCTGCTGTTTATTAACACGTCAGTTACTGCTTCGTCCATAAAAATTTCATAAAATCCCGTAAACATTTCCCCATGTTCTTCATTCACATGAAAACCTAATGATACTATTTCCTGTGCCATGTTAACGGGGGTCGATGGTGACTCTGTTGATGAATGAAGTGGTATGATCTGATTTTTATGGGCTGGGCTGTAGGTTTTCTGTCACTATAAGCCTGGAAATAAGATCAAATTGAAATCAAACTGGGCCATTGGCCCAAGAGAGGAATACTCTCTGCCAAGCAAAGACAGACTCCTCCAAATGACAGACGGGGTGGGGAGGGGAGGAACAGTAGGGAACGTACACACTTGAGAGGGAGGGAAGGGAGAAGTGAATACAGGACAAAAGATCCCAGAAGAGCCAGAGTTTCTTACAAAGAAATACAGAGGACCATGGGGCAAAGACAGGAATCCACAAACTCAAACTCAGGAGCCACCTTTCCCATTAAGACATTTGAGATTGATAATCGCTGTTACTTTTAATGTTCTACAAACTTCAAGGCCCAGTTTAAATCCCATCTCCTCTAGGAATTTGTCCAGTGTCACCTCCTGCATGATGTGTTTCCCTTCATCTTGTGAACTCATAAGCTGAATTCTACCACAGTGATTCTTGTGCTGTCTTGGCTCTCCAGCCAGACTGTGAAATTCTGGAGGGCAGGAGCTGGGCTTCACACCCTTCAAATTCCCCACAGGACCTGCACATGGCATCCCTCACACTGCAGATGCTCAAAAACACACTTGTCAAATAAATTAATCAAGCAAGTGACTTTCTTCTTTTTTTATTGAAGTATAGATCATTTACAGTGTTGTGTTAGTTTGAAGTACACAGCAAAGTGAATCCGTTATATATATAGATATTCTTTTTCAGATTCTTTTCTATTACAGGTTATTACAAGATATTGAATATAGCTCCCTGTGCTACACAGTAGGTCCTTGTTTACCTATTTTATATATGGTAGTGTGTATCTATTAATCCCATACTCCTCATTTATCTCTCCCCCACTTCCCCCTTTGGTAACCATAAGTTTGTTTTCCATGTCAGTGAGTCTATTTCTGTTTTGTATATAAGTTCATTTGTATCACTTTTTTTAGATTCCTCAAATAAGTGATATCATATGACATTTGTCTTTCTCTGTCTGACTTACTTCACTTAGTATGATCATCTCTAGGTCCATCCATGTTGCTGCAAATTGCATTAGTTCATTTTTTATGGCTGAGTAATATTCCATTGTATATATGTACCTCATCTTCTTTATCCATTCATCTATTGTTGGACATTAAGGTTGCTTCCATGAATTTCTTCTAATAGTCATAGAATCTGAACACTTTTACTGTCTGAATGAAAGAACTTAAAATATTACAAGAAAACTTGGGGAAAATACTATGGGAAGAGTATTCTGCAAGTCGTGGTGGTCGGCATTTAAATAAAACTCAAAACATATGGCCAGCCAACTTGCTTAAAGAACTTCCTCTCTGCTTTCTACTAACAGATTTTCCCACTGACATCAAACAAGGTGAAGTGTATGTCCTTTTCCCTTCACAATGGAAATGTAAAGGGTCATCAAACCTTGAATGGGGCTTCCCTGGTGGCACAGTGGTTGAGAGTCCGCCTGCCCATGCAGGGGACACGGGTTCGTGCCCTGGTCCGGGAAGATCCCACATGCCACGGAGCGCCTAGGTCCGTGAGCCATGGCCGCTGAGCCTGCGCGTCCGGAACCTGTGTTCCGCAATGGGAGAGGCCACAACAGTGAGAGGCCCGCGTACCGCAAAAAAAAAAAAAAAAAAAAAAAAAAAAAAAAAAAAAAAAAAAAAAAAAAAAACCTTGAAAATGAGTGAATGAAGCTGGGAATTCAAAACTGAGTGAAGGTCTCATCTCTGCCTTCATGAAGCACACCATCACCCAGGAAATATAAAGACACAGATATGAAAACCAATATTGTGAAAGGCAGGGTAAGATTAAGTTCCAAAGCCAAAAACAACAATGTTGATTCAAATAAAACAGGTAAGGGCATGAGGGAAAGCCTCTTGGAGTAGTTGCTAAGTCTTGAGCTAAGTCTTGAGACATGTACCAGAGTCCACCCACCAAGTGAGGGGCAAGGGTGTTCCAGGCCGCAAAAGCAAGAACCAGCACAACGTAATGAAAAGAGTCCAGGTTTTGTTCAGTGAAGATCTGGGTTCTAGTCTGACATCAGCCTCTTACAAGATGGATGGCCTTGTTTGAATCACTCTCTTCTCTGGACCCCAGTTTGTTGATCTTGGAGTAGGAAGGTTCACTGCCAACCTCAGTGGATTCTTGTAATAAACGTGATGATGCGAAACTGCCTGGCAAAATATTTTGCAGAAGGCAAAGGCTAAAGATCTCAGGATGTATTTGGGAAACAAATCAATCAATGAAGTATTTGCAAGAGGGACATACTATGGACCCAACACTCACTGCCCAAACACAAGGAGAATATAAGCAATCAGTATATTTCACTTCCTGTGAAAGCCCTCATGAAGCTTGTAGTCTAGTTGCCAACACAAAAACACCAAGGCAAGTGTGACCCAGGGCTCAGTGGAAACTAGGGTGACCAATCGTCCAGGTTTGACCCAGACCGAGTGTGCTACCAAGACCTGGGGTTTTCCATGCTAAAACCGGGGGAGTCCTGGGCAAAGCATCATGAGTTGGTGACCCTACAGGAGACATGCAAGTTACAAGTTCTGCAAGAGCTCCAAGAAAGGAACTGGTACTAGAATTTATATAATTGGGGGACTTTGTAAAATAAGGACTTTTTAGACCCCCTACACTCAGCTATTTCTCCATCTTTCTGTTCGCAGGATTCTGAACATTTTTTTGGAAAGAAGATCCATTCACCTTAAAACTCAAATTTAGACAGGACCCTGAGCTTTGAATATGAAACCTGGTTTTCAGGTTCTGTTGGATATAGGCAAACACTGTTTTTCGCATTTTGAACATGGATAAACTGAGCTCCACAGACAGGTTAAACTACCTGTCCAAATCAACGACACAGCTGGAAATAAAACCCAGTTTCTTTACCTCCTGGTTCAGTATGTATTTTGGGATATATAACATAGGCTTCAAACAGTGTTTAAGTTCTATTTAACCTTAGTGGGGAATATTCCAATTAACATATCCACCCCTAGGGTGTTTCTCCCAGTTGAAATTTTCTTCCTTTTCTTTTCGTAAAGTGGAGACACTCTCCCACCAACCCCCCATCTCTTTTTTTTTCCTTACTAAAGCTGGCAAGTGTCTGTGCCTTTTTGGCTTTCTGTTCAATTCAACTCAAGAGAAGCTTGAAATATATTCCATTTTTTGTAACAGTTAGGAGAGAACTGTTAAGGGGTGGGGAAGATCAATCACTTGTGAAAAATGCTAGGTGTCCCATTATGGTGTGATAAAGTTCAGCTGCATAGCATATGCATTTTTTTTTGCTCTCTGAATAAATGGCAGAAGTCAGTTCCCCATAAATTCAAAATGTATATTAGAACATGAAATCATATTTTAAGTGGATTTCACATATTGCTTCTCTCCATCATTCTAAATACCAAAGATTAAGCTTGCCACTTGCTCTGGAGGTCTTTTCTCTCTCTCTCTCTGTCTCTCTCTCTCTCTCTTTTTTAACTTTTGTTTAATTAGATATGAAGAGTGTTTGGTGGCCTTTATTGCTCAGAACTACCTGAAAAGGAAAGGGAGGGAATGAGCTCTGCTTGCTGTCTCCGTTCCAAATGAGATTTATTTTCATTATGACTGTTTCTAGCCTCTTTCAAAATGGCACCATCACCCAAATGGTGAAGCTGACCAAAATATCTTTTCACTAAGCCAATTCCGCTCCTCCTTTGATACAGAACATTCTTTTTTTTCCCCCCTCATTTATTTTAAACTCTTTCAAGGATCCCACATAGAGGCAGTGTAGTACGGTGGTAAAGAATCCAGATGCTGGAGCCAAGATCTTTGAATTTAAATCCCAGCTCTGTCGCTTCCTAGCTCCGACACCTTGGTCAAGACACTTAACCTTTCTGTGTTTCAGTTTCTGTAAAATGAGAGGTAGCCACTCCTTTGATCATCATCAATATTGCTCCCGGGAAAACTCTCTCTACCAGACTCCTAGCCCAAAATGGGCCCATTACTCTGCAGCTATGATCCAGCTGTCAGTGTCTTTCATCTTTTAAAAATTTTTCTCCTCTTAATTGATCTGCAAAACTCACCATCCTCCTAGCAACACCCCCTGTGGGCTCCTTCTCCTCTTGCTCTAAACATCTCAACTCTATCTCTTTTCTCTCCTAGAAAACCTCACCTGAGCTTTAAATAATATCCTAAATGTATACCTTTTTTTTTTTTTTTTTTTTTTGGCTGCATTGGGTCTTCCTTGCTGTGCACAGGCTTTCTCTAGCTGCGGCAAGCAGGGGATACTCTTCCTTGCGGGTGCGCGGGCTTCTCATTGCGGTGGCTTCTCTTGTTGCGGAGCACGGGCTCTAGGCACGTGGGCTCCAGTAGTTGCAGCACGTTGGCTCAGTAGTTACAGCACGCAGGCCCTAGAGCGGGTGGGCTTCAGTCGTTGTAGCTCGCGGGCTCAGTAGTTGTGGCGCACAGGCTTAGTTGTTCCGCGGCATGTGGGATCTTCCTGGACCAGGGATCGAACCTGTGTCCCCAGCATTGGCAGGCGGATTCTCAACCACAGCGCCACCAGGGGAGTCCCTTAAATGTATACCTTTAACAGTGATTGCTCCTCTGAACGCCTGGCCCACACACCTGCCTCCTATCCCCCTTCACTTGGACAACTAACAAACGTCTCAGTGGTAACCTGACCTTAGATATTTCCCTGAATGCACTCCTCCAGGCTCCTTCCGACCTCGGTAAGTGGCATGACCATCCATTCTGTGGCTTGGTTCCAAAGCCTAGGAGTCAGCTTTGATTTTCTCTTTCCTTCACCCTCCCAAATCCTTACCCCAAGACCTCCACCCCTCAAATCTGTCCCTATCCGACCACATCTCTCCATTTTTATCGCTGCCATTTTAGATTTGGTCTGGATCTTTGTGGTGTCTTCTTACTTTCTGTCCCTGTACCCCACCCCACAATTTTCTCTCTACTGTGCAGCTGTAGAATTCAGAAAAAAATTAAAAGCAAATTAGATCTTATCAGTTCCCAGTTTCATGACCTGCCCTTGTCCACTGGTCTGCTTTTACATTTTGAATAAACTCCTGTCTCTTTACCCTGACCTTGTCAATGACCACCATGAGTGAGCCTCTGCCGACCTCTCCACTTTTCTTCCCCTGCTCCCCCTACATTTACATTTTTCACTTCTTTCTGTTTTGTAAATAGTCCAAGCCCATTTCTACCTTAGGAGGTCTTTGCAATAGCTACCTCTGACCAGAATGTTCTCCTCGGCCCGCACCTCCGCCCCACCCAACGCCAGAATCATTCAGGTCTCTATTCATAGTAACATCTCCAAAGAATTTCCTTGCTGTTCTACCTACAATAGCCTCAGCAGCAGTCACTTTCTGTGTCATTATCCAGCTTTATTTTTGTCATAAACTTCATCACTATCGGAAACATTATTTCTTTGTTATTCATGTATTACCTGTTATCCCCCTAAGTTCCATGAAAGTAGGCATCTTGTCTAGTTCACAATCCTGTTTCCAATATTTAAGAAAGGCCAAGTACAAGTTATGCTCTCCATGTCTTGGCTGAATGAATGAATTAATGAATGAACTTTTAAAATCTCTTAATTCCCTGAACTCATCCACATTACACTGGTGAGATGTTTTGCAGGCCTAGATAATTATATTGTAATTAGACTGAAAGAAAGGCATTTAAGTTGTAAATTAACAAGCAGATGAATGAGTGTTCTGAGGACACTGGCCACTTGTATATTGTCTGTAGAGTGAAATAAACAAGTCAAATCTGGCTGAAATTGTTGTGGGACAACTTGACTTGATGTAAGAAAAATCTTTTTGATTTTGAGGGTCATGAATAATTGAGAGAGGAAACTAAGAAAGGTGCTGGCACTCAATTCCTAAAGCACTTGACAAAAAATAGCCCGTGACTTGCCTTCAATGCTTCGGTAATTTGTTAATGTACTGTCATTATTAGTAGGCTACATAACATAAACATATTTCATCCATTCTAAGATGCACATTTTCCCATCTCTGATATCAGAATGTATCTTACAATTGATAGTGGCAGTATCTTTTCTTAGTGGTATATAAAATGATGGTACTTAACATATGGCATCTTAGACTCAAAGTATAGTGATTTATTATAAGTTACGTTCATTGAATGCTGGCTTTGGGCAAGCACTTGCAAGTGTTATCTTATTGATCTTCACAAGAAGCCTATAGAATAGGTAACATTAGACTTATTTTATAACTAACAAACTAAGGAACATGGAGATTAAGTAACTTCTCTAAAATCATACAGCTTCTAAGTGCTAGAGCCTAGAATCTAATCCAGATCTATCCAGCCCTCAAGCCAATTCTCATCACCACTCTACTATGATAACTATTCATTGTTAAATTAGGTTCTGTACATAAAATACAAACTCAAAAATGAGTCACAAAGCAGGTATTAAATTCACGTTAGTTCCCTTCCTCCCTTCTCTTTTACAGTTGCCTGAATGTGAGAGCACGAACTGTGCTCTGATTCCATGATTTACGTAAAACCTCTTCGAGGGCAAGCTTTGGCAGTCAGAGCCTGAGGTCCAGTTTTTTGAAAAGATCTGAACCCATATCAAAGGCAGGAAGTTAGCTTGGAAATCAGTGGGACCATATAATGATTGGGCTGCTGAAGGACCACTCCCTGATGAACAGGGCTGAAGAGAACAGCCAAGTGGGATGCTAAAAAGATTAGACTTTGGAAGCAGGTGGGTCAGACGTACTAGAACAAGCATAGGAGGTAGAGCACAGTAGGAAATGCATTGGTTTTTGAGTCTGACAGTCTTGGGCTCAAATCCTACCTCTTCTTCTTAATGTCTCTGGGCCTTAGTCTTCTAATCTCTAAATGAGAGGAGGTGCTATTTCTGCTACAGTATTGCAATAAGGATTTGTTTAGGTCGCAAGTGTTTATTGAGCATTTTCTATGTGCATGTGAGCTATATCATTGAGTAAAACAGATATATATCCCTGCCTTCATTTGGCTTACATTTTAGCAATTAGTGCTAATGGATGCAGAGCGTCCAGCATATTACTTGGTGATTCGTAAATAAAAGTTATTGTTAAAAAAAAAAAAGTTATTGTTAAAACTATTATATAGGAGTATTCACATCCGATATTATGATTAGAACTGCTGTCCAGTTGAAGTTCGCCCAAGAATTCTTAATGAAGCGCCAGACTGATCCCATCTCGGGGCCCTTTGTGCCTAGGTCTCCTCTGCCAATAGCCGTCTTCCCCAAGATCACCACACGTCTGCTTCCTCATCATGCCGTATCTGGTCCAAGGTCACCTCTCAGAGGAGCCGCTGCCTAAACCAGCCTCTTCTTCCTGGCCCAGCCCCATGTGTCTATCACCTCACCTTAGTTATCTGCTTCAGAGACCTCACCGCAATCTGAAATTCTCATTTTTAAACGTGTTTGCTTGTTTACGTATTTACTGTCCTATCTCCGACTAGAATGTGAGCTCCCTGAGCACAGAGACCCATGCTCTTTGCACCTAGAACAGGCCATGGCACTTAACATTTGTATGAATTAGCATCAGTGATACACCTTGCTTTGCTAGAAGAAAGCTGTAACGTATATACATGGTGAGTCAAGGATAAAGCTGGCGACCTCAGGAGCAAACACTCAAACTTTACTACCAGCAGCCAAAGAAATACAGAGTTAGCAGAATGCTACAGAGGCTGGCTTCCAGACCCTGAAAAGACAAATCACTTCATTTCATTCTGAGACCTGCAAATTCTTAGAATCAAGGTGTTCAAATGATTGCACACTGAAGACAACAAAACCAATGGGAGCATAGGAATAGGACTGAGGTAGGAGATGATGAATTCAGGTCTGCTTGATCATGGAACTCCTCTGAGAAGGCAAGTGTGGCAACTAGGAGAAACGAACGTCTATCGTTTATTTAGCCTCAAAAAAAAAAAAAACCTTCTGACAATACTTCAAGCCCAGGGCCATTAAAACAGAGTCATCCTGGGATTCCGGGAACTAGCCTGACAAGGAAAGGGGATCAATGAATCAACAAGAAATTTATTGAACATGTACTATATGCCTAACCTGCATCAAGTGAATTGGCTTAAAGACAGAATGCAACGAGAGCCCCAGAGGCTACACTGACGTTAGCCTTCTTTAATATTTTTATAAATGATCTAATATAGTAATATGCACCCAATTCTCCAGGTCTGCTGAACAAACAAACTCTTCAAGTTAATGAAATACTGAGCTGATTGAATAAAGGGGCAGAAAGAGTTCACAATGCTACCCGATGCACGAAAGAATAGCAAAGGAGGAGCTTCGTGAGTGTAGAAAACTGTCTTGAACAGGCAGGAGTCCTGCCCCCCTAGGGAGAGTAAACTGAAAGGTTATGGAGGCCAAGGGCCTTATCTATCTTCTTTGTCACTGCATCCAGAACCTAAGACATAACAGGTGCTAATTTGGTGAAATAGAGGGGGAAAGGCACTAGACATCTAAGATATGCCTTCCATTGGATTTCAAGGCATAGGTGGGGTAGAGGCACTGGATAGGAGGAAGAGAAGCTAAAACTGTGCTCATAGCCAGCCTTGTTTCTTCATTCCTGAGACCTGAGCGGACAATGGGTTGACCATGCAACCGTCAAGACCCCTGACTCTCCTGACAAGGGGGAAGAAGTGGGACAGAGAGAAGGTGGGTAATTTTCAGCCTGAACAAAATGGCCAACACAAGAAGCCTTTGTCAGATGAGAACATTTGGGAAATCAAGACTCTCCTGCTTCCCTCGGTCTAACAATGCAAGATCTGAACAGCTAAGGATTTTCCTTTGTTGCATGATCTAAAATAAACATTTGACAAGTTTGATATCACTGGGCTTTCAAATTATACCACATTGTCACTGGAGCTCAGCAGTGACACTGTCTATGGTCTAATTTCCTAATTTCAAGAGTCTCCCCAGACAGAAGCCTGAAACTTAAACAACAGCACAAGAGGAGAAAAATCGAAACCGTTTCATCAGGAATGGGCTTTTTTGGAATCTCTGGCTCTGTCAAATGTTCTCCCTCCTGCTGCCAAAAACCAGGTGTTTGCTGGGAGGAGTAACTATGGACGATATGGTGGGAGACGGCGGAGATGTTTTAACCTGTGCCACCTTGCTGTGCCCTTAGAATGAAAAGCCAAAGTGGGGACAGAGCCAAATCTCCTTCCGGGCCTGGAGGAAGGCAATCACAGAAAAGGTATGGCCTGGATTCCTCAAAACATGAGGGAGGTGGCTGCTGGCTGCAGGATGAGTGATTAGAAAAGGAGTTTGTCAAAGAGCCAGAGCTACCCTCCAGCTAAATGCTTCCCAAGTTCTACTGGCTGGTCTGCAATAAGGAAGAGCATGATTGAGGATTACAATGGTCAAGTAGCAAGAACACAGCATTGTTAAATGGCCCAGGTCCTCCCTTAGCAAACAAATCTAAAACACCAGAATCCTGACGACTTTATTCAAGGGTCCCTCTTCTCAGGACCAGCCACATGCTCTCACACCTTTGAGCTTTTGCTCGTACTTCTTAATTCTAGCCTGTTCCCACCTAGAATGTCCAACTTAAGAACACAATTCTATCCTTTCCTTCAAGACCCAGCTCAGATTCCATGCAAAGGAACCCAGGCTTTGGAGCAGGGCACATGAGGAATCTGATACCAGGTCCATCGCACATGAGATCTGTGCCTATGGGAAGCCACTTAACTCCCCCAAACCATTGTCCTCACCTGGAAAATGGAGCTGACACGATCTATTTCATTCATAGGGTTACAGATACCATGGGAGAATTACAGAGGAGAACAGAGGCGGACAGGTAGCAAATTCTAAATCAGCACTACAAGGGGGTTTTAACTGAGAGTAAAATATGAAGGAGTAGCTAAGGGAAAGATGCAGTTTGCAGAGGTTCAGATGGTAAATCTGGAGGTCAGGGAAGGGACTGTCGGGGAGCTATCATGTCCCTGAGGACCAGCCATTGCATAGGGCACTGGGAGATACAGAGGTGAGCAAAAATATGACCCATTCACTCAAGAGCCTTCAACTGAATGAAAAAGAAGTGGCCTTTGGAACCAGGCCCACTTGGGAGTGAATTCCAGCTCAGCCATAGTCTAACGCTTGGTCCTGGGCAAGTGATTCAAATTCACCCAAGCTACTTTCTTAGCTGTAAGATGAGGTTAATATCAGCTACCTCACAGCGTTTTTCTAAAGATTAAGTGGGATACCTCCGTAAGAGCCAGTCCTACAGGAGAAGGCATAGACTTTCCTTATTTCCTTCTTATTGGAGTTTTCTGCCATGCCAGAAACATCCAAGTGTTTTGTTTTCATAAAGGTAATAATATAAGATTTGTGGAAAACAGACACCAAGTGTATTTTTTTCCATCTCCCTTTCTAAAAAACTACCAGTATACAAACTATTGCCCTATGTGTACTGGTTTGGATGAGCATGGTGGCTCATCCAATATTTATACAATATTCTCTTCTTCTTCCTGAAAAATAAAGGATCTAACGATTTGAATGCTTCCCCCGCCCTCATGATCAACAGCAATGCTGATCTGTGTATGTTTCCACTAAATTATGTGCCATACTAGATAAAAGATTTGTTTTGAAAAACAGCCACTTCCAAAAATAAGAGAGTTTATCAATTCCAATCATTCTTATCCAAAATTAGTTGTCAAGTTTCAATGGCTGAAATGAATTTAACAATATAAATTTGGTACCGCTGCTGAATGACTAATGCAACCCTGTAGAGCAGGCCTGAATACGCAGCCCTGCTGGGGTTCACCAGCTACGTTTAACATATCAGCACTTTTGTGTTATAATAGAGCCTATTAACAACACTTGACTGACATTAGATGTGGTCAAACTAAGCATCAATTAAAAAAATATGCTGACCTCCCCCAAACTTAAGAAGCCATTGTCCCACACTCACCAAAGGGAAATCGGAATAATTACTGTGGTGTTATGAAACCAACTTATTTGACCAATAGACAGCAATATTTTTTCACTGCCACAAAAAGCCAGCAAATACATTATGATGCTGTAGCAATACTGATATTCATAAAATCTCATTAGGCCAACTGGAAGTCAAACATTAGCCAATCATGCTCCTGACTCCTACTTACAGATCAAAGTTAAAGACGTGCTTTAGCCAGTTAGAAACAAAATTGAATTTGAGATCCGCATGGCTCTCATTAAGTTGCTCTCTGTTAGGCTGTGTTTAAGACAAACAGCCCATAGGGAGCTTTTCCCAAACCAACAAGAAGACCGCCTGCCCACATCAGTCCAGGAGTACCATGACTGTTCATTCATTTAAATAAACACATTTTCAAGCAGGCTGGATTTCCATTGCCCTGCTTTCTCTCTTGCTCGGTTATTTCACCTTAAGCTGATTTATTTACAGCAAAATGAAAATCCTGTTTGAACCAAATAATTCTCATTTTCCGAATATGCATCTCTGTATTGTGTCCACAGTACAATAGGCAACTATCTTCCTTGTGTGTTTCTTTCCTCTTACATTAGTGCTTAATGAAAAGGAAAGACAAACAAACTGACTTAAACAGGTGTCATGAGTGAGCTGAGCTTCATGCAGAGGAAAACGAAGTTGAGTCAGGCGCGTAGCGGAGTTGAACTGGCACCCGGTGCAGAAGCAAAATCTCAGAATCCTCAGCTGTGGGGACAGAGCAGGGACTCCTTTTCCTAGATGAGACCACGTTTTGAAATTCCAATAAGCCGCACATGCCAGCAAAATGCGCCTCCCCTCATGCCGAGATGGTCCACTGCTTCTGCTACATCATTTATAGCCCACAGCTGGGGGTTATTCCACAGGGTCGCCAGGCCAGGGAGCAATACCCAGAGACTGACAGCTTTGAGCTGAGCCTCAGGTCCTCAAACACTGACTGTATCTCCATGGTGCCATTTTATATATGTGTGTGTTTGTGTGTGAATCCCATCTAGTTGGTTTATACAAGGGACATCAAACAGAAAGAGGTTGATGTGATTTTCTTTTTTGTTTTTTTTTTCTTTTCTTTTGCGGTACGCGGGCCTCTCACTGTTGTGGCCTCTCCCGTTGCGGAGCACAGGCTCCGGACGCACAGGCTCCGTGGCCGTGGCTCACGGGCCCAGCCGCTTCGCGGCAAGTGGGATCCTCCCGGACAGGGGCACGAACCCGTGTCCCCTGCATTGGCAGGCGGACTCTCAACCACTGCACCACCAGGGAAGCCCTGATGTGATTTTCTTGTACCCTTTCAAATGAGTTGCTTTGGAGGATCTGTTTTAAAATAACTGAGAGCTTCACCACATTACCTATAAGGCACAGCCTTCATTGCTTGCAGTGCATGGGGAAAGCATGAGTCTATGCCTTGCTCCCAGTGCACAGATTGGAAGGTAAATAAACCTTCTGACTCTGCACATTGGCAGACCCAGAATTTCTACTTGGGGGGCAGAGGTTGGGCAAGCAGGTTGAAATGGGGGCTGAGGGAACCTGTCTCAATGTGACATTTTGCATGGTAAGCACACTGTTTTGACATAGCAGATTCATTTGGAAGTCTCCAAGTCTCTCCAAGCTACTCTGATATACCTACTAGGAGTAACTACAGTTGTCTCTTGGTTAGTATCTGACTTGACTCCTTTTTAAACCTCTTAAAACGTGGAAGCATTTGAGGAAAGGAAAATAATTTAACCAAAATATCAGAAGCTTTCCTTTTTTACAACAGAAATTTCCAATGGACATATTACCAAATAAATTCTAAGATTAAAAATTATAAATTATTTTTCATTAAAAAATTAACTGGATGTTGGTGTTTAGGATCCTGTACTTGAAAATGCATGAAATTTGATCAAACTAAAATTATGACAACAGGCACGACTTATGCAAAAGTATTACGATGAAAATTTTAAAAACCTTTGTATAGAAACTTCCAATTCACGAAACATTTTCAAATAATATGAACTCTGGATCTTTGTTGAAACTCTGTAAATGAGGTGGACAAGATACCAATATACCCATGCTGTACATCACAGAGGAAACTGAGGCTCACAAGTGAAGTGGATTGCTTGCATTCAAACATACAGTAACATGAACGAGTACATCCCAGTGCCCCAAATAGCAGCTTCAAGTTCACAGCCTCTTTTACCATACCACAACTTTGTCTCCTCAAAAAAATGTTTGTTAAAGATAACCCCTCTGGGTGTAGAACAATTATATCCCAGTAACAATGAGGACTCCTAGAACCTAGTTTTTGGTTTCCAATACCATTCTTCAATAAAAGAAACCAGAGATCCTTACATAAATGCCTGATTCTCAGACTGGGGCAAGAAATAAACTCTGGAGTATCTTGCAATGCCAGAAAGTAAGGAAGCGCTCAAACACACATACACGCATACACACACACATACACAATGATGGGAACATGTCAAAGGAACCCAAGAGCCAACCAGAAGGGTTACCAATTGCCAAAGCTGAAACAAAATAAATAACACAGATTACTTATTTCTTAGAACTCAGACTAGAAAATAAACATCCATGAATCCCTACTGATATAAGTAAATAATTGAAATAAATAAGTAAATGAAAGAGAGGAAACAAATATCCCACGCAGCAAAATTCCAAATAATTTCTGCACCTTCACCACCCTCAAAGAGGTGGAGAGTAACTCCAGCTTTTTAAGTGTGAGCAGTGCAATGAGAATCCCTTTCTTCCAAAGGGTACAGTGTGGGAAAAGGAAAAATAAAAGAATAACTTTGCAGTGGAGGAACCTGAAAAACACTCCTTCAGGTCAAGTTCAACATCGGCAGTGATAAGTCATGTTAATAGTATACACCCTTGACATGATGTGATTTACCTCTGTCACCTTCCCCACAAAATCCCATAAGCCTAATCTAATCGTGAGAAAAAAACCATCAGACAAATCCCAGTTGAGGGACATCCTGCAAAATCCCTGACCAATCCTCTTCAAAACTGTCAAGGTCATCAAAAACAAGGCAAGTCTGACAAACGGTCACAGCCAAGAGGAGCCTAAGGAGCCGTGACCACTAATGTAAGGTGGTGTCCTGGATGGAATCCTGCTGCAGAAAAAGGACATCAGGTAAAGAATTAAGGAAAGATGAATAAAGCACGGACTTAATAGTAAAGTATCGATAATGGTGCATTAATTGTAACAAATGTACCATACTAACATCAGATGTTAATTACAGGAGAAACTGGGGGTGGGTGGGATTATATGGGAACTCTGTATTACCTTTGCAATGTTTCTGTAAACCTAAAACTGTTCTAAAATTAAATGTTTATTAAAAAATGATGTGTGTGTTGTCTCTGCAACAAAGCCACATACATGACACACAAACCATTTTACATGATCTAAGGATGGGATTTAATTCAGCGTAAACAAGGAAACTTAGCTATGCTTTCTGTACACTGGCCCTAATGGCAGCCCTAAGCCTTCAGGCATCTAAATGTTTTATAATGAATATTTTAAATCTATAAGATCCTCCATAATCTGTGGGTCATCCTTCTTTACCACCGAGCAAACTAGTAAAAGATCAGAGGCAACAGCTGCTAAGGAAACAAGGGTAGCTTGGGAAAAAAAATGTGTTGCAGGTGGTCCCAACTGTGCTCCCTGATTCCAGTCCCAACAGTACTCTACTGAGTGGTGGTGAAAGATGAAAAATCAGTGAGTCACTCACAGCTGGGGGAGTAAAAGGAAACAACTTCAGCTGGAGTGTGTGTGTACCCGGTGTGAAAGAGATTGGAAAACTGTAACTCTTAAATGTCTTGGGTATTGACAGAGCAATCCACGTGGTGGCTAAGTGGACATTAGTGTACTATACAGTACCTGTCGGAACCTCACAAACTAAGTTATTTTCCCTCCTACCTATACACCAAGAGGATATAATCTACTGAGGGGAAAAAAAGAATTCTTGATTTTTAAATTGAGCTAAATTGCAATGCCCGGGCAGGGAGTGGGGCCCAAGCAAGACTCTAGTCAGTGAAATGAGATGTTGTGCTGAGCTCCTCCGAGCCTGGTCACTTCAGATCACCCACCTCCAGCAAACGCTGGGCAATATCCCATCAGCTCATTGACGGAGTGGAGGCCCTCTGACATCTGCTCTGAGATCCCATCTTTTTAGTACCGAACAGCATTTTCCTGTCTCAAAGAATCATGGTGCGGTCTCAGCTTTGCAAGAAACCTGAAAAACTCTTGTGTTCAGCAGATCATTTGATACCTGATGCATCACCATAGGATGTCTGCCAAAGGATCCTTCAGCCTCTCTTTGGGACAAGAACCTCACTGCCTTTCAGGGCATGTCCCGAGGGCATTATTGTCCTTTCTTGATCCCATTTCTCTGACATCCTCTCTTACTCTTACTCCCCCACTCCAGCCATCTGATCTCACTGTTGCTTGTGCACTCCATGCACACTCCTGCCACAGGGCCTTTGCACTTGCCTCTTTCTCTACCTGGAATGCAATACTGCCATATACTCACATGACTTACTTCCTCATCTTCTTCATATCTGTGCCCAAGTGTCGCCTGCTCAATGAAGCTTTCCCTGACCACCTCATTTTAAATTGTCCCATTCCCACCTTCATCCCCAACACTCTTTAATGACTTAATTTTTCTCGACAGCATTTATCTATCTATCTATCTATCTATCTAACCTACTATATATTTTCCTGTTTATTTCTTTATCATCTTAGTCTCCCCTCTAGAATATAAGTTCCCTGAGGTCAGGGTTCTTTGTTCACTGTTGTACCCCCAGCACTCAGAACTGTGGTTTGCATATGTCACTAAGTTCATACAAATTCATGAGTGAATAAATGCTTAACTCTCAGCAAAACTTTCTATTTGTTTGAGCAGCTCACATTTATAGAAACCTTATCCACCACCCCTATTTAAAACGTTAATCCATAATATGCATATATATGACATTCCACTTTAATGGTATTATAAACTTTTTATCAACATGTCTTTTAAGACTAACTTTCGGTGTAGAAAATGCAATCACCTTATGTATTAGAAGTGATGTTAAAACCATTTTCTTGGGCTTCCCTGGTGGCGCAGTGGTTGAGAGTCTGCCTGCCGATGCAGGGGACACGGGTTCGTGACTCGGTCCAGGGAGATCCCACATGCCGCGGAGCGGCTGGGCCCGTGAGCCATGGCCGCTGAGCCTGCGCGTCCGGAGCCTGTGCTCCGCAACGGGAGAGGCCACAACAGTGAGAGGCCCGCGTACCGCAAAAAAGAAAAAACAAAACAAAAGAAAACCCAAAACCGTTTTCTTTTGTTTCTTACTTAGGTAATGAGTGGGGAAATTCACAAATACATGTGAAATTCACTTCTCATCTCTGTACTCCTCTCTTTTACACAGAGCCCAGCCCACTGCTTTCCATATATGTCCACACTATAACTTGTACATGAATGTTCATAGCAGCATAAGAATCAAAAGAAAAAATTACAAATGTCCATCAACTAGTAAATGGAAAAACAAAGTATGATGTGTCTATACAAAGGAAAACTACTAAGCAATGAAAAGAAATAATCTACTGATACACATTGCAACATGAATGAACCTTCAAGACATTATGATACATGAAAGAAGCAAAATTTACATAGTATATGATTCTCTTATATAAAAAATGCTGAAAAGGCAAACCTACAGAGACATAAAGTAAACGAGTGGTTGCCTGGGGTTAAAGGTGGGATTGGAGCTTGAGGGCAAATGGACATGAAGATTCTTTCTGAGGTGATGGAAACATTCTAAATGTGGATTGTGGTGATGGTTGTACAATTATGTAATTTACTAAAAATCATTGAGTTGTATGTTGAAAACAGATTAATTTTATTGAGTGTTAAACGTACTTCAAGATATTCAAAAATGAAAAAAAAAAAAAACTGTTCAGGAACGAGCCAGGCGCTGTCTCACCATTACTATTGTGTCCCAAGTCAATACATTGGACACAGACAGAGGAAGAACAGCCCCAAACAGTGGTTCTCTACAAGGGCAAAAACTAACTCTAGTTTTATCAGAGTGAGAAAATACTGATGACACTGAACCCCAAGATATATTACAGTATCACAGAGGAGCATTGAAAAAGAAGTTTAAAAGTGGTCTCTGCCCTTGTGGGTATTTTTCAACTGAAAGAAATGAGATGTTCAGATAAACTCCCAATTTAAGAATATCTTAATTCCTGAGCCCCCAAAGAGAGAGCAATTCATCAAGCATTTAGTCGTTCAATTTTCAAGACATATAGGGAACATTTACTTTGTGCAATCACATACTAGGTGTTGGCGATACACAGATGCATCAGACACAATGAAGCACAGAATAGCTCTGATACTGTCACTCAGGGCTCAGGAAGATCCAAAAGAAAACCCCTAGTTCTCTCTCCCTACAGCTGAGACTTCCTGGGAGGATAGAAGAGAGGGCTTCGGCAAGCTCACAAATATATCTCTCTCCAGGATTCTACGAGAAGGATTAAAGCCCTAGAATGTGCTCCTGGGTTGACCAAGAAAGAAGAGAGGGCCTGGGGTGTTTTATATGTAATTCCCTCCCTCCCTCAAAGGCATGGCCTTCTGGGTTTCTGCTTCCCCGTCAGTCTCTTTTTCTCAGGCAGACAGTTCATCTGTTGAAATCAATAGGTAGGAAATCAATAAAATGCAAACATGGCACTTTACCGTTGCTGGTTTAGACTCTCTCCTTTCAATCCTGAAAACACCGCAGCGTTTCCTTCACGTCAGCACCCTTGGTGACTTAAAAGCCTCTTCAGTTTTTGCCATCTTACCGTTCTCCTCGGCTCTGATATGAAGTCACCTTGTTGTTTATCCAAGGAAGGTGACTATTCTAAAACCCAGGGACTCTGTGTCCTGGACTCAGTCAACCACTATGAACTGCACATTGTATTTTAGTCCCTTGAAGCTTTCCCATCAGCCCAACAGAAGATGGAAGTAAATGTGGACAGATTGTGTTGTCTGCCCAGAGTGGTCAGAGGCGGCCTATGATCATAGAAAGCTCTCTGTCCCGGGAGCCATTCAGATGGAGGGCTCAGGATGTGTCAGAGATCCTGGAGTCAACATTCTGACAATGTTCAAGGTTGGCCTACA
>NW_006774075.1:1145001-1146247 GCF_000442215.2 Lipotes vexillifer
CACGACCATTAAAGTCCTTCTGATTCTGAGATTTTGTTATTCTAAATGGGCGTGATCGATCCATATATTAGGAAAGCAAAATAGCCGTGGTCGATATTGGGCTGGACAAAGAAGCCCCAACCCCACAGAAATTTCTAGAAACATCTGAAGAGAAGCAGATTGTCAAAGACCAGAGAAGCAAGTCAAGGAGGTGGGGCCTGGGTGCATTAATATCAGTGGGACTACATCTGTACAGAGCAACTGAAAAAGTCAGAAATATTGGGATACATTATGAGGTGAATAATACAGTATGATGGTTGAGGTTTGAGGCTGAACTGGGTTCCCGTTTCACTTCTGCCATTCCCTACGGTAGCTCAGCAACCTCATGCAAGTTATATAACCTCTTCTGGACATTCTCAATTAATAGGTCAGTTGGGAGTCCTGGGAACCTGCATTTAACAGAGGACAGAATACTTGTCTTAGTGCCAAACCATTTATTGTTGGTTTTGTTCTTTGATAAGCACTCATCATCGAGGTCCTGGAACATGCCAGAACCTTGCTATAGTAATGCATGTGAGACATGTCTCTCAGTCCTCTCAATTTCCATGTGACACAGTGACAGTTGTCCTCATTTTAAAGACAGACACTGAAGCTCAGCCAGGTAAGTGACTTGCCCCATTAAGCGTCAGAGCTGGGGTTCCAACTCACATCTTATGACTGCCGCCCAGGGTTTTTTTTCCATGATCTCATGGTGCCTCAGTCACCTAAATCACTCCTCTAGCAACAACTCCAAGACCGATGATGCGGGCAGACATACGGGACTAGTCATGGGATCTTCCCAGACTAATTCTGACATGTCTTTCATAGCAACAAAGAGCAGCTGCATTTCAAATACGATGTCACTGGCTGGAAATGGCATGCCGCCCAATGCATGGCCTCTTTAGACATCCTGTGAAAATGTCCTAAGAATACTCTTGCAAAGTGTTTATTTTCTCTGGTAATACTAAATACAAATGTTGTCTCCCTGGAATCTGGTAGCTTGGGGCCTATGTATAACTTTATAAAAGTAACTAATGCCTCTACACAGTTCCCTACAGAGGCCTCACTATATATATCATTAGTTCACAAGCTTCACTGTTGGGTAAAAATGCCATTAGAAAACATATCATTTACCCAATAGACTGAAATGGATCCCAAGGAGCTCTTCCAGTCTATCAGGTAATTATGGGGTAAAGCCTTTATTATCTACTGGAGAAAAAGGAATGCC
>NW_006774075.1:1146257-1153460 GCF_000442215.2 Lipotes vexillifer
GGAATGCCGCTCCGGGGGGGCATGAAGGTCCTTTCTTGCTGCTCTTCGTAATAAATAGATGATCTCATTTTGTGATAACAACCATTGAACCTATTCTGATTTCTGGGGCTTTTTTCAAACATCCTTTTGTTGCTTTTCTTTTATCTATATCTATATATATATATGGCCAATAGCTCCAAGCCAACCATAAATAATAAAATACCTAGAAATTTCATTGTAATCCCATTCATAGCTCTATTTAGCAGAAGAGAGTACAAAATCCTCTGGAATCTCATTTATTTCACAACTGTGGTAATGACCACTTAAACAGGCAGCATATGGCATCCTCTTATCTCCCAGGGCCTTTGGAAGCTTAGAAGCCACAGGCCCAGAGTCAGCTGACTCTTCAAATGCAACCACTCTGGGGACTCCAACTAGAAACACAGTGAATAACAAGGACTTAACCTTCACTCTCATCATCTCAAATCTTGAGGATCACTGGGCTAGGACTTTGCTTCCTCCCAAAAAAGCCACTCTTCAGAGCCTTAGACTGGAGTACGGCTGTATCCCCTGGACCTACCATGGTCCCTGGCATTCTGAGCCTCTGCGATAAAGGTGTATTGCATGAGAAAGTCCTTTCTTCCAGCTCTAACATCCTATAACTCAGTCACTCTATTCACTGCTTTGTTCCAGCACCTAGAAGAGTGCTGACACAGAACAGAATTACCTTTTTAGCTGGTGATGTTTCTTTCCTTTTTGCAACATGCCTCAACTGCAGTATTAACACGGCCCTTACTTCTTGAGCCTCCATCATCCCCCACTGTCCCACCCACAGTGAAAAACTGTCATGGAAGGAGGCGAATGGGGACATGACACAAGACTCATCCTTGAAAGCAGAATGGGGAAAAGGAGAGCAAAGAGATGTTCAAAGGCAGAAGAGGATAGTGGAGATTACAATAGGGAGGGCTAGTGAGGAACCAGAAAAGAGACACAAACAGAAGATGGAACCTGTATATTTCCCGACCATGCAGAGTGTGCACAGCACCGCGCTAAAGACACCCCTGAGAGGCATGAAAAAGAACTATTGCTTCTTAGCCAAAGACCCACAGCACTCATCAGAGAAGAGTCAGCCTCCTCAGAGAAGCATAACCCAGGTTAAGACAATAATAATAATAGTAATGCCAACTCAGAGAACCACGTGGAAAAGATAGAACTAGAGACAAGAAGGCAGTGCCAAGGAGGAAAGTCAAAGGTGAAGAGTGCAAGCAACATACCTCAAACCATGGGTAGAGTGCCCGTTTGCCCTATTTTTCACATTCTGCACAAAAGTCAGTCAAAAGTCCTCACGATTTTTGGAAAGAGGTCTTAAAACTCAGTCTTTATGACTCTCTGCTGTCTTAACACTAGACGGGAAGCTCCTTGAGGGCAGGGCTTGGGCAGTGTCTACAAGCCATGGAAGAATTCTTGGGCTTCTTAGTGCCTAGTAGATGCCAGGCATTCTGAGGGATGACAGGAATTCAAGTGACAAAACACAGTTGCTCTGTCTTCAAGGAGTTTACCGTCAAAAGAAGGGAACCAATAGGAAACATGGCGCTTTAATTACATCTGGGATATCTCAGGGTAGACACGTGTAATGAGTCAACCACCACTTATATGTAATAATGCAGATTCTATTTCCAGGAAATTATCTGCAATCTTGAAGGTTACCTTACAAGGGAACAGGTTTCTCTTTATGCCATACACAGGTTATCTTACAGTAGTATACTGCAAATAGCATGGGGGGAACAGCACAACTGAAAGCATATTTAGTGGGATGTCTCATGTCTTTAATCAACTATATGAGATTTTGGTTAACAGATAGCCTTCAGGAAATGAGATTCCCCCTTAATCCTCTTTGCCCCTCCCTTCCAGAAAAAGAAAAAAAAAAAAGAAATAAGATAGAACTCCATAAACCATCATTATTTTTTTCTTGAACTGAAATGCATCTCTTTATTCATTAGGCTCTCTTGTTGGAAGCCAAAGTAGGACTGGATCAAAAAGGGTGGCGAAATGTGAGAGAATGCCCTCATGATAGCACCCAAATATTCATTTTAATATACAATTATTTATCAACTAGTATTTGCAGCTCACTGAGATTTAAGTAAATTCCAACCTATGCCTTCCAGAGTCATACAATCTAGTGCTGGAACACTTTTGCTAGAGGGGTTACCTGCTATTATGATATCTAGGTGTCTGTACTTTAAAGCAATGCCTGTAATGAATAAGGGCCACAAGTACTAAATGGCATGTTGCTGCTAGTGGTTTTTTAGAAGCACTACTCAAATAAACACATGTGCGACTGCACAGCAGAAGTAAAGAAACAGCAAATGTACCGAGTCTTTTCTTGGAAGAGCTAACAATAAGACCTTCATTATTGTTTTTTTTTAAATCTGACTTTGTACAACATCACAGCATGCTCTACAATCTTACTTGAAGCAGTTAACTGTGGGGTGGGGGGGAGTTGAATATTCCTCGGAAAAGACTGTCCATTTCTACCTGCTAATGGGCCAGCTAAAATGACCATTTATATGCACAATCATTTACCTGATGCATAATACTTAACTTGAAAATTATCACTAAGAGGTATTGCGAGCGCCAGCATTTGAGCACGGGGTTTTGGTGCAAATGCTAAAGCATTTCTACAGATGATGAAGCACTCAACAAAGTGCCCTTTGTAAGACAATAAAAATAAATGACTTCAAAAGCCATCAACGGGTGATGAAAAAAATATATTTTATAGTAAAGCAGTTGGAGATTTGGGGGTCAGCTCATATTTCACTATAATGGGTTTGTTTTGTCTTTTGTTTTTCTTTCTTTTTTAATCACAACCTACTCGGTATTCTCTACCTATAGCTTATCTTCATTTTTTTATTAATAATAAAAAGAGCCACTGTCATTTATGGACTCTTTCTTTGTGCCAGGACTGGGCTAAGCAGTTTGCAGTCACTATCTTATTGACTCTTTGCATCTCTTTATGAGGCAAGTTCTGTTATGACGTCCTGTTCTACAGAGGAATTTGTGCAAAGTCAGCACAAAATCATACCTTTTTAAGAAACTTTGTAGCTTTCAAAGTGTTTTGACATAGTCGGTCTGATTCATGTGGCCTGGTTGTAACTTTGAGCACTGAGGGGCTAGTGTGTATGTGTGTGTGTGTGTGTGTGTGTGTGTATGCACATATCTTTTTTTAGATACACGAATACCACAAACTAGAGAAGTGAAGTAACCTGTCCAAGGTGACATGTTTGCCAAGTGGTTGTAATAGACTACACCAAATGGCCACAATGCTTCACTTCCCTGTAACTACTCCCCTTTGCAATGTAATTTTGCTGTTCCTCCCACCAAGAGGAGGAGTCTCTTTCCCCTTGAATCTGAATTAGCCTTGGGATTTGCTTTGACCAATCCAATGTGTTAGAAGCAGCAACATGCCAGTTCTCAGGCTCAAGAGGTCTTACACTTTTCTGTGCTCTATTCGCCAAGAGAATGAGCTGTGCTAGCCTGATGGATGGTGAGAGACATATGGCCTAGCCACCCCCCTCATTCCAGGTAACGAGCCCCAAATCAAAGTGCCTAGCTTAGTGCCTAACCATCAACTCACTGCAAACACGTGCGTGAACTCAGAGGAGACAAACCCAAATTACAAAACTACAGAACTGTGAGCAAAAAAAAAAGATCATTATATTTAACCATTAAATCTTGGTGTGGTTTGTTACATAGCAAGAGCTGACTGACACAGTGGCAGTGCTGAAAACAGAGTTCAGAAGTCAATGTTTTTTATTTGCTACAGAAAAACTAGATTACTTTCTAATTAAAAAATAAATATTGGGTGTGGGAGGGTTAAAGTAGCAATAAAAGATAAAAACATGGAATTATTTGATTTAAACAAAAGGTAGGGGTTAACTAATCCTCCGTGTGTGTTTCATTACCAGATCATACCCACCATGCTACCAAGGAATGATGTCTCCCTAGGATTTACTGTAGCTATTGCCTTACATCTCCAATCTATCAGTGCTTCTTCCAGCCATGAGAGACTGTATCCACAGTGACTACATGCCCAATTTGAGCTCTGAAAATATAATGAGCATGAAAAACTTTTAGCAGTATTTACACACATAAAATTACCTTTTTAATTAACATTGCATTAGCTCAATATTCTCCAAATCTTATTCATTTACATATCACTTTCACAATCTTTGCTAATCTGCAAACTACCAATATTGTTATTTACTGAATATTTTTCTTTAAATGAAATTCAAATTGACTCACGTTTTTTACTTTGCTTAATCCTGAGATAATAACCATGAGATCACTTGTTTTGTAAACTAATGATATATTTTTCTACATAACTGGTAAAATAAAAATGCATACATTCACCTGTATACCAACTAAAATCATCCTGCTTGCCATACTCTGAGAAATATTGCATGACCCATAGTTGATTGACTTCAAATCTTTACCTTTGACAATTAGCTATAGGGGAAGGGCAACTTACCAGGCTTTTCTAGGCCCAAGGGAACTCTGATGGAGATGACAATTCCATTGGTCACTTACTTGACCAACACCCTGCCATCTGAAGAACGATGAACAAATGTTCTAGCCCTGGGCCCAGCAAGCAAATGTTATTTCATTGGTCTCAACTGAGTTTTTGACTCTTTTAGGCACACTTGATCTGAATAAGCTATCAACAGGCCCCCAGATGGCTTTGAGGCCATGAAACTGTTCATTCCCATCCATGAGGACTAGAAGATGGGTTTGCAAAAGTATTAGAATGTTCCCAATGCCCTGCATCATTTTTTAAATACTTTTGATCCTCAACATAAACCTTTAAGTAGAAGCATTTAAAGTCGTGGTTCCTGTGTCATTTACAAAATCAAGACTCAAAAAATGACCTCTCTGGGACTAAACAAGTTGCCTCTGATTCATCCAAGTAGGCACCTGCCAGTCCACAATAAACCAGCTGCAGCCCTGGCAACATATTTTTGCCCCTTCAATTATTGCCCACAAACAATATCAAGGAAATACCATAAAACGGAATAAACCTTAACTTAATCAAAACATTAAGTAAAAGCCTCCATGGTTTCTTTGAGAATAAGCTGGTGGACTTAAGTGAATTACTAACAGCCAAAAATCACTGTAATCAGGAAGTATGGACTAATGGATTAGTATCTACAGGAGGGATCATAGGGTAGGGTGTTAGAATGAAAAACACAGGCTCAAATCCTCTCTGGGTTGAATCCTGATTCTGTCTAAATATCTTGGGTAAATTATTTAGTTTCTCTCTTATTAGTTATTTATTTCCTCCATGTATGCACGGTGATAATAATGGTCATTACCTTGTAGGGTTCTTGTGAAGATTAAATGAGCTAATTCATTCAAAACCCTTAGAACAAGACCTTACATGAGTTAAGTACTTAACACTAGCTATTGCTGTAAGTAATTCTGATAGTTTCCTTTTTATGTCAATATGCGATAGCTACTTTGGGTGTCACACGCTCTATCCAGCTCCACATGTTTGCCAGCTCCTTGAAGGAGTGTGTATAGATCATGCTGATTAACTATGTATGGGTACCTGAAGATAAGAAAGAGAGCTCAGGGCTTCCCTGGTGGCGCAGTGGTTGGGAGTCTGCCCGCCAATGCAGGGGACAAGGGTTCGAGTCCTGGTCTGGGAGGATCCCACATGCCGCACAACTGAGCCCACGTGCCACAACTACTGAGCCCACGTATCATGACTAGTGAAGCCCACGCACCTGGAGTCCATGCTCTGCAACAAGAGAAACCACCGCAATGAGAGGCCCATGCACCACAACGCTTGCCGCAGCTAGAGAGGGCCCACGTGCAGCAACGAAGACCCAGCGTAGCCAAAGATGAAAATAAATAAATAAGTAAATAAATTTTTTTTAAAAAAAGAAAGAGAGCTCATACAATAGATGTCAGAATGAAAGTTCTAAGATACCTTGACAAACAGAACCTTGGGCACGGAGCCAAGAAAACTCAACAAGGATAAAAGTAAAGTCCCGCATGGTCAACTATACTTGAAGCAACTCTAAGGAAAACCTTGCTTCATAAAGTCTGGTTGGCCAGTAGCTGATGTGTGCTCCCCGACTGAGGCAGAAATGAAAAGAGCCATTGATGTCTCCCCTGACAAAACAATACGGAGGCCCATTTTCCCGAGGAGAAACGTTTCTGCGAGCCTTCGGGCCAACAAGATCACATCTGGTATAAGGTGCTTTGTTCTTGGTGCCACATTTTAAGAGGAATAAAATGAATAGCAGGCTGGATAAAGTATTGAAACCAAGTCACCTGCAGAATGGCTAATGGCCTCAGGGGTATCTCCACTTGGGCAAGAGAATCAAGTCAGTCAATATTTATGAGCACCTACTATGTGCCAGGACAGGGCACCAGGAATCACATGGTAAACAAGACAGACAGCATCTCTGCCCTCAGTAAGCTTACAACCAGTGCAGAGAGTGACACAATAAACATGTAATTAAAGAAATAGCAAAAATTACTTTAGGCCCTGAAAAGTGCTGCAAAGAAGATAAAATAGCTTATGCAATGCCTTTCTAAGGAAATGGCTCCAAGTGGAAATAATATAAAGACAACCAGATGGGAATAAGGAGAAAACGATATGTTAGATGTAAAGCATTTATCAAAGTGCCTGGCACATGGTACAAGACTCCATCACCAGTAGTAGCATCAACAATAACAACAGCAAATATTTCTGCAGCACTTACTGAACGCCAGACACTGCTCTAAGCTCTTTACATGCATTAAGTCATCTCTGTTGGATAGGAATCCTTATTACCGCATTTAAGAGGTAAAGACACTGAGGCACAGGGCACTTAGTAAGCTGTCTACGATCACACTAGTTACAAGCTAATGAGATCCAGGCTCTGGAGCAGGCAGCCTGACTCCAAAGTCTAGGCTCTTGGCTACTATGCCTTCCAAATACTGAAGGATCATCTCATAATCTCATTGAAAGGAATTGTCTAGGTACTGAGTTAGAACAGAGGGCAGAAATAGAACCAAAGTGAGGGAGTTTCTTTAAGGTCTTGAAAAATATCCTTGTGAATATGAATCAACAAATGGTCCTTGCACACCGGCATGTTTCCTTCACCCTGGTAGGCATGAGACTGGTGAAAACCACATGTTTATATTCAGAATAGACTTGCAGCAAGTGGATCGGCA
>NW_006774075.1:1153470-1168053 GCF_000442215.2 Lipotes vexillifer
ATGGGCAATGGTTTCCCTTCCTCCCTCTATTCTTTCATTCTCCCTTCGATGACCTTGTTATCTATATCAGGAACATCTGATCTTGAAAAGGATCCGCTAGTGATAAAAGGAAAAACGCAAGATTCGACTTAGTGTCTTGCCTGGTGGAGATGTGTTTTTAATGAAATGTTACAGGAGTGTAGTTTCTGGGAAATAATCAGTTTGCAAGTTGAAGAGAAAACATAAAACTCCACAGACACAAAGACTGGTGTGAAAAATACTTGCTTACCCAGCCCCCCAAAAATATTGCCTGCTGAACCTTCCTTGGCTGCATTCCTAAAATAATGCACTGCCTTGACATCCTGTGTCCAACTTTCTTACTTGCACTTCTCTCCTCGGCCATCATTAGAGGAAGTGCGGAGTTGTAAATAAAAGTATTGCTGAGCTACCTGGAATTGGGGATACAAATTCTAGGAAGCCAATGGACGATAACAACAACAATAATAGTAGCTAACAATTATTGAACAGAATAACGTATTTGTCACTGTTCTAAGTATTTCACCTGGAGTTCAGTACTTTTATTATCCCCAATTTGGAAATTATAAAACTGGCTTCTTAGGAAGGATATGTAAATTTACCAAAAGAAAAAAAAAGAATATTCTATTTTCTGGTGAGACAACAGATGGTCCAGTGGTGAGCACTGAACTATATTTTTCTTTCTCACCTCCCATGGGTCTTTAAAGAACTCTGAAAGTAACACTGAAGAGGTATTTGAGAAATTAATCAGCCAGTTCTTACCAGGTGTTTAGTCCATACCTGGTATGTGGGCGGTCTCTTAGTTTTGCAACCAGCAACCCCATCAGATTGCCAAGGGCAGATAGGGTGCCTCCCAAGGACCTAGCTGAATACCTTGCACATAGTAGGTGCTCAGGAAATACCTGCTGGTTGACTCGTTTCCTCCTCTAGGCCCAGCCTCTACCTGGGGCCGATGATACTGAGGATGCTGTTCTTGGTGCTGGTGATGGCTTTCTCTCCTTATCCACCATTATTTTTTGCCCTTTTTTTGTCCTTCAGGGTCCAATTGAAGTTCCATGTGGCTCAAGAAACACAGAAGGAGGGGCTGAATCCCAGTCTGACTCAGAGATATCCCAGCTAACATAATTTTCTAGAGTCAAGAAACTGCTTTTCCCCAGGAAAGAAACGATGAGGAAGAGGGAGAGGGTGATAAGAAGAGGCAGAAAGAGAAGGAAAAAGACCAGAGGAAAGAAAGAAAAAAGAATAGGATGGGAAAAAGAGAAAGAGACAAGAGAGCTATGTACCTCTCCTGTCCTTGTCTCAGTGATACTACAAGCTTCTTGAAAAGCCCTGTGTTCTGAGAAGAGGATTTTTTTCGCAGTCTAACAGGTGTGGAGGCTTAATTATTATTTTAACAGTGTGTTCGAGAAAAGTACAGACACTGATCTATACAATTACTCTCCCCAAATACAGACATTTGCCTCTGTTTTCACACATATAAAATGAAATCATCAGATGTACCAAATGTTGACATTTTCCCTCATGAAATACCAGATATTTCCTGAAGCTTGGGTAATTATGTCCTTCACCACCCTCCACAAAAAAGTAAATAAAAAATCTCAGCCTGTCATAATATAATTCCAAAATCATTAAAACTGTTAAGTTATATACTTGAGAAACCAAGAGAAACCGAGAAAAACCAAGAGGTGGATGATTCTCTCATCTTAAAACTGAAAACTAGATCAGTCACATATTGACAAAGCAAACCTTGGAATTCTCCAAAAGAGCTAGGATGAGCATGCCTCCAGAACCCCGGAAATGCTCATCAATGAAACTGCAGCGTTTTAAAAAATATTTATTTATTTATTTTTGCCTGCATTGGGTCTTCGTTGCCGCGCACAGGCTTTCTCCAGTTGCGGTGAGCGGGGGCTACTCTTTGTTGCGGTGCGCGGGCTTCTCAGTGCGGTGGCTTCTCTTGTTGCGGAGCACAGGCTCTAGATGCGCGTGCTTCAGTAGTTGTGGCACATGGGCTCAGTAGTTGTGGCTGGCAGGCTCTAGAGCGCAGGCTAGTAGCTGTGGCGTGCGGGCTTAGTTGCTCCGCGGCATGTGGGATCTTCCTCGCCAGGGCTCGAACCCTGCATTGGCAGGCTGATTCTTTTTTTTTGTTTTTTTTTTTTTGCGGCACGCGGGCCCCTCACTGTTGTGGCCTCTCCCGTTGCGGAGCACAGGCTCCGGACGCGCAGGCTCAGCGGCCATGGCTCACGGGCCCACTGCATCGGCAGGCGGACTCTCAACCACTGCGCCACCAGGGAAGCCCCCAGGCTGATTCTTAACTGCTGCGCCACCAGGGAAGTCCCTGCAGCATTTCAAATGTACACAATCACATGTAACCCCCGGACCTCTCAAAGACAGCGACATCAGCATAGTAGTTCTCCCCATGCCAGCCTAAGAAGCAAGGTAGAGCAGCCACCGACTTTCAGTTCAAAGATTAGGCTCTTTGTATGGGTGATTTATTACATGTTTATAGCTGGAGAGAACAAAGTTTTTTTTAGTTGAGAATATTACTTTCTTTCAGGGCTTCGGGATTTTTACCTTCTTCCTCTCCTTTAAAGCAGCAAAAGCTTTATATGTATGAGGAATCATCCCTGGGCCGGATTCTATTTACAGATATTTGGGGGAGGGGGGAAAAGGAAAACATTTCTTAAAGCAATCTTTGGTTACTCATGTACAGCAAGTTCGATTTGAACATTCATGAATTTGTGGCATGTTGATACCTCTGCTTGAACGTGTCAATTATCAGACTGCGGGCAGATTGGAGCCTTTAAGCCCTGCATGAGGCAGAAAGAAGGTAGGAGAAAGAAGACAGAGAGGGGGAGAGAGGGCAAGACAGAGCAAGAGAGAGATAAGAGAGACACATAAATGAGAGACAGACAGACAGATGGAGATGGAGGCACATCTGCCTCCAAATGCCTCAGAATGCAAAGAGGACCCTTCTGTGCAACCACTAAGTTACAGTCAAACAACTTCAGAGTGAGTATTTGGGCTTCAGACAACCCCACCTGTCACCTCCTACATCTGTGCCTTATGAGGCAGGATCACCCAGTTATTAAGAGTGTGGGTGCTTCTGAATCAGACACCTGGGTTCAGGCCCATCATGTGCCACATGCTTATGTCGCATGTGACCTTGGGTAGTTTATTCACACTCTCTTGTGTCACAGTGCCTTCAGTCTACAAATGGAGCCCACCAGCAGGGCTATTGGAACAATTAAACGTGTGTGAATGCAGGTAAAGAACCTAGAACACTGCCTGGCATGTGGGAGGAAAGGACTCAGTACACATTTGCTGCTGCTACTCACACCTTATCATCACATTATCATCTCCGAAGGTGGGTTGCAAAGAGGTTGCTACCCAGTTCGAGCCACTTGGAGCATGTGCTCCTTTGCGTGGGGGCATGATGGCTCTTCTAACCCATTCAGTGCCACTGGTCACCAGAACCATGGGCGGGACCGCCAAGGAAAGACAGCCACTAATTACCAGCAAAAACTTGTGTACCTGCTTGACCACTGAAAGTGCTTTTGCATGTGCAGCCAGAAGTGTTTTCCAAATGAGCATCTACTTGTGAAAAACGTAATGTGCTTTCCTTTAAATACACCTATTTCTTCATTGCCAAACACTGCACCACCTAGAGAGAGGACAGTGCAACTGCAGCTCCCATCGCCTCTAGGGACTTTGGGGTTTTAGGGCAATAAAATTCCATGAATACTAGTCCTCTTTGCTATGCACCTTAAAATGATGTCACTTATCATCTGGAAATACCCTCCTTGACTCAAGATGATGATAATGGCAGTGACGATGATGGTGGTGATGGTGGTGGTGGTGATAGTGGTGATGATGGTGCTAGTGGTGGTGACGGTGGTGATGGTGGTGACGATGGTGGTGACGATGGTGGTGGTGATGGTGGTGGTGGTGATGATGGCGGTGGTGGTGATAATGATGGTGGTGGTGGTGATGGTGGTGGGGGTGGTGATAGTGGTGATGATGGATGGTGATGGTGGTGACGGTGGTGGTGATGATGATGGTGGTGGTGGTGATGTGGTGATGGTGATGGTGGTGATGATGGTGGTGGTGGTGATGGTGATGATGGTGGTGGTGGTGGTGACGGTGGTGGTGATGATGGTGGTGGTGGTGGTGATGGTGGTGACGATGGTGGTGGTGATGATGATGGTGGTGATGGTGGTGGTGACGGTGGTGGTGATGATGGTGGTGGTGGTGGTAATGGTGGTGGTGATGATGACGGATAACATTTATTGAGCACTCTCCATGAGCTGGCACTTCTCTACATGCTTTACCTATCTCATTTACCTCTTATGAGTACCCTAGGAGATGGGTAGCCTTTTATACACATTTATATAGATAAGGAAACTTAAGTGCTGAAGAGTTAGGTATCTTGCCCATGGTCATACAGCAGGTGACTCCAGAATCTTCACTCTTAATCACCATATTAGGCTACCTCTAAAATTATCTAATAGAAAAATCACTGGTTTGGGAAATCCAATTGCTAGTTCTGGTTCTGCGCAACTACTTTTTCACCTATTTAACTAACCTGGCTTAAGTCACTTTGCATCTTTGGTTTCAGTATCTTCTTCTAAAAAAGAGTAGCTTTTACATTAAATGTCTGTTAAGGTCTCTTCCAGATCATCAGTTGTATGATTTATTCATTCATCTAGTAAATAATAATTGGGCATTAAGCATCTATTGTGTTATAGGCACTGTATTGGTCCTTATGCAACAGGGGTGTAAAAACAGATATGTTCCCTACCTTTCTGGAGCTCATGGTCTAGAAGAGGAGATGATGTTAAGTAAGCAGACAAGTAAATATATAATGACAAACTTTTATAGGTGCCCTAAAGGGCAAGTACCAGGGTCCCATGAAAGAGGATAATATGAAGAACCTGATTTAGACTGAGGGATCTTTTGAGGATGTGATATTTAAAATAAGGACTTCAAGGTAGTAGAAGCTGATTAGTTTAAGAGTCCAAGAAAGGTATTCCAGGTCGAGGGACCAGCATATGCAAAGGCCTGAGATGGGAAAGAATATGGTGTATTCCAGGAACTGAGAAAAGGCAATTGTAGCTAAGACATAGTGAATAGGGGAGAAAAGTGGTACCAGACAGATCTGGTAAAGCAGGCAGGTGGCAGACCATTGGTGTCTTTGTCCATCCATGTCCTGTATCCTAAGACTACATCAGAATGCTAATAATTGCCACAGTAGAGAAGTCTTCCCCATTCCCATCTCCAAGCCCTCCATCTCAATATCAGGCTTTCCCCAAGGAAAAGGATATTGAGCTTAGGGATCAGGCAGAGGCACTAACTTTTAAGGAACCCCCAGGCACCATTAGTGCTTTGACAACATTTACCTATATTATTCTCTTCACCGACAGGAATGGTCCTGGGGGAAATAGAGTAAAGAAGGAAAAAATGGACAACTATCTGGATAATTCAAGTTTCCAATACTGCCTCAAAAACTGACCTGAGTGATCCAAATAGCTACTTGGAGTCTCCATTTCACTCCATATATGTAGATACAACTGTAAACCCATCAAGAAGCTCTGCTGTGCCCTGAGAAAGCCCTACCTAAGCGCTTCAGCCTACCCTCTGGCAAGACTATGAAATAGGAAGCATTTGGTAATTGTCCTCTTGACTTCCAGGTCCTTCTAATGTCACCCCTTCCAGGGAGCCTTCTCTAATTGCCCCTCTAAACTCACTCCTTTGACTACTATAGTTCTTGTATCATACCTGCATAGGTGGTTATCTTACTCTGACTTGCACTCACAAGTTGTTCACTAGGTGGTGAGCACCTTGAGAACAGAGTCTGACCTAGTCAAAGGTCTCCCTGCTGGAACCTGGCACAGTGGCTGCACAGGGAAGACCCTCAGGCTCCATGCATTTAGTCTAATGGATTTAATCATCTGTAGCCCTAAATCTTTCATTGCCTCCTACACCCCATCCCTACCAGCCTGCCCTGAGCACCCCACCAAATGATTTCACCTGGCAACTCTGTCCCTTCCACCATTTCTCAGCAGCCCCTTCCCAAGCACACCTGCTCTGTGTCCCATTTCTGCAAGGCCCCGCCACTGCCTACTAGGTTACAAGGGATGGAAATTGGTTGATCCAATAAATAAATATGGTACTCAGCTAAGGAGGTTCCCTCCCGGGCAATCTCATATCATAACCCAATCAAGATGTCCAGAGTTACAGAAAACTTGTAAGAACTGTGGACCTCTGGACGATAATGGGGGTTCTCCGCTGCAGGGCAGTCTCTGGTAAAATCACAACACATGGGTGGCTACCAACTCCACTCATGGTTACAACTGACCTGTAAGTAATCTCATGAAAACAATAAAAATAATTATCTCCGTTATTTCCTGAACCCCTACTAACTCTCAGGTTCTAATCCTCTCCAAGCCCTATAAATTAGGTTTTATTAGCCCCACATTACAAAGCGGGAAACTTAGCCTCAAAGAGATGAAGTGACTTCTCCATGCCATGCAGCTGAAATCCCATGGCAGGTTTCAGCTGCACTCTCCATCACCTGGGCTCTTTCTACTCTGCCTTCTCATGCCTCTAGAAATAGAGGAAAACTACAGCCAGTGGCCAACCCCCACTCTCTTCTCAAGCTCAGCATATTTCCTGCTGCTGGAGGAAAGTGATGAACAGCTGCAGCATCCTCCAGAGGAAGATCAGTCTGCCTTTCATTGGAAAAAGAGCTTCCCAGAGAAGAGCGCAGAAGGAGCTATGTGGAGCCCAGCACTGCCCGCTTCCGTGAGACAGGGCAGCACAGCCAATCCCCCAGATGCCATGAGAGGAACAGATCCCACCGCTGCCGGGTGAAGAAGCCTGCAGCCCCTCTACTTGTGTTCACAGTGGACAACAGGCAGGTCTCCATAGTTCTCAACACCAACCTGGGACATTAACAAGGCATGAAACTGTCACGTGATCCAACATCCATGAATGAAGAGTTGAGCTCCACGTGTTCTTTGAGCAGAAGTTACAACTCATCAAAACGGGGTCAATGTCAGCCTGAACATGAACGAGGGAAGGGAAATAACATCCAGTAGGCACCAGGTACTGGGATGGGCATTTGATATACCTTATCTCTGAACTGCCTCCAGAGAAGAAGTATTAACTAGAGTCCCACTGTGCAGAAAAGGAGACTGAGGCTCAGGGGGGTGATTCACAAAGGCTGACATGGCTAGCAAATGGTAGATTCTGGTTCCACGCCCGCGTCTGCTTCACTCCCAGGCTGATGCTTTTTCCATTATACCATAATGTCTCGCCTTTGCATGCTTTCTGAACTCCATTTGTTGTGATTTTCAGCTGCTTGGATGGATTGCACACTTGGAAATCCACCAAAAGCAGATCCTACATCTTTAGCAATCCACATAAATGCTAGGCCAAATTCCAACCATCTTTTTCACAAGAGAACTCTCCGCCCTGAGTAATGGGGCTTTAAAAAAAGAAAAGAAAAGAAAAGGAGACAGGCAAAAAGTAATTTGCAGAGGAGGCCTGTGTGATTCAGATGGGTGTGGGTGGCCGAAGCTGGCACAGATATAATCACAGCCCGTCGTCAGAACAATGAAGCCATTAGTCCAACTTCTGAAGAATGCCATTCGTTCACTCCACGATGATTTCTGAGTGCCTCATTTCAACAGAGCAAAGCACTGTGGGAGTGACAAAGGAGCAAAAAGCTTGGGCCCAACCCACAGGGAGTACACAGTACTCCCATTCAGGTTCTCAGACATGAAAACGGGCATCTATACTGAGGAACATTACATTTTTCAGACATAGCTAGATAGACACCTCTGATATGAACCTCTTCCCCTGTCTCTAAGCTTATATGTTTGGTCCATGGCTCCAGTAGGATTTCTTCCTTATTTTCCTTTCTTTCTTTCATACTCCTCTAGCTCTATTGCCTTACCTCTCTGGTGGAATGTGTAGTGCAGGAAAAAACGTTGTCCTGGAGATAAAAAGTGTCCATCCAGCTCTGTCGTCTTCTAGCTATGTGACCTTGGACCAGTCTTTATGTCTCCTGAACCTCCATTTGCTCATCAGTAAAGGAAATGTAATAATCCCTATTTCAAGGGTTATGTGAGGATTAATTGAGATAATAATAGGTAAAAGTCCTTTGGAAAATAGCAAACTGCTCGAAAAAAATGTCCACTTTTACCACCAATGCTAAGATTTATTAAATTATTTATGTTAACGGTTAATATTCAGCTGAACAGAAAGCCCTGCCAATTGGCCGTCATTCTTTCTGGTTTTCCTTGGGCAAAGGCTGGCTAAGCAAAAAAGAAAAGCCAGACAAAGAACGCTATTTTGTGAATTCTTCCCCAAAAGGACAGCATTGTAAGTCTGCCGTGAATAAAGAGTGTAAATTATATTCAGCATGATATAAGTAATGACATATCAATTAACTGTGTCAACAAGGTCTAAAAATATGCAAATTATTGTACTTCAATTAGAAGAATCTACATCCTTAGAGAATATTGTAAATCAGGAAATTTGGGAGACATTAAGAGTAATCAGTGAGGGAAAGCATGTACTTTTTGCCGTACCCTATTTTTATACCTACATAATGAAATAATTATAGCTACCCTGTATTTATGCCTCTGCAAAAATATTAAAATCTTAAGATCTTTACAATGATAAGTTAAATCTGTATTATGTTTTCAGACAACATTAATTATAAGGAAAAGAAATCTATTATCATTCAATATAAGTAAGTTGAAACTAATTTGGACATGTAAATTAGAAATGCTGTTTTTTCTCAGTACCAGAACGTTAGAAAAGAAGAAGCAAGAAGAGATATCTAGATCAATTACTGAGTCTATAAATGCAAAAGCTTTAGCATATTTAAGTTGTAAGGCAAATTTAAGAATGTTTAGTAACTTTTCTCAAAAATATCAAACTATTTGGTTTTTGCATTTTAGAGGTTCTCCTGGTTTTCTTTGTTTAGAATGCATTAATCTATCTGTTTGGGATGTATTTGCTCTTGCCTGAGTTGGCCCCTAGCTGTAACTCCCAAACAAACTGCAAGAGACAAGGCTGGGATTGTATAAGGTGATGCCAGTTTTCAATGACAGGGATATTCACCACAGTAACAGAGGAGTGCTACCTTTGCTTTGAAATTCAATTAGCATCAATTGCAGAGATGCCAGAGGAATGCAAGGGAAAGAGACAGAGGACTCCATCAAAAGCAGCTCACCTGTCCCCAGCCTTCCAGGAAAGTACATCCCTTCGGAAAGTCCTGCAATAAGCCTCCTTGGCAACTGATGGGTTTTACCCTAACTAATTGCAAGCTATATGAGGCTTCATCAGGATCTGAAAATTCTGACCCCATAATGTTTTTTTCTGGCGAAGTTTCCATGCTCTGCCTCTTTTCCATGTGTAGGGATGCTGTTTACGTGTCAAGACCCAGAGTTCAACATCATCTTTTATAAAATCTATCCCAGCAGTTGCAAGCAGAGTCGCTCCCTACCTTAGCTTTATGAAGCCTAGGGCATTGTGACTCTTAGTGTGTCCATTCCCCAGGCTAGGAGCAGCGTGAGAACAGGTACGGTGTGTTTTCTCTGTTCGTGCTCCAGGGAGGCACAGCAAGTCTTACAAAGCAGACACTGGATCAAGAGTAAACCAATAAACACAAGGAAGGAAGAAGACTGGGCAACTCTCTACCTGGAAGAATGTATTCTATCAGCGCTAAGTGTGAAAACTTTCATTAAAGCACCCAGTACTGATTCAACTGGGTGGTTAAACCTGGTTTCCTTGGTTAAACCAACTAAATAACCAGAATTCGAGCTGGTTTAATGAAAAATGCAGAAGAAGGTGAAGTTTACCTTCACCCTTAGCATCCCTTTTCTATTCTCCAACCCCACTTCCCCCAGCAACTCCCATGAGACTTCCATTCTCTGCGTGCTTTCTTCACCTGCCCTCATCTAACTCTGCTTCTCTAGAAAACATCTGATCAAATTGCTCACAATAAGTGGCAGGGTTTACTATAGCAACCCTTCCAGGAGTTTTGCTCTGAACATGGAATAAAATGTTATGTCAAAAGAACCAAAAAATATAGCAGAGGGAGGAATACTCCCAAACTCATTTTACGAGGCCACCATCACCCTGATACCAAAACCAGATAAAGATGTCACAAAGAAAGAAAACTAAAGGCCAATATCACTGATGAACATAGATGCAAAAATCCTCAACAAAATACTAGCAAACAGAATCCAACAGCACATTAAAATGATCATACACCATGATCAAGTGGGGTTTATCCCAGGAATGCAAGGATTCTTCAATATATGAAAATTAATCAATGTGATACACCGTATTAACAAACTGAAGAATAGAAATCATATGATCATCTCAGTTGATGCAGAAAAAGCTTTCAAAAAAATTCAACACCCATTCAGGATAAAAACCCTCCAGAAAGTAGGCATAGAGGGAATTTACCTCAACATAATAAAGGTCATATATGACAAACCCACAGCCAACGTCATCCTCAATGGTGAAAAAATGAAACCATTTCCATTAAGATCAGGAACAGGACAAGGTTGCCCACTCTCCCCACCATTATTCAACCTTGTTATGGAAGTTTTAGCCACAGCAATCAGAGAAGAAAAAGAAAGAAAAGGAATCCAATTTGGAAAAGAAGAAGTAAAGCTGTCACTGTTTTCAGATAACATGATACTCTACATAGAGAATCCTAAAGATGCTACCAGAAAACTACTAGAGCTAATCAATGAATTTGGTAAAGTGTTAGGATACAAAATTAATGCACAGAAATCTCTTGCATTCCTACACATTAATGATGAAAAATATGAAAGTGAAATTAAGGAAACACTCCCATTTACCATTGCAACAAAAAGAATAAAATACCTAGGAATAAACCTACCTAAGGAGACAAAAGACCTGTATGCAGAAAACTATAAGACACTGATGAAAGAAATTAAAGATGATACAAACACATGGAGAGATATACCATGTTATTAGATTGGAAGAATCAACATTGTGAAAATGACTATCCTACCCAAAGCAATCTACAGATTCAATGCAATCCCTATCAAACTACCACTGGCATTTTTCAAAGAACTAGAACAAACAATTTTACAATTTGTACTGAAACACAAAAGACCCCGAATAGCCAAAGCAATCTTGAGAAAGAAAAACAGAGCTGGAGGAATCAGGCTTCCTGACTTCAGACTATATTACAAAGCTACAGTAACCAAGACAGTATGGTACTGGCACAAAAACAGAAATATAGATCAATGGAACAGGATAGAGAGCCCAGAGATAAACCCATGCACACATGGTCACCTTATCTTTGATAAAGAAGGCAAGAATATGCAGTGGAGAAAAGACAGCCTCTTCAATAAGTGGTGTTGGGAATACTGGACAGCTACATGTAAAAGAATGAAATTAGAACACTCCCTAACACCGTACACAAAAATAAACTCAAAAGGGATTAGAGACCTAAATGTAAGACCAGATACTGCAAAACTCTTAGAGGAAAACAGGAAGAACACTCTTTGACATAAATCAGAGCAAGATGTTTTTTGATCTACCTCCTGGAGAAAGCGAAATTAAAACAAAACTAAACAAATGAAACTTAAAAGCTTTTGCACAGCAAAGGAAACCATAAACAAGTCAAAGAAGACAACCTCAGAATGGGAGGAAATATTTGCAAATGAAGCAACTGACAAAGGATTAATCTCCAAAATTTACAAGCAGCCCATGCAGCGCAATATCAATAAAACAAACAACCCAATCCAAAAATGGGCAGAAGACCTAAATAGACATTTTTCCAAAGAAATAATACAGACTGCGAACAAACACGTGAAAGAATGCTCAACGTCATTAATCATTAGAGAAATGCAAATCAAAAATGCAATGAGATATCACGTCACACCGGTCAGAATGGTCATCATCAAAAAATCTACAAACAATAAATTTTGGAGAGGGTGTGGAGAAAAGGGAACCAACCCTCTTGCACTGTTGGTGGGAATGTAAATTGACACAGCCACGATGGAGAACAGTATGGAGGCGCCTTAGAGAACTAAAAATAGAACTACCATACGACCCAGCAATCCCACTACCGGGCATATACCTTGAGAAAACCATGGTATATCTCTCCATGTGTTTGTCATGTACCAAAATGTTCATTGCAGCTCTATTTACAATAGCCAGGACATGGAAGCAACCTAAGTGTCGATTGACAGATGAATGGATAAAGAAGATGTGGCACATATATACAATGGAATATTACTCAGCCATAAAAAAGAAATGAAATTGAGTTATTTGTAGTGAGATGGATGGACCTAGAGTCTGTCATACAGAGTTAAGTAAGTCAGAAAGAGAAAAACAAATGCCATATGCTAACACATATATGTGGAATCTAAAAAAAAAGGTCATGAGGAACCTAGGGGCAGGACGGGAATAAAGACGCAGACCTACTAGAGAATGGACTTGAGGATATGGGGAGGGGGAAGGGTCAGCTGGGATGAAGTGAGGGAGTGGCATGTGCATATATACACTAGAAAACGTAAAATAGATAGCTAGTGGGAAGCGGCCGCATAGCACAGGGAGATCAGCTCGGTGCTTTGTGACCAGCCAGAGGGGTGGGATAGGGAGGGTGGGACAGAGGGAGAGGCAAGAGTGAAGAGATATGGGAATCTATGTATATGTATAGCTGATTCACTTTGTTATAAAGCAGAAACTAACACACCATTGTAAAGCAATTATACTCCAATAAAGATGTGAAATAAATAAATAAAAAGAACCAAGATGTAGCAGAGGAATTTCAGACACTGGTGGGGCAAGGAGTAAGGCACATTTCTAGTCCCCCTTAAAACACACACACATGCAGGCATGCACAATAAGGGAGCTACATGGTTTGCCTCTGTGAACGTCAGCTTTGATGGGTACAGATATTTCTTAAAATGGGACTATAGGAAATTCTTTTTAAATGACTGCTTAATTGGTGGTGGGAATGGAGCAAGAGAAAGGATGCTCTTTCAACTGGGAGAAGCTAATTTTCAGCCTAATAAATAAGTACCACCACATCAAAATCTTTTCTAGCATACTTTCTCCAGTGGGATGGAGAATATGGCTAGCAGTTGAGATTTAAAAACTAGCATCCTTCCTGGTTCACCCAGTGTAAATCCTGGCTTATAACAGGTGAGTTTGGGGACTGATGGTATTTGACAAGCTAGTACTTACCCCCAGTTTTGCAGGCATATGGTACCTACTCCTTGAATCCACATGGCTCAAAGTAATTCATCTGCCTTACTTGTTTAAGAATTTAGAGAGGTAAATATTTGGGCCAGATTTGCTTAATCAAATGAATTTCCAGAAAAATGGGAATGTCAAAGGTCAAGGAAGCAGGATTTAAAATAGCAATTTAAAAACCATTAATTCGATACTGTTCCTTATGCAAAACCATCACATTATCATGCTTGTTTCTCTGTTATCAATTAATCCATATTTTTCTGCTCATTGTCTTCATTTTCCTCATTCTCTGAATTTTTATCCCTCACCATCCATAGTTTTGCGTCTTAGATACTCTAGGGTTTATAGCAAAAGTACCAAGTTCACACGCAGCTAAGGTTCAGCTGCTTGATCATGCTAATAAAGAAAGGTTTAATCACCAAGTGTAGCCCGAACTTCAGAACATCGAGGATCACAAAGAAAGGAGTTCCAATCTTTTATTTAAAAGTTTTATTTAAAAGTTGAGGAGTCAGGATGAGATGACACCAAATCTGCCTGTCTGATCCAAAAGAGGCCAGGGGACTTTTCTCTAATTCATCTCATCTGTTTTCTCACTTTTGGTCCTCAGAAATAGAGAGAGCATTTACCCATCATAACTGCTGACTCTCAAAAGTTAATTTTATTGAATGCCACAGTCTATATCCTGGTGGTTGCGTCGGATAGATACCAGATTGGGGTAAGGATAAATTCTACAACATTTGACCGAGTCATCAGTCTTTGTAAAAATAAAGGGAGAGCTAGGGAGGAAAATCAGTCACCCCTCTACCACTCCCAGAGAAAGAAAAAATAAAAATAAAAACAAGAGAGAGAAACACATGCGGTAAACACAGCCCACCTTTCATTGCAGAGCTCCTGCTTGGTATCCAAAGGCTTTGCAATTATTTGGCTGTTACTTATATTTAAATATCAGCTAAAGAGATCTAGCGTTTTGGAAAGGTAATTATACCGTAATGCAGATGGTAGTAGTAACAATTACCCAAGATAAGCCCTTGCAATGATCTTTACAAAGCAAAGCAAAGCAAAGCAGAAGTAATAGTGACTCATGAAGGCCCTCCAGTGGAGAAGGTTGCAATGCAGGAGCCAGGCTCTAAGCACTTCCTAAGTTTAAACAATTCTTGATGGAGAGATAATTTCTGAGAGCCGCTATTTGCCATGAATCCTACCCATCCCAAATGGAAAAGGTTTCTTCCCCTGCCTCGTGCATGCCAAGCTTGGCCCTGATTCCTATATCAGAAACTGCCTGCCACACACATTTCTGTGGGGAAAGAG
>NW_006774075.1:1168189-1174424 GCF_000442215.2 Lipotes vexillifer
GGAAAGAGTTATCCTACAACATGATATTTGTTGAAACAGGGGGATCTAATTGCTTAGAAATCATTAATTGCTATAAATAGATGACTTCTGGGAGTCAATGAACTATAAGCAGAAGACACAACGTGTTTGAATGTCACGCCTGTGCTCTGGATATTTTTATGACTTGTCAGTGGTTCCGTGAAGAACTCGCACAGCAAAAGGTGCCTAGTCAACCTGGACTGATTGAAATTGCCAGTTAGAAATAGATCGTCCCTCTTTTAAACCTTGACCACCCTTCTAACAAATCAGGATGTGCATTTATGATGCATTACTAAGGAAAGTTAGCATCAGCCATCCAAGAAGGAAAAAAAGGAGGTACTATCTGATCTTTGCTATTTTCCAGGGCATAAAATAACAACCCGTCATCTACCTTTTGCAGGTCATTTTTATCACATTGCAGGCCGAAATGAAATTTGACCTCCATTTTCCAGCTATGCTGGTGAGGATAAATTTAATGCATGCAGAGCAAATGAACGGGAGGCCCAGAGAGAGTCAGATTAGTGGGATTATTCATTTCCGAGTTTCCACAAGGGAAAGGGGCATTTCTCCCCTTAGAACTTTTGTCATCTTCCTTCTTCTGGGTCCTCACTCGGTGCCCACATCTTGACCACTTGGCCTGAGTAATTCCACACACAGCCCTTCTGCCTTCCTACACCACTAGGCCCTTTGCTCCTAAGACTTAAAGAGGAAGGGCCATCATTTCTGTGAGTCATCTCATTCTGTGATCTGATCAGGGTGCTCATTTTTTCAACAAAGCAGTAAATAAATCCCATAAACACCTCTTTCAAAAACCCCAGCATTGAAGCAGAAAGGTGCGGCCTTGAAGAGGAGAAACTACTATGGAGCCCAACAATCCCGCATGGCTTCGCCGCAGGGAACGCAAAAGTAATTGAGCTGCCAGGTAGCAGTTTCTTACAAACCTGATGAATTAGCTAACATCCCCCTTAGTTGTAGAACTGGATTTTACGAAGGAAGCTTACCTTTACTTGCACCTCACCTGCTAGAAAACATGGTTAAGCAGAGGGCATTCTGACTTAAAGCCACCCCCATCACAAAGCAAGAAAGAGTCTGTGTCCTCGAACATCATTTTCAAAATCCTCAGTGCCCAGGGGAATTCTAAACGGCCTCAGATTCCTGTTGCTCCCTTCCTACTTTCTCCCTCCCGCACAGACTTACCAAAGCCAAGCAACTTTTGACCATAGCTAACTTCAGCACTATCGAAGTGTGGAATCCAACTGGTACTCACTAGAAGAGCTGGCTGTGATGCAATACTGTCTTATGAAATACAATTGCCCTTCAGATCTGCATGAATTGGGATCTCTGAACAACCAAATTATTTGTGAGGTCTGTTTCAATCCTAAGTACACATGCATGCATTCATTTAAAACCCCAGTCTTGGGCTTCCCTGGTGGTGCAGTGGTTGAGAGTCCGCCTACCGATGCAGGGGACACGGGTTCGTGCCACGGTCTGGGAAGATCCCACATGCAGCGGAGCGGCTGGGCCCGTGAGCCATGGCCGCTGAGCCTGTGCATCCGGAGCCTGTGCTCCACAACGGGAGAGGCCACAACAGTGAGAGGCCCGCGTACCGCAAAAAATAAAAAAATTAAAAAAAGCTAAAACCTCAGTTTTATCTTACCTCTCCTCTGTTCAAAGGCATCCAATTCATTCATCGAGAATGAGTGATAAACCCCTTACCCTGGCTTACAGGGTCCCCGCTCCTATTCCGATATCATCTCCTGATCCCTCCCCAGCTCACATCTGCTCTAGCTGTTTCTCTTGGCTGTTCCTCAAAAAAAATGCCAAGCACACGCCCACCTCAAGGTTAGGGTTGGGGTTAGACTTGCTGTTCCTTCTGCTGAGACACCTTTCCTCCAGGTGTCCACAGCGTACTCTCTTTACACTCAGGTCCCCCATTCAAAGAGTCCTCTCCTAACTCCCCATTATTGATTAGAAACCTCTCTAGCATTCTCTGTCTTAGTTTGGGTTCCTCCAGCCAGAGGCAAGGACTTGTGAGCAGAATGGTTATCTGAAAGGTGATGCTAGGAAGCTGGAGTGAAGGAGGGGCAGGAGAGAAAGCCAGTGCAGGGCGAGGATGAAGCTGGTGACCACTGTGGGTAACTGGAGCTCAATCCTGATGGAGGGAAGGCTGCTCCTCCCAGGAGGTGCCGGCTCCTCAGCTTTGGAGAAAGTGCCGCAGGTGGAGGGCTGTCATTAGCAAAGGAATCTCACTCAGTGGCAGCTGAAGTCAGAGGTGGGCTGAAGGGCCCTGATGCAAGGCAACGTCAGCCTCCACTCCCTCTCCCTCGCCTTACTTGGATTTCTTTCCCTGCAATTTTCGTCCCCTGACGTAGTATACATCGATTTGTTGATTTATTTATTGTCTATCCCTTTTCCATCCCTGCTCCCATCCCAACAAACACATCCATGTAAGCTCGAGGAGAACAGACAGTTCACAGGTTGGTTCTCTGCTACATCTCCAATGCCTAGACAAGTGCTTAGCAGATTTTGTTGGATGAATTAATTTATTAATTTATTTGTTCATGCATTTATATAATAACCATTGACTGGGCTGTACCTGGGCTAAGTGTTAGTGTGTCAGAAGTGACAGGAGCTCAGTTCTACCACACAGCTGGGGCCCTAACAGGATTCACACAACACTGGGGAGGGAGAGACGATGCCAAGTATTTTTTTTGTTGTGGTTGTGGTTCTACGGAACCTAGCACAGGCCAGGCACAAGCAAGGTACTCAAGAGATGCTCGGGTTTCCCTGGTGGCACAGTGGTTAAGAATCTGCCTGCCAATGCAGGGGACACAGGTTCGAGCCCTGGTCTGGGAAGATCCCACATGCCTCAGAGCAACTAAGGCCACAAGCCACAATTACTGAACCTGTGCTCTAGAGCCTGCGAGCCCGCATGCTACAACTACTGAAGCCCACGTGCCTAGAGCCCGTGCTCCGCAACAAAGAGAAGCCACTGCAATGAGAAGCCTGCGCACTGCAATGAAGAGTAGCCCCCACTCACCGCAACTAGAGAAAGCCTGCACGCAGCAACGAACACCCAATACAGCCAAAAATAAATTAATTAATTAATTAATTAATTAATTAATTAATTAATTAAAAAGAGATGCTCATGAATTGAGTTGCCTGCCTATCATCCCTTCCCTGGAAAATCTCACAGTCCAGCCATGGAAACAGCCACAGAAAGTAATAATAATATAACATCGTAAGTGCAACAAGTGAGATCTATACAGAGAGCCATGAGAACAAAAAGAGAGAACAACAAAGAATCTGGGGGAATCAGAGAAAGTGTCCCAGGGGCAGGGATATTTTAATCGGGACTTGAAATATCAGTAAGAGCTTGCCACTCAAAGGCAATAAACGCATTCCTGGCAAAGGGGATGGCTTTTACGATGTTCAGATAGCATGTGACATTACACAAATCTGCAGCATGAAGCAGGTTGGCAGGGGTTGAACTTGTAGCATAGCCTTCATCAGCCAGAAATAAATTCCCTTAAAAAATCAAAAGTGAAAGACTCTGATACCAAGTGTTAGTGAAAATGTGCAGAAGCAGGCATTTTCTTACACTGCTGGTGGGAATGTCAATTAGTACAACCTTTTTGGAGGACAATTTATTGATATCTAGCAAAGCTGAAAATACAATGCCCTCACTGTTGAGCCATTTTACTTCCCGGTACTTGCCCAAGAGGGACGTGCTCACAAACAAAAGGAGGAACATCCTTGAGGATGTCATTAACAGCGCCATTGATAACTGTGAAAAACTGGGGGCAAATCTAGGTCTCCATCTATAGGAGAACAGATATCTTACCTATGAATAAGCAATAAATACACCACAAAATTTGTGTATAGAGGAGTTAAATGAATGAATTAGATCTACATCATCAACACAGAGAAGTCTCCATTATAATATCGAGAAAAGAAAGCAAGTCAGAGAAGGATACATGCATCAGAATACCATCACGTAGATTTTAAAATTCACAAAACTCTAGGCTGTTGTTGGTGGAGTCTATGCTCACATTAAAAAAAATCAAAGGATAAAAACATGTATAGATCCTGTAGACTTAGTGGTTACCTCTGAGACATGAGAGAGGCTAATGGGATTAGACAGGAGGCAAATGGAGCTTTAATGTATCTGAAATATGTTATTTCTTGAGAAAAAAAAATCCAGTGCAAACGTGCCAAACTGTGAGCATTTGTTAAATATGGATTTTGGACCCACGGATGTTTTTAGGCGTTTGTTACATTCATCTCTGTACTTTTCTTACTGTTCAGAAAGATTTCACAGTTTTTAAAATGGCCAAAGGAACTTCACTTGAAAGATAGACTTATTTTATATAGTTTTCATTCCTTGGCCTCATTTTTATTGTGTTGACTCTGTTTTCTACATGAAAACAAAAAGTCAGGGACTATTTACCCTATTCATAAATTCAACCATTCACTCCAACAACAAGCATTTATTCAGTGTCCATTATGTAAAAAGTTACCATTTTCCATAACTTTAGGGGCTTCCTGTGACCCAAAGACAAAAATCCTCAACTTCAACACGTATATAATCTGTCTAGAGCCAAAAGACATAGACATTCAAATAGCTCCCAAACACCTCAGTATATAGAAATTATATGCCAGAAAACTATATCACCATAATGCACTTTATTTTTCATTAGTATGTGGCTGGTATCAGTGTAAAACAAACTTGGAGCCATAAATACAATATCATGTCTCGGCAGTTGTCAAGATCTAAAAAAGCAATGGCAGAAAAGGACCTTACACACTCATAAGGACTTATGCCCTAAGGCATAAGGACCTTATGCCCTTCTTGATGACAAGGAGTCAAAAGTTACATTGCCAGCCCTCACGCCCACCAGCACAAACATGCTGGTGAAGAGAAAAGGAAGACAAATGGTGCGTCCCCCCAACCTGCATTGTGTTCAGAAGCGGAGTCAGCCATTTTTAAAGTCACATAGATTATTGTGGCTACTTTCTAGGCCTGGTCCTGGGAAGAGGCAACTCCAGCCAGGCCCCTGGTCTTTTGCTCAAATAAGACCGAGGCTCAATATTCTAGGGTCAAGAAGGAGAGGGCACTCACTCTGTCCCTGCTCTCTTCTGATCTCATATAATCTAGCACTTACTTCCTTACTAACTTTAAATTATATAAGTAATATATAAATACATTATCCTTATGAAACAGAAAAAAAAAAGTCCACATGTAAATATCATGGAAGTCTCTCTTCAATGCATTTATCTACATCCACGAATATATACTTTTTAATAGAAATGGCTTATAGGGAAAGTAAAATATTTTTTCACTTGACAATAGTCTTGGCGATCTTTCAATGTTGTTGCCTTCCTTTAAACAGGTGCAGAATACTCTATGGTATGGTTATAGCATCACTGGTAAGCATTCCCATACTGATCGACATCAAGAGCATTTCTAATTTCATTGCACTTTCAAATAATGCTGCAATTAACTTCCTTGTAAAGCTCAATTCTACACAGCCAGGCACTGTTTTCTAGCCGCTTCGTACATCTCTGCCTCGGGCCCCAGTATGACTCAAACTACAGTCGGGAGGGAGAGACAATGCCACGTTTTTTTTTGTTATGGTTCCTCTGAATGTAATGCAGAGCCAGGCATGTGCATGTTCTCAAGAGATGCTCATGAACTGAGTGCATTTGTGACCTTGGTGCCCTCACTGTCTCTAAGTGGAGTGTACCAGGGTGAAAGATGACAACTGGCACCTTACGCAGAGCAGACACTTTAATAAACATTAAATGACCCCAACAACTTGAATAAACCAAAGGATTGTGCCAGAAAGTTGAAAACTGTCCATGTGGGTCAACTCTCTTCCTCTTTGGCCTTTTAGGAGCAGAGAGGACACAGCCCTTTCCTCCTTGGACAGAGAGTGGGCCCATTCATCATTCTGCCAGGCCCCTCCAAACAAGATGCCTGCAGGCTCCTCTCTCAAGTGGGTCCAGGCAAGGTCATTACCTGGCAACATGAACTCTCCTTATCTCCCTGGCCCTGTTTCCGAAAAGAGTCATTGACAGCAGGGATTCGATCTCCCTTCTACAGCCCTTTCCCAGATAAATAAGCTTTAAAGAAGCCACCGTGTGCACGACCTTTTGAGAAGCCAAGTCATCAAATGGACAGGGAGGGGCTGAGGAGTAGACTGCCCCTCAGCAG
>NW_006774075.1:1174547-1181330 GCF_000442215.2 Lipotes vexillifer
GCAGGAAAAGGTTCTCTCTCCAAAACAGGGTTGTGGCCCAGGAAAGGATGTACAACAGAGAATGCGCATCCATGACCACAGAGGCAGCTCTGAAAATGAACCATTATCAATTTAACAGGGCACGGCTTTTAAAATCCAACCCGTGGTCCACACGCAGGAAGACTTTATAATGGAAGGGAGCAGATCGCCGGCCAGTGGAAGCACAGAAATCCCTCCCGGGACTGTTTTCCACGAAGAATGGACAGTAGTTGAGATTCACCCCTTCAATACAGAAATAATGAACCATTCAAAGAAAGTGAAGGAGGAAATAACTAGAGAAAGATAGACAAGAGAAAGAAAAAGAAAGAGAAAACAGAGAAAGAATAAAGAAGTATTTACAAGTTTGGCTTTAAAATACAAAAGCATAAAACATCTTTGAATATGAGAATCTGCCTTTTTGCCTGCAGACTCACAGAGGGCGAGGCAATGATGAAACCCCGTCGTGAACGTCTGATGGATAATGTGAGGATCAAGGAGATAAAGCAGGCAAGTTGCTCTGAGCTCTTTGAAAGAAAGGGAATAAGCCAAAGTACTTGACTTAGGAGTGGTTTAAATTCTGGATAACTTAAATATGGTGAGCTTGACTCTGTCTATGCTTATGGGTACTTCTGAAGTGTTCACTGGAGTATGTATTGTTCATTGTTACTGTGAAATTAAGTTGCTGGAGTAGAGCATTACCTCTAAAAATAAATGCTTTAGGGATCTGCTTATTATAGATGTCGAACCAAAACCATCCTTGAGTCAACTCCTGCAGAGACTCTGCCTGGAAATGAGATAAGTCAAGGATGTAAGAAAGTCAATTTTAAAAGGAAAAAAATGGCATATAATTAGGAAACTGGCAGAATCACCCAAGTACTGATCAACAAGCACATCATGATGGCCTACCATGAGCACAGCATGATGTGGATAAAACTCACACAGGGCCAGCAAAGAGTTAAAGGACTCAGGAAGCCAGCAGGAGCTTTTCTGCTAAGACAGCATGGTTTGATAGCAGCAGAAACATCTGCATATGGACCACTGTAATTTGGTCCTTTAATCAGTGCCAATAGGCTGACCCACTGGAATATAAGCTTTTTGAGGGCAAGAATTTTGCCTATATTCATCATCACTGTATCTCCATGCTGGTAAATAGCAGCTGCTTAAGAAATATTTACTGAGTAAATTAAATAATAAATGACAGGAAGGAAGGAAGGGAGAGAGGGAGGAAGGAAGGACTCAAAGAAAAGAAGATAGAGAAGGCTATATTCCTCGGTGAACAGCCTTCCTAGGATAATTTTCCTGGAAACTATCCCTTCCTATATCCACATACCCCACAGCATCCTGAAAGACAGAAGCAGAGAATAAGAGCCAGCAGGAGAACTGTGGATGTCAGTGTATGTATGAGCACCAAATTCATCTTTTGCAATGCCATAATGTTTTGTTCACAACTCCTCTCCGGCACTTACCACCACTCTGCCTTATTTGTTTATGAGTTTGTTTACCTGATCCTGCCCATTGAGAAAATGGGCCTGACAGAGGCGTACACAGGGGGCTCTCAAGTTCAAAACTGAATATTGACCACAGAAAACGCTGTGCAGCAGATACCATGTTTTCTCTTCTTTTTCGATGGGGTTAGCCATGTGTACACCTTAGTGATGATGACACCAGGCATCACCCAGCCCGCATATCCCACACTAAATTTTCTTCTTCATATTTCTAGTCCCTTAGAACATAGCAAGAGTTCAACACGTACCTTTTAAATGCATGAAAACTTCCTTTCAGACCAGACTAGCAGTGGTTATCACCAGTGTTATCAAAAGAGTTGACCAAACCAGAAGGAAGACATAATTAGTGAGACCCTAAGCTGAAAACCTAGAACTACCAACCAAAAGGAGAGACTTCAAGTTTACAGATAGAGTTTTTTTTTTAGCATCTTTATTGGAGTATAATTGCTTTACAATGGTGTGTTAGTTTCTGCTTTATAACAAAGTGAATCAGTTATACATATACATATGTTCCCATATCTCTTCCCTCTTGCGTCTCCCTCCCTCCCACCCTCCCTATCCCACCCCTCTAGGTGGTCACAAAGCACGGAGCTGATCTCCTTGTGCTATGTGGCTGCTTCCCACTAGCTATCTATTTTAGGTTTGGTAGTGTATGTATGTCCATGCCACTCTCTCACTTCGTCCCAGCTTACCCTTCCCCCTCCCTGTGTCCTCTAGTCCATTCTCTAATAGGTCTGTGTCTTTATTCCCATCTTGCCCCTAGATTCTTCATGACCTTTTTTTTTTTTCTTTAGATTTCATATATATGTGTTAGCATATGGTATTTGTTTTTCTCTTTCTGACTTACTTCACTCTGTATGACAGACTCTAGGTCCATCCACCTCGCTACAAATAACTCAATTTCATTTCTTTTTATGGCTGAGTAATATTCCATTATATATATGTGCCACATCTTCTGTGTCCATTCATTTGTTGATGGACACTTAGGTTGCTTCCATGTCCTGGCTATTGTAAATAGACCTGCAGTGAACATTGTGGTACATGACTCTTTTTGAATTATGGTTTTTCCCAGGATATATGCCCAGTAGTGGGATTGCTGGGTCGTATGGTAGTTCTATTTCTAGTTTTTTAAGGAACCTCCATACTGTTCTCCATAGTGGCTGTATCAATTTACATTCCCACCAACAGCGCAAGAGGGTTCCCTTTTCTCCACACCCTCTCCAGCATTTATTGTTTGTAGATTTTTTTGATGATGGCCATTCTGACCAGTGTGAGATGATATCTCATTGTAGTTTTGACTTGCATTTCTCTAATGATTAATGATGTTGAGCATTCTTACATGTGTTTGTTGGCAATCTGTATAACTTCTTTGGAGAAATGTCTATTTAGATCTTCTGCCCATTTTTGGATTGGGTTGTTTGTTTTTTTGATATTGAGCTGCATGAGCTGCTTGTAAATTTTGGAGATTAATCCTTTGTCAGTAGCTTCATTTGCAAATATTTTCGCCCATTCTTACCATTGCAACAAAAAGAATAAAATATCTAGGAATAAACCTACCAAAGGAGACAAAAGACCTGTATGCAGAAAATTATAAGACACTGATGAAAGAAATTAAAGATGATACAAACACATGGAGAGATATACCATGTTCTTGGATTGGAAGAATCAACATTGTGAAAATGACTCTACTACCCAAAGCAATCTACAGGTTCAATGCAATCCCTATCAAACTACCACTGGCATTTTTCAAAGAACTAGAACAAAAAATTTCACAATTTGTATGGAAACACAAAAGACTCCGAATAGCCAAAGCAATCTTGAGAAAGAAAAACAGACCTGGAGGAATTAGGCTCTCTGACTTCAGACTATACTACAAAGCTACAGTAATCAAGGCAGTATGGTACTGGCACAAAAACAGAAATATAGATCAATGGAACAGGATAGAAAGCCCAGAGATAAACCCACGCACATATGGTCACCTTATCTTTGATAAAGGAGGCAAGAATATACAGTGGAGAAAAGATAGCCTCTTCAATAAGTGGTGCCAGAAAAACTGGACAGCTACATGTAAAAGAATGAAATGAGAACACTCCCTAACACCATACACAAAAATAAACTCAAAATGGATTAAAAACCTAAATGTAAGGCCAGACACTATCAAACTCTTAGAGGAAAACATAGGCAGAACACTCTATGACATATGTCACAGCAAGATTCTTTTTGACCCACCTCCTAGAGAAATGGAAATAAAAACAAAAATAAACAAATGGGACCTAATGAAACTTAAAAGCTTTTGCACAGCAAAGGAAACCATAAACAAGACAGATAGAGATTTAGTATAACCTACAGACATTTAGCAAATGATATCTGTCATGAAAATTATAATGTGAAATTAGCAAAAGAAGTAACTTGAAGCAGATGTTCAAAATGTTCACCCTTGACCTCTCCACATGGTAGATCAGCACACACACATGTCCAGATTCTATGCTTCCAACACAAATAAGAGCAATCGAGGCTTTTCTTCACGGAAACATAATCAATGGATGGTACAGTTTTTGCTCTAAACACAATCCACACGTAGAAAACACTGAAGTCAGAGTCAAGATATTTGGGAATCCTTCTGCTGCAGGTTCATATTGGAAAGTCTGTTATTATGGTTAATAAACCATGCATTTTTGGTATAAAGTAACCCATGTTCAATAAGAACAATGTATGGCTAAACACAAGAAACTTCGGACAATTAGAGATTTAAAGTAGGTTTTGGGGGAAGCTAACCTTGAATTATTAAAACTCAGCTTTAAAAGTCAAGGCCAAGTTCAGCCAAGTTTCTCTCTTGGCTGAAGGCAACTATAGCTCCATTCTTTGGTCTCAGGGCAATAATGTTTCCACACTGGAGGCAAGATCTGGAAGTCAATTACAGGAAATCACCTGGGTCCTTCATGCCTGAAACCATCCCCTGGTAAAGATGTGGAAATTTTATTAAAAAGATAGAAGGCCACTTGGCCTAGTAAAAAAGCCAAGTTAAGATACCACAGAAGAAGGTATAAGCAAATCACAAAAGTATGAGAATGGGAATATATATCTGGGCCACACCACTCTCACCCAATTAATAGGTCCACAGTTTTGTGTAACAAAAATAATGGTAACTTAAATATCTAATAATAGAAGAACAGTTGAGTCAAATATGGTTTACTCACCAATGAAGATATTAAACTGCTATAAATTTGCAATAACACAAAAGCATGGCTATAAGTTACATGAAAGAAAAATTAGGACACAAAAATGTATGTGCAACAGGGAACTATATTCCATATCCTGAGATAAACCATAACGGAAAAGAATATGAAAAAGAATACATATACGTATAACTGAATCACTTTGCTGTAAGGCAGAAATTAACACGACATTGTAAATCAACTACATTTCAATAAGATTTTTTTAAAATTTATGTGCAATATTATCTCAACTCTTTTATTTGAACCTGTCTATAGAGAAAAGCCTGAGACCATATTTTAAAAAAATGCTAACAGTGGTTGCAATTAGATGACAGAACTTTATGTAACTTTTAAATATTTTCGTTTGACTTTTTAAAAATTTTTCTGCATTTTTCACATATTTTTATAATTGGGGAGAAAAAAATTGAAACCCCCAGTTCCTCAGCTGTTTACTTCCTTTGAATCTCAACAGCCTTTCCTAGACACAGTGGGAATAAAAAGGCTGGCTGCTCTTGCTTTCAATTTTTTTTTTAATATTTTGATGTGGCTAGGCAATTACATATAATTTAACATAAAATCAGCCTTTGAATGATACCAGACAAGGCAAAATGGAAGCTTCTATTCACTCATTCCATTAATAGCTAAAGAGAGGTTACTCAATGAAGTTGAGAGGCAGTATGTTTTTGAATACATGCTTTTCGAACAAAAGGAACATTCCAATTTCATATCTCGTTTAGGTTAAGCGAGAAAAGCCACATGCCTACTTACGTTCACACCTCTCTAACACACTCCCAATACCCATACAAACACAAAAACAAGCCTATACTGTTAATTTTGCTTTTATAAAACATATTCTGAAAATTATAGGTTTGAGGTGCTGAAAATTTGAGGAACATAAAACATCAACGAGTCATAAAATGGTGGAAAATTTTCCTCTTTTTTAATGTTAAGATCCAGATCATCAACAGTCATTTGCTGAAAAGAAACTTGCTCAATTTTAAACAAGACAGAAATTAAAACTGATGTAGCTCCTGTGTTTGTTTGAGTAATGACGCAAGCAGGCATTAGTTTAAATCAGCTATCACTGCTGCAATCAATTTTCTCTTAAATTTATCAAGCATTGTTATGCCTGGCTCATTGATGATTTTTGATATATTCCCAATAAAAAAAAAAACTTCCTCAACCTCATAAGTTATCTTTTTTTCATAAAGCCACAAAAGAATTCTAATTTTTCTAAAACTAGCCAGAGGAAACAAAGAATAAATCAAAAACCTGAAACCAGATAAGCAAACTTGCGTTATGAAATGGAATTCAGGAAAATATCATGACAGCAAGCATCTCAGTCAATTCCAAGGGAACAATTAGACAATCCTGATGATTAAGTTTCTGCATTTCCATTGACTAGATCAAATTATGATGAATTCCCTTTCCTTAAGCTTCAGGTCCTTAAGAAGAGTTTGAGCTCCCTTTCCTCCCTTTTTTCCAAACATATGCAGTCACACTGAGCTGCACAAGGTGAAGGGGGAAGGAGAATTTCTGGGAGTGTTACCTGGCAAGGACCATTAGGTACGATTCTAAAGCAGACCAAAAAAAGACAATGATCCCACATTTTTGATGGCTTAAAAGGAAGAACACATGCATTCATGGCTTCACAACAAACAATTATTGACCACCTATTACATGCCAGGCTGAACTAGGCAATGATGATCAAGTGATAAATCAGACAGGTCCTGTCCCTATTTCATGGAACCCCTAGTCAAACTCACCAAACATATACATATACATATACATATATATATACATATACATATACATACACAGAAATATCTATACTTACAATATACATTATGATAATATGTATCATTCATTGAGTGCTTACTATGTGCCAGGCAAGAGTCTGAATGTTTTATACAAACATCATCATAATCAAAATAACAGCTACTACTGTTTATTAAGAGCCAGTAACAGTCATTGTGCTAAATTCTTCATTCTTATGATACAAGAGTTTTCCTCCCTTGTATGTCTTATCATGATGAGGAAAGAGT
>NW_006774075.1:1181340-1184477 GCF_000442215.2 Lipotes vexillifer
AGAGTGGCTTAGGGAGATCAAAGGAATTGCTCAAGGTCACAGATAATAACGGCAGAAAACAGATTTGAACACAGGTCTACCTGATTCCACCTCACACTGGACCACCAGCATCTTCCACACTGGGCTTTGTCAAAGTCTATTGGCAGTGAAGCGCAAGACGTTAAAATTAGACGTGATACGCCTGGGGACAGGAGACATCCCAAGGCTGATAACATCACTGAACAGCTGGACCTCTGTTCTGGCTGGCCAGTCTCAGGAGCTGATGGACACAGGCTAGAACCAAGCCCAAGGGTTCTCTGGATGAATTTCAAAGGGCAAGAAAAAACATCTTCCAAACTGGTGCTGCCAGATGCCTTCTTCTTTGACATTAGCAAGGAGAACATTCCTAATGATTACCCTAAAACGGTGGTTTTCAACTGGGGCGGATTTTGCTCCCCCTTCCCCCAACAAGGGACATTTGGCAATATCTGGAGACATTTTTCTTTGTCACTCTGGGGAGGGTGTGCTACTGGCATCTAGTGGATAAAGGCCAGGGATGCCACTAAATATCCATAATGCCCAGCCCCTCACAACAAAGAATTACCTGGTCCTGGGCTTCCCTGGTGGCGCAGTGGTTGAGAGTCCGCCTGTCGATGCAGGGGACACGGGTTCGTGCCCCAGTCCGGGAAGATCCCACGTGTCGCGGAGCGGCTAGGCCTGTGAGCCATGGCCGCTGAGCCTGCGCGTCCGGAGCCTGTGCTCCGCAATAGGAGAGGTCACAACAGTGAGAGGCCCGCGTACCGCAAAAAAAAAAAAAAAAAAAAAAAAAAAAAAAAGAATTACCTGGTCCAAAATGCCAATAGTGTCTCTGCTGAAGAACCCCACCCTAAAGTATCCCTATGCTGCCTAGTGGATTTTTCTAAGAAAATGAGCCATAGGAATGAACTTTGAGCCCCTGAATTGCCAAGAAAGGAGTATAGACTAGATGGCAGTCTTCTAAATGAAGTGTAGCAAGAAAATAGTATGTCTTCCATTCATCTGTATGCATCTTTATGTTTTTATTTCCTGTGTATGTTTTATAATGTTCCTAAAATAGTAGTACAATAGTACATGCAAATAATTTGTGTATAAACATATACACATTTATTGGAGGTAAATGCACAGAACAGTAAAAACACATAATCAACAAGGCTGGAAATGTAGAGAAAGAGCTATAGATTTGGAATCAAGGAGATCTGGGATCCAATTTGCAACTCAACCTCTAAATATTAAATGTATGACTTTGGTTTAACTGTCTGTAAAATAGTTATAAGAATACTCATCCCCCCACCCCAGGATTGTGTGATGAATTAAATTCAACTGTGTATTGAACACCTAGCACATAGTAGCTGCTTAATGAATATCCATTTCCTTTACCCTCTTTTCCCTCCCCTGTGTTTTAGGTATAAAAGCCTGGGACAGGTCACAAATTCCCTGTCCTGAGTGTCTTCATCTATAATCAAATTATGATTACATCTACTTGACAGAGTTGGCACGAAGGATTAAATTAGAAAATTGGTATTAAAGTGCTACCAAAAATACGAAGGATTTATAAATATAAAGTTGTTTTCCTAAATTGGGATCGTACAACCTTTTATCAAGGGTATTCCTGATAATTACTCCTTTGCCCAATTTGGAAACTCAAAGATCAACATTCAGAAAGGAAAGGGCTTGATTCTAATAATTCCATGTGGCTTTTTCTTTTCTGCTTACACTATTTCACCATCTTAGCTGAGAGAGTGCTTAAATATTGCAAAATCAGGAATTTCAACAGCGGTATATTCAGTTCAACAGCATGGTGTTTGTTGGTTTTTTGTTTTTTGGGTTTTTTTCTTCTTCTAGAGGGAATTGATTCACAGGCTGTGAAAGCACATTGCATCACAGACTGACCACGCAGAAGGGCCCAGAGGCTGTGTACCTCCCGGATGGTGCTGACGTCAAATTGCAGGGCACGTGGCCCTGTGCACTCCCAGCTCAGCACAATTCTCCCACACGCCTACGGCCTGGGATTCGTGCTCCATCACCTACAATTCCAAGTGCGTATTTTTAAACTTTTGAAGGTGAAGTGTGTTCATGCAAGCACTCTTCACAAAGGTCAAAAGCAGGCGGGAGCCATGGCGTCCTCATTGGAGGAGCCTGAGCTCTTGGAACCTCTCCCAGTGGGAGCCTTGGAGATGCTGGGAACTCAACCCCAACCTGGATCTTGCTGGCATTTTCTGACTTTCTCCCCCCACTCTCCCTAATAGAGTTAATAACAATAATAGCACACCATTTCAAAGCACTTTAGATTTTAAAAACCTGTAATGAATATTATCTCCTCGATTCTTTGAATTGCAACGGCTTATTTACTTACTTATCAGCCACTAGACTCTGAACTCCTAAGAGCATGTCCTGTGACTTGTTTCTGTCTTGGTATCTCCAGGGCCTCCCTAGCACGTGCGTGGCTCATAGTAGGTGCTCAACATCCATTCCTTGAAAGCACAACTAGATGAATGAATATTATAATCCTTACCTTAACCATAAGAAGCCTGAAGCCCAGGGACCATAAGTCGTCGTGTGCTCAAAAACACGCTTTTCTAAGTTACAGAGACAGTCCTAAACCCAGGTCGTCTGACCTCATTTTCACCAGACGTCAATATAGAAGGCAATTCCTACCTTAGGGAGGTAAACAGAAAGAAACCTGAATGTTGCTCTCCTGAGTACAGCCTTGAACGAGCTGCCAGGATATAGGAGGGGGCACAAACGGAATCATCAAACTCACTATGCCAATCCTCTTCCCATGTGCCCTACATGCATTTTGTCCTAGGCAGATAGGGGTATATGGCCCTGGGTGCATGCATGGCTGGCACGTCTAGGAAATGATGAGTTGGACCCTAACACCCCACCTCCGTTCAAGGTCTGACACCATGCTGGCCAGATCTCAAGCTCTGGAGTGAAAGGGGCTGAGACTGAATCCAGGCTCCGCCACTTACACATGGTGTCACCCTGAGCACTCTTTGTCTCTCCATCCCCTCATCTGTAAAACGGGGAAAGTAATATAACTTACTTCATAGGGATGTTCTAAGGATTGAATGAGTTCCTTTTTTTTTTTTTTTTTTTTTTTTTTTTGGGTACCGCGC
>NW_006774075.1:1184696-1191676 GCF_000442215.2 Lipotes vexillifer
CGAACCCGCGTCCCCTGCATCGGCAGGCGGACTCTCAACCACTGCACCACCAGGGAAACCCAATGAGTTCCATTTGTTTAAACGCTTAATACAACGAGAGGCACACAGTCATAGGATAAGAAATACTAGCTATTGTCATGCTTGCACTGGCATATTCTACCTCTGTGATGCTCTTTCCTACTTGTTTCATCACCTATGCCAGCCTACACCTTGGTGTTACTCCACTGCCTGCCTACGGCCCCACCTTTCCCTGAAGCATCTTCTTTCTAAGCTCTTTCTGAAAATCTCCTCTGATCATGTGACTCACTTGCCTGAACACCAATGGCTAAGATGCTGCCCAGATTCCTTCATATGACTGTCAAGACCTTTCCCAGTCCAACTCCAAGCCTGCATCTTCCAAGCCTGTGGAAGCCACATCTTCCATGCCTTTCTCATATTCTACTTTCTTGATCCTTAAGCACAGCCTATGTAAAATCAAGAACGTTCATTGTTTGACTATCCATGCACCTCTGATACCTGCACAGAACTATAAAAACATTCTAGGTGATTTAAACATACGTTCATGGAATTCACTTCATAAAATAACTGAATACTGAGTAATGTCATGATTAAGAGCCTGGGCATTGGTGGCAGGCAGATTACAGTTTCAATCTCAACTCTGGCACTTACTAGCTCTGTGACCTTAAACAAGTTACTTAACCACTCTGAGCTTCTATCTCTTCTTTGGTGAACTACAGCTATTGTCTGTTGTATAGAATATTGTGAGAATTCAATGGAATAATGTAATTCAAATTAGTTCTCACAGTGCCTGGTGCATGGTACACTCTCAAAAAATGGCAGCTAAAACTAAAAGTTTCTAGTGTACATCAAGAGTAAAAAGGATGATGGTGATAATTGGGCAACTTCTTGAGAATCCTGGAGCCTACTTGCATATCAGACTAAGCCCCCTAATGCGTAAGCCCCCGGCGAGAACCACAAGGCCTGCTTCTAGAAAAGCCAGTGAACATATGCTCTGAGACAGCTTTAAATAAGCACAAAGCACTCAGCAGCCCACACACATTCTCCAAGCCCATTCTCACCCACGGAAAGCAGAGAAAACACTGGTCACCATCATTTCCTAGTCTCTTAGCAGAAATGAATGTGGCCTTATGCATGTAAGAGTGTGGTCATTCCAAGTCTATGACAATGGCCGGTCCAGAGCTTCTCCAGGCCAGTGGTGATTCAGAGATGACAGCAGCTGAAGGTAGAGCCCTTGCTGGTGGCCCGCTGCTAGCCTGACCTAGAGTAAAGATCTATCAGTGGTCCCCAGAGAGGCTCCGTGTCACACTTACATCCTGCTCCGGGTGACACACAGCCTCTTCTCCACGGCCCAACCGTCTTCAGCTGACCAGAGCACAAATGAATATTTAAATCGAACTCCCATGACCTATTGTGTATATAACCTTGTGTACATAACACTTATATAACTCCAGCCTACTTAAGAGCGACAACCCCTGATGCATAGCTGCACAGAGAGAAATGCATGACATTGCAGTCTTTCTCCTGAGAACCAGAAGTGGCAAAATGATCCTTTTTTTAATCAGGTAGCTTGAAAAATATATGATGCAACTAGACATGAGCGTGTGTGTGTGTATACATGCATGAGTGTGTGCGTATGACACAGAAGGAGAAAGAAAAAGGAAGAGATTCCTCTGTTTCCAAAAATTCTTAATTGATTATCTAACATGGCATGTTGGCTCAGGTAATTTAGGAAATTGAAATTATATGTTTGTACAGAGATAACCTATGCTTAAAAATATCTGGCATGGTAGCAGGAACACTGATGAACAGTTTAAAAACTTGCTTCATGCGGGCTTAATATGGGGCTAATTCAGAATTACAGAGTTGGAGAGTTATGGGACTCAACATAAAACGTTACCAGTTCACTGAGCACCGTAGCGATCAAGAAAACACACATAAAAATTCCGATAAGAACGGAATGTGAGGCAAAAGCACAATTTCCTCCCAATCTGGAATATCAGCAGGATTTGCACTCGTTGTTTGTGGTTTTCGGGGGTAGATGGTACATTACAGTAGAGCATCAGCAGTAATGCTGCATGGCAGCTCCTCAGAATACCATCTGCTTCCCTGGGAACCGTTAGTATAGTTGTAATTATCTACTTCTAAGCACTTTATTGAGAATATCATTTGCAAATTAATCAACTACAGACCAGTAAAGCAAATGACACGCCTCCCCGAAAACAACAGCATTATTTCACATTATTTTCCAAAGGATTTAGGAAAGCTGAAGGGGGTGTGTGGGCAGGGGGGGTTGGTGTTAAACACGCCTCTAAACCTCACCCTGTGTACATAAGTTGAGCTGAAAGAGTTACAGAATTGGGTGTTCTAGAAAGGTCTTTGGAGGATTTGGGCAATAGAGAAGAGGAGGAGGGCAGCAAAACCTAAGAGATGGGTCACATTACCACGTGAGACAAGAGGCGTGAGAGAGACTCCAGCTGACAGCTACACGATGGTGAAGACAAAGATTTCCAGACTCTTCTGCAATTGCTCCCTTGACTACAGTGTGCTGCCTTCTCAGTCTTGCTCTCCAAACCTTCCAGCTGTCCATAGCGTGTGGGTGGCCCCTCCATCCCAGGCCATTTCTTTTTTTTTTCTCTTTGTGAAAAATTAATTTTTATTTATTTTAAGCCAATATCTTTCTGAAATTTGAATTGTAACTAAATTTTAATAATGCAAAAAAATACTAGTTAAGTCATATAAATATGGCAGGAAATATACATCAGAAATTCAGGCAAGGCCATTTCTGTTGGCTACAGGACAAGACGCAGGAGTACAGGAGGAGAGACAGGAAGTACTGGAACTCTAATCCTTAATTCTCCTGCCATAACTGACCAAGAAGGTAAAGCTTTGAAAGCAGAAAAGCAAAGAGGGGAAAAGGCAAAGTATCTAAATGGCAGAGATGACCCAGGAGTCAGGAGACCCAGAATTGAGACAAACCCCAGGCAGGCTGCCCCTCACTCTGAGTAAGCGGCATACTTGAATGGGTCTGAACCATGAGTCTTCAAGTCTGTGGCTTCAACCCAGAGGCCCAGAGGAGGAAAAGAATCCCAGGCACAATCACAGAAAACTCTAAGCGCACCTTCTGTTAGGAGCAAATCCGAGAGCCGAGGGAGAAGGAAATATTCACTGCCCTGGCCCTCCCCCACCGAGGCACTGGCTCTAGTCTGGGAATAGAGGGAGTCAGTCTCCCCAGGACATGCCCAGGCTCTCAATAAACAAATGGCTTCAGACCCTCCTGTGATTTCCCCACCATCTTGTCAGTTCAGATGTCACACAGCAACAGAGAGCCAGAGCCACACCCAGAGAGGACAGCTTGTCCACACTTGCATGGCACACGGAGGATGCTGGTACCTGATCAGAGGATGCTGGTACCTGGTCAGTTTAAGAAGACCCAAGCTGAATTTCACTGATGGAAATAATGGTTTGTCGGCCTCATTAAACAATTTTTACAAGAATGTACGAGGGTCTTTCTTAAGAGGGAAAAAAAAGTGTTTAGAATCAGACAATCCTGGTAGTAAATCTTACCTTTGTTAATGACCAGTTACTTACTCTTGAGTAACTGGTCCTTCAGTTTACTTTTTTTATTCATGGGAGTTTGATGTCTTCTTGAAGGAGTTTATGTGCAACTTTAAAATAACGCTACATGTGCAGCGACATGGATGGACCTAGAGATTGTCATACTGAGTGAAGTAAGTCAGACAGAGAAAGACAAATGTCATATGATATCGCTTATATGTGGAATCTTAAAAAATGGTACAAATGAATCTATTTACAAAACAGAAATTGAGTCACAGATGTAGAAAACAAACTTATGGTTACCAAGGGGGATGGGGGGGCAGATAAATCGGGAGACTGGGATTGACATATACACACTACTATATATAAAATAGATAACTAATAAGAACCCACTGTATAGCACAGGGAACTCTATTCAATTCTCTGTAATGACCTATATGGGAAAAGAATCTAAAAAAGAGTGGAAATATGTATAACTGACTCACTTTGCTGCACAGCAGAAACTAATACAACATTGTTAATCAACTACACTCCAGTTAAAAATTAATTTAAAAGAATAAAAAATAAAATAAAATAATGCTACACTTACTATGGAAGAGAAAGGAGACACAAATGAAGACTTTTCAAACAGAGAGGTTTGTCAGGGAAGAGGTGGGAGAGAAAAATGAAATAACACCACGTGGTGGCCCATGGTTCTCCTGTAGGTCCAGAGGGAATGACCAAGACAGCCATAGTAGGGAAGTGCCCACATCGAATTAATGTAAGAAACATGTATTGAGCATTTACTGGACTAAACGGATTGGATTGTCATACATTGGATATCTCTGTAAAAATGTGCTTTCCTATGGAAAGGACAAAGCCCATGTCCTGTTTGTTCTCATAGCCCATCCTAGACTAGACAGTGAGATAAACAAATGTCATAGGCATGGGGTTAGGTGCTGTGGAGAGTACACCTCAATCAACTTTTTCCAGCTCTCGTTAAAGTACCTGTGAGGCTGGTATTTTCACCAGTTATATTTCAGGTGGGTATCATTTATCCAATCTGACCAGACCTCCCTACTGTATGGCACCACCTCGCACAGAAGGCTTATCCATTTTGCAGCGAACTTCTTATAAGATGGTACATCCTGGGGCAGACTTACTCAAAATCAGCTCTTCTGATCTTTCTGAGGAGATAATGAGGTTCTTCAAGAATTGAAAAGATCCGCTGAGAATTATGTTGCCCTTCAGTTTCTTTTCTGGCCCAAATTATTTATTCTATGAAACATAGCTTTAAATAAAAAACACTCAGAGGCCCTAGCCTCTTCATTATTCAAATATTTGAGTGGATTTAAAGGGACAGTTTCCAGAAGCTACAAATGAAACTTACTACCAAAAAAAGGGTAGAAAGTAAATCTTACCCAGGAAGGGATTATGTTAGGAGCACCCCTTGGACTTTCGGATCATCTGAGATTCTTCCCAACCCAGAGAGTTTGTCAGGCATCAAGACTTGATTTTGAAACTATGACCTTGGGTACATTAAGCTCTTTGTGTTTATTCCTCATCTTTTTTTTTTTTTAATTTAATCTTTATTTTATATAGGAGTATACTTGATTTACAATGTTGTGGTAGTTTCAGGTGTACAGCAAAGTGATTCAGTCATACATACACATATATCTATTCTTTTTCAGATTCTTTTCTCATATAGTTTACTATAGAATATTGTGTAGAGTTTCCTGCGCTATACAGTAGGTCCTTACTGATTATCTATTTTACATATTACTATATGTAATAACGTATATACTGTGTGTATACGTTAATACCAAACTCCTAATTTATACCTCCCCCCCCACCTTTCCTCTTTTTATCCCTCATCTTAGTACAGAACTAAGTAATATAACTACCACCATTGTAAAGACTACATAAGAGATAATGCATGCAATGTGCCCAACACACAGTAGGTCCTCACATTAGGGCTCCATCCCACAGAGTCTGGGGCAACCCTTGGCAGATTCTGGAACGGAGGTAACGTGTGTGAATATATGCATATGATATTTTGAAGCTGGAAGAAACATAAGTTAGGGATCTGAGGGAATGAAGAATTTATTTGTCCCTTAGGTATTTCCTCCCAGAGATCTCAAGCAAAACTTCAACTGGCATGTAGCACATCCATGTTCATATAGGTAGATCATTAAATTAATTAAAGAACTGTAGTACTGCCTTAACTACCAGAGATGCAAAGGTAGTATTAACAGGTTGTTGATAAAATGTAGGAACCTAACCTTCATTCTTGATCATATTCTCTTCTCTAGACCATTCTACACCTTCACAGAAGTAGGCCTTGGGGACACTGAAATGGGTCGACCTAGAGAGACCTAGGTGGAGGCTATTGCCACTGTTCAGATGTGAGAACGTGAGCCATGGAGGGTGTTAGATGGTGTTCATGGGGACAAGAGAAGGGGCCCCATATGAGGAAACAGGGAAAGACAGAAACATCAGAGCCTGGCAACTGATTTGAAATGGCGAGTAAATTTTTTTTCCATTTTTAGCTAAGGTGTGTTCTTCTAATGTATCTACAAGGAATGTATAACATTTATTTAAAAACTTTTTAAAGTCAATGACATATTCAAAAAAAAGAAGGCATTAGTGAGTACTAGAAGGCTTTAATCTTGAGCGCCTGGGAGAAAATGCTAGTGCCACTGATACAAACTGAGAAAATCACCATAAATGAGGTTTCCAGAGTATAGATTGGAGAATGGTGAGAAATTTATCCAGAGACATCTTGAATCTAAAATGTTGGTAGAGCATACAGCAGCAACTGACATACAGCATATGCCCAATAAATGCTTCTCAAATGAATAAATAAATGACATAGACCATCTGCTCTGGGAATTGAGGAACAGCTAGAGCAGACTCTTACCAAGCCTCGTACACAAAAGACTAAGTCGTAATTGTTGCCACAGAAAAAGAGATTCCATGATGAGTTTGGAAAATCCTAGACATAACCATTCACACCAGTTTTTTCCCACTTTGGAGGGTACAGAGAAACTGGCAGTGCAAGGAAAGAAGGAGGTGGTCCCTGTCACCTCGGCCAGGAGGCAGGGCTGAACCAAGTCATGTGGGTCCCCCAGGAAGCTGACAATGCGTCATGTTTTCCAAAAGGCATTGAAGTGATGGTTAAGTATTTCTTTAGAAGAATGGCAGAGAGCTTCAGATGGGAAGAGGGCAAGAGGTGGCAGTACTCAAGCCTTTCTGTAACGTCCCCAGCAATTCAGCTCTGGCCCAAACTTCCCCATCCTACTCAGCACACCAGTTAACTGCTTCCATCCTCCTTGGAAGGCAGGTTAGGGAACATCCATTGTTCCCCAATCTACCTCTTGAGATGATGAGCCCCAAGCAGCACAATCACGGCACTCTTTCCAACC
>NW_006774075.1:1191833-1203699 GCF_000442215.2 Lipotes vexillifer
ACTCTTTCCAACCACATTTTAATCTTTGTCCAGAGTGGAGTTCTGGCAGCTAGACATCATCTTCCCTTCACCCCCACTGCTGTTTAAATGTCCCTTCGAGATTGGTGCCCCAGTGACCTGCCCTGCTGCCCACCCTTGACTCCACTCTAAGGAGACACATATGCATAGTCTCAGTCCCCTTCTAGGGTAATCACCAAGTCCAAGATGGGGAACACACAATCCTCTCCCAATTAAAACAACTACAGTGCTGTTTCGGTGGAGTGAGAGAGGGGTACTTAATCTCCCCTTAGAGTTCAAATTTCAGCTGATTCAGAAGCAGTGATGGCAGAAAGGTGAACAGACAGGGTGACTGGTACCAGTCCAAACATCCTGGCGATGTTTCACAGGCCCGTGCCCCTTGGAAATGGAGCCAGGGAGACTGCTATGCTTTTCTGCAAGTGCCAGCACACTGCTAGGGGTAGTCACACCTGGGCCAGCATGCTCTGAACTCTTGTTATCTGGCAGCAACCACCCAGAATCTCTCTACGATGCTGAGAGTAGCTGTCAGACCAACACCTGCAGGCTGGAATTGCTGCCTTCCCAGGCAGAATCTTACAAACAACAGCAACCAGGTTATCTGCTCCATCATACTGGGCTCTTGCTTCCCTTGAATTGTTCAGGGATGGAGTCAATTTTCTGTCACCATCTGCATTGCTGCCTCTACCCCATGAGAGCAACCATCAAGATAAAGTCTCAGGGAAAGGGTCCTGCTCAGTTAACAATCAATCAATCAATGAGTTGTCTCCATTATTCCCTTAACACTTACCTATCTTCACTAAACACCTGCAGCCACTGGCTGGACTCCAGAGGCCCATCTCCCCTCCCCCAAATATGGGCATTCTGGAGACGAGAGTTAAAAATGTGTGGATAGGAATGATGTTTGGATATTTGATGCTCTGTGAGTGGTGCCTTGGACCTGGTATTGGAGGCCATTCAGACATGAGCCAACATAAAGGCCACTGCCCCACTCTGGTGCTAACCATCCACCATCCCATCCCTTCTGTTGAGAAGCCCCTTGGAGGGGCCCTTCCTAATGATAACATCAAGTAACAGGGTCCTACCTTTAAGAAGGGATTTCTCTCTTTGAACTGATTTTAGACAAGGAGTTTAAAATTTTCACTTCTTAGAAATAAGTCCACTCACTTTATAGTTCCTTTGTAGAACTCCAGAAACTACCATAAGAAATAGCACATCCTATCCCCAGATGGGGAAAAGAAAACGGGGATGTCTCCAACATTTACCAAAATTCTGTGACATTATTTTTTTTAATCCATAGACAAATTAAATCTTAATTTATTCTACTTTCCAAAGGAAAATTTTAGAGGGGAGAGATCACAAAATTAAACAGTGAGAGAGGCTGGGAGTCATTGATTTGGAGAAAGAGAAACAGGAAAAAGATGGAACAACTTCCCAAAAACGTTTCTGAGTTTGGACTTTACTTAAATGTTTATTACATTTTATTAAAATTTTAATTACATGGGCTTCCCTGGTGGTGCAGTGGTTGAGAGTCCGCCTGCCGATGCAGGGGATGCAGGTTCGTGCCCCGGTCCAGGAAGATCCCACATGCCGCGGAGCGGCTAGGCCTGTGAGCCATGGCCGCTGGGCCTGCGCGACCGGAGCTTGTGCTCCGCAACGGGAGAGGCCACAACAGTGAGAGGCCCACGTACCGCAAAAAAATATATATATATATGTATTACATATATAGTACTAGCTAATTTATTGAACACTTATTATGCACCAAGTACTGATGTGCATTTTATAAGCATTAGTTCATTAATTTTATTTAATCTGTACAGCAAGTCTATGTGGTAGAGTGGTATTATACTCATTTTGTACCTGAGGAAATCAGACAACCTGTCTAAGTGATAGCAGAGCTAGAAATTTATCCAGGTCTTTCTGACAGTGAAACCTGTGCTCTTAATCACTGGGCAAAATTATCCTCCAAACAAGAGTAAAATTTCATATAAATAAAACATAATAGTAATTCTTGACAACAAAACACAGAGGAGATATTTGCCTGTGACGTAGAAGCACAGAGGAAATACATAAAATGGTAAAGTTGGAGGAGCAATGCAACAAGTGTAATTAAATTAGCTAGTTGAAATGATTTGTTTGTTCCAATAACAGTAAGACCTTTCTTTGCTCAAAGTTCACCATTCTGGGCGGAAGAGAAACAAAATGTTCTAGAAACATCCCAGATGCTGCGGCATTTGGAACATTTGAATTAATTTTAGCAAGTCCCAGTGTTTCGAACATCTGCCTCACTGAGAGACACCCATTGATAACACCAGGGAGACGGTAAAGGGTACCATCCCCAAGGGCAATTATATCATCGGGGTGTTTGGCTCAGGACTTGAGTCAAAAGGCAGAGGTGGCTGGAAAATACGCTTTCAGCTGGCAAGAGAGTAAATCTCATCCTCCCATCCTAGATGTGGAAAGTGAACTCATTAGCATAGAGCAGAAAGTCCTCCAAAACCTAACATCTCCATCAACCCCTGCAACCTCCTGTACATTGCAGTGTGTTACACTGGTAGCAGGAAGTAACTTAAGGTAGTTAACAAAATATGCTGTAAGCCAGACTGCTTGGCTTGGTATCCCAGTGTTTTTACTTACTAGATACAACAGCTTCTCTGTGCCTCAATTTCCACATCCATCAGTGTGAATAATAATAATAATAATACCTAGCTCATGGGGTCATTGTGAGAATTCAATGAATACACAAAGTGATTGGATCTTTTTCCAGCAAATGGTAAATGCTATACACGAATGTTTGTTGCTATTATTATCATGTGTTCAAAGTGATTAAACTGAATCCTTCCTAAAATATCTAGAAGCAGTAGATCAGTGATCGCCTGCAGCTGGAGGTGGGAGCAGGGATTTATTCGAATGGGCACAAGGGAACTGGTGGAGGAAATGTAAATGTTCTAAAACTGGGTTATGGTGGTGGTTGCGCAACTGTAGAAATTTACTAAAAAAAAAAAAAAATCCTTGACTTGCACGCTTACAAGGCTTGAATGTTATGTTATATTCAATAAAACTGTTGGGGGGAGCTGGGGGAGGAGGGATAGATTGGGAGTTTGGGATTAGCAGATGCCAACTGTTAAATATAGAATGGATAAACAACAAAGTCCTACTGTGTAGCGCAGGGAACTATATTCAATACCCTGTGCTAAACTTTAATGGAAAAGAATATAACAAAGAATATATATGTATAACTGAATCACATCGCTGTACAGTAGAAATTAACACATTGTAAATCAACTATACTTCCATAAAATAATTTTTAAAACAAAAAATAAATAAAACTGTTTATCAAATTAAAAAAAAAAAATTCTTCCTTACATAGTCTATGACAGAGACAAGCAGTGTCAAAGTTCCCACCAGAAATTCTTGAAAATTTCAAGGTTAGACTGCAATACCTTTTTTAAAAAATCCTTGGGAAATGGCAAAAGTCAATTAGATTTGTCCTTAGAAAAAAAATTGATTTTCTTTTTCAATAATTCTATTAACTGAATCTTCTCCTTCACTCCAGCCAAAGACCAGAATTTGAAGAACAATTCCAGTCTCTGTCACCTGAGTAAGATAATCTTACATCACTTTTTCAATAGCAACACGTTTCACTAGCAGTTTAGACACATCACTCAATTTGCTAGTAATGTAATTTATACTACCTTCTAAATAATCAAAACAATGCAAATATAAACCTGCTATGCATATAAAATTAGCAAAACCCAAAACCAAACAAAAATTGATAAAACCTAATGCTGACAGAGTTGCAATTAAGCACAGATACTCAAGCATATATTTTGGCTAACAGTCTAAGATATTTTAATCCTTTTGAAAAACATAGCAATATGCTTCAAAAGCTTTTAAGTGTCTGTATCCCAATGAATTTATACCAAGGAAACAATTCAAAAGATAAAAGTTATAGGCACAAAGACATTCACAGCAGGGTTATTTGTAGTAAAGTAAATTATGTAAATATAAATGTAAAGTAAACGTAAGTGTAAAATAAATATACATACTATGAACTATTTTATTTTTCTCAATTTTAAGATATCTTTTTTGGTAAATTTTCAACATTTCTGAAATTAGACTGCATCTTACATTCATTGTATACATTTTTTTTTTTTTTTTTTTTTGTGGCGATACGCGGGCCTCTCACTGTTGTGGCCTCTCCCGTTGCGGAGCACAGGCTCCGGACGCGCAGGCTCAGCGGCCACGGCTCACGGGCCCAGCCGCTCCGCGGCATGTGGGATCTTCCCGGACCGGGGCACGAACCCGCGTCCCCTGCATCGACAGGCGGACTCTCAACCACTGCGCCACCAGGGAAGCCCCACTGTATACATTTAAAGTGGTAATATTTCTTCTCTTCCTTGAAAAGCTGTTATGAAAGCAATGGTGCATTTTAAAATCAGTAGCATCTTATGATCAAGAAAATGCAGTAGCCTGTGGTCATTAAAAATAGTAACTATAGATGTTGTTTAAAAACACGAAAATATCAAATACAACCATATTAAATTTTGTACGATTGGGGGTTAGAGTAGAAAGCAAGTAGACGAATGCAGGCTGACTTACAAGTAATATTTTCCTTCCTTTCACTTAGAGTTGCATGAATGTCACTATGATATTATGCATGTGTTAACATTTCTTCTTCGTTTTTTTAAAGAAAGAAACATGCCTTCACTGATATTCACTTCCCATGAAATCCTGGGCGAAATATCATGAACAAGATAGGAGTAAAAGCCACCTAAATGCCCTATTCATTGTAGAAACAGAAACCTAAGAGTTTTTAGGGACTTCTCTGATGGTGCAGTGGTTAAGAATCTGCCTGCCAATACAAGGGACATGGGTTCGAGCGCTGGTCCGGGAAGATCCCACATGCCGCGGAGCAACTGAGCCCGTGCGCCACGACTGCTGAAGCCCACGTGCCCACGCTCGGCAACAAGAGAAGCCACCACAATGAGAAGCCTGCGCGCTGCAAAAAAGAGTAGCTCCTGCTGCCGCAACTAGAGAAAGCCCGCGCACAGCAACAAAGACACAATGCAGCCAAAAATAAATAAATAAATAAATATTTTTAAAAATCCTATTAAAAAAAAAAAGAGTTTTTCATCCTTATCTCCTCCTTCCATTCCAGGAGGGGTTGTGTAGGAGCAGGCTGGGGAGAAGGGCGGGGTGACCCCTGAGGACATTTACCCCTGCAAGCTACAGTAGGGTGTCAGGAAGCCTAAAACAAACCAAACCCCCTAAGGGAGATGATGGGACCTGTTCAGACTGCGCACCTACTGCCACACTGGACCAAAGAGAACTGGGCTCCACAGCTAGAGAAGGAGAATGAAGATAAGGCAGTAGGGACACAACTGTTATTGAAAAATGAGACGGATGTCAGGAAGTTGATGTGGAGGTAGGCAAAAAGAGAGCCCTGGAAGGAGAAATAAGTTAGGAAGAAAAGAGAGAACGAACTAGAACATCCTCAAAGACACATGGTGTAAGTCCTCACCAAGTATTTGTTGAAGGAATAAATAAGGGAATGAATGACTTCTATATGCCTAAATGTTAATGCCATGCCTGACCCATAGTAGTTGCTCAATAATTTATTCAACCACTATTCATTTAACAAATATTTACTAAGCATCTGTTAGGTGGCAGGCAATTATCTAGGCAAGGTAGACAAAGCACTGAACAAAACATAAAAATCCATGCCCTCAGGGAGCTAACACTCTGGTGGGGATGGAGCAAGGTAGAAAGGTGGGTAGAGAAAACTGACTATAATAAACAAGACTGTAAAACATACAAAACATTAGATCATGATATGTGCTGTGGAGGAAAGGCAAGAGTCCAGGTGGATGAGAGTGCCTGAGAGTGAGGGAGAAGCTTACAACTTTAAATAGAGTATTCAGGGAAGACCTCACTGAGATGGTAACACTGGAGAAAAGACCTGAAGGAACTATAAGAGGAAGCCATGTGGATACCTGAGGGAGAGGAAATAGCACGTGCAAAGGCCCTGAGGTGGGAATGTGTAAAGCCTGTTCAATGATCAGCAAGGAGGTCAGCGTGGGTGGAGCAGAGTGATGAGCTCAGAGAAGGAATGAACAGGTTGGGGCCTCCGAGACCATCTTAAGACCAAAGCTTTTACTCTGAGTGAAGTGGATAGACAGTGAAAAGTCTGGACCAGAAGGGTGACATGATCTGACCAATTTTAACAGGATCCATTGCTGTGCTGAGAATAGTCCATAGGGGAAAGGCAAGAAGCAGGGAGGCCAGTTTGAAGCCTATTTTAATAACCCAGCTAAGAGTCTTGGACCAAAATGATAATTGAAATGTACTAAAAAGTGATTGGATCTGGGAATATTTTGAATATGGTCCCCAAGAGGTTTGCAAATGGATTGGATGCGGTGTGTGATAGAAAGAGAGAGGTCAAGGGTGACCCCAGGTTTTTTGGTCTGAACAGATGGAAAATGGAACTTCTGTGTGCTGAGATGGGAAAAGTGGTGAGAGGAGTAGGTTTGGATGGAGAAGGCCAAGAGTCCCCTTTGGGGACACTGTAAGTTTGCAAAATTATTAGATAGTCCAGCAGAGTTGTCCTGTTGACTGGTGTTTAGGTTGAACCAATATCTGAACAAATGCTCAAAAAACAGAAAAGTGAAAAATGAAAACAGAAAGAAAGGAGAGAGAAAGGCAAAAACTATAATGCTGTTGATAAAATAAAAGAACTTCGAAAACAAACTTATGGTTACGAAAGGGGAAATGCGGTGGGGGGAGGGATAAATGAGGAGTTTGGGATTAACATATACACGCTACTATATATAAAACAGATAATCAACAAGGACCTACTGGATAGCACAGGAAACTCTATTCAATATTCGGTAATAACCTCTGTGGGGAAAGCATCTGAAAAAGAATGGATATATGCATATGTATAACTGAAGCACTTTGCTGTATACCTGAAACTAACACAACATTGTAAATCAACTATACTCCAATATAAAATAAAAATTAAAATAAATAAATAAATAAATAAATAAAATATAAAACAAAATGAAAGAGAGGGAGGCAAAGAGAAGGAACAGCCTCTGAAACAGGGAAGAGAACAAGTGAGGAGAGGTGAGCGCTGGTGCTGAGCCCGTGCTGACAGGGGTCTCTAACCCTCCATCTCCTGTCAGTGGAGGTCTGAGTTTCCTCCCAGCCCCACTTTCACCACTCCTAAGAGCCTGCATCCTAATCTGCCGTTGTCTGACACTGTAAATACCAGTGACAAGATGATTTCTCGCACGTTTGTCTAAAATGTGCTCATTCCGCCCGGGCTGTAGGATGGTTGGAAATTGGAAATCTGGGAGCAGGGCAGAGGCACCTGGCCCTCTGCATCACACGCTGTCAACCCTGCCTGGCTCTTCTTAATACTCGCTTGCCATGGAATAGGAATTGTTCCAGGCCCTTCCTCTGCACTCCTGACTTGGGCAGGCTGGGAAAGGCGGTTCACCGTGAATAAGGAGGGTTAGGAAGACACGGGGCAGAGGGAGGATGACGAGGCAGGAACTCACTGGCCAGCAGCTCTGTCTTCAGAGTCAAGGGGAAATGCTGATGGAAAACAAAGAATTAGCTCCTCTGGAATAATCCTGGGAAAACTGTCTCCCAGCCTTTCCTTCTGAGTTGATGTCTTTGGCTCCGTGTTTGGAGAGAGCTGAAGTCACCCCCAGAAGTCCTGGGGCCCAGGTCTCAGCTAACACTCACTGTGTCATCTTGGGCGAGTCACACAACTTCCCAGGACTCTGTAGCTCATTTGGAAAAGTAAAGATAATTAGCGTTTGCCTGCCAGAAGGCAGGATGACAGGCCGGATGATCCGGCTCAGGCCCTTCCAGCTCTAAGGTCTATGATTGTGTGATGGTTATAGAAAGTGAAATGCACAAGGGCAGGAGTTTAGAGATGTGTGCAGGGAACAGATGTGCTCGGTCACCCTCCTTCTCACAGTAGAACTTCTTATGGCATCTTCAGCAGAAAGCGAAAACCCCTATCCTGGCTCTTTATTCTGTGAGAAAACCATATATTTTGTATTCAACCGGAACTGCGTTTAAATTCTTGGTTCCAACACTTCTAGAATTATAACCTGGGGAAAAGTATTTAACCTTTGCATGTCTCTGTGGACTCATCTGTAAAATGAATATAGGAGAAGGCAAAGATTTCTGGGTTGCTGAGAGGATTAAATATGATGATAAATGTAAAACACTAACTCTATCAGTCATGGTCCAGTCATAACAACAGAGATCACTCTAGGTATTTAAAGGATTGAATACAGAGGATTGGTTACTGCAGTGACGGAAGAAAGCCCAATAGGCCTTCACTTCCAACCTCAGCTCAGCCTCCAGACCCCCAAACCCCAGCCTTGATCCTACACTCCAGGGTCCCCTGTATCTGGAAGAGAAAACTGGGCATGAATAAAAAAAAAATCTAAGGGCAGATTCCAAAGAGGAGGGTAGTGAGAATCTAAACCGTGGAAGTACAAATGGAGGTGGGAGGCCAAAAATAATTTATAGGCTTGCCTAATGAGAGAGAAGCAACTTTTCTTTTCTCTGTTTCCATGCAGGAAAGATTTCCCTAGGAAACAGCTGCCTTTCCCCATCCCGTTACAATGGGGCAGTGGAATGATCCCCTTAACTTGAATTTAGGGAAAACAAATGAGTACGCTGAGCTCAGCTCCACACTTCTCATCCTCGGCATGAGCTACCCTCAGGGAGCTGGCATATTCCAGCTGGTTATTCCACCAAGTGCCATAGGCGACGGGGGCCCTATCCTTCAGTGACCAGGTAGATCAGTCTACTTTACCCTGAGTAATAGTGATGGGCCTTTTGCCTCTCTTGGCCAAGCCTGGTATCAGCAGCAGTGGAAATGAAGATGGCCTCCACTTTGACTCCTTTATTTCTCAATTTGTTCAAAACCCAGGGAGGGAATAAAGGTAGGACTGCTCAGAAGACCCCAACAATGAAAATGAGCCCTGGTCTTTGCTTTAATGCTCTAGCTGCACGCATCACTATTGTCACTAACTAATTAAGGCTATAATTATTCATGTCATCAGAAGTAGATATTTATCACCACAGTTCATTTCTTTGTTTGCCAGCGGATTTATCTTTCAACTCCTGTCATTGTCACGGTCACCTAGGAAATTTGTTTAAAATACAGATGCCCAGGCTCCAACCTTTGGGATTCTGAGTCAGTAACTGTGTCTTTTATAAGCACTCCCAAGGTATTCCCTCACTTTGAGAAGCAAGGTGTATAACTAGTGGTCCTCAATCTTGGCTTCACTTTGAAATAACCTGAAAAGCTTTTAAACATAATGATTACCTAAATCCCACTCCTAGAAATTCAGATTTAATTGCTTAGGGATGACACCTGGCTCTGTGGACTTTTAAAAGTTCTCTAGGCGATTCTAACATGCAACCTGGGTAAGACCCACTGGTATAGCCCCTCAAAAGAAATCTTTCTTTAAGGTTGTTGTTGTTTTTAAAGATCTTTGCTGTTGTTGATGGGAGGAAAGGCTTTCTGTTCACTGAATGCCTCCTGGTATCTGGAGTTCCTCTTCCTCTGCAGGACACAACATGGTAGCTGAATCCCCAAAGTCCCAGCACCAGCATCAAAGTGTAATACCGCTCTGCTGTCAGATGAAGTGCAATTTACATCTCTTTAACTAGATGTATTGGTGTTATTACCATTGAAATCCTATTGATTGAAGTGCTGCTCTTAGCAACACATTCCAATTTTATCATCCTTAGTCATTCTTACATGAGTATATATGTAGAAACAAGCTCTGGTATTTAAACTAGCACGCAGTTGGGGATGAAAAGGATCAACTGCAAATCTCTAACCTGCCTGTGAAATGAACCCAAAACAATAAATGCCCCCACTTCAGGGACTTTTCTCTTGGTCCTCTAGATTTTCCTTCTGGGGAGAAGCATGGGTAGGACAAGGATCTGAGACCAAGTTTAATTGGGAGTCAGTTCCCATTTTATGAACTGTTCATTTTATAGATGAAGGATGCAAGGACAAGAGATGTAATCAATTAACTTAAGGTCATCAGCTGGTTAACGGTGGAGCGGTGAGCAGAACATACTCTTTCTTAATCCCCATCTGGTACTCTTGGACCCAGCCTATATGGCACCTTTCTTTGCCTCAATATTGGGTCTGTAACTTCAGCCATGAGTCCTCCAAGAGGAGAGAGGAAATCTGGGGACCGCAGGATGGGTTCCAGGGTAGAATGACTCTGGGCAGTGCGAGAAGAGAGAGGAAACTCAAGGTAGAAGTTAGGAAAGATCTAAAAGTAGAAGAAAGCAAAGAAGGCCACTTGCATCTTGCTGTCTTGAGGCAAATGTGGGTAGGATGACAGAGATAACTGCCAACTGTACATGTCAAGTAAAATTAGCTCTACTAGTATGGATTTCAAGATATGATGTAGAAACAGGGTCAGGGGGAGGAGGGGTGACAATCAAAGGGCTATACCTCTCAGTGAGAAGCACAGGAGAGTAAGGAACCAGACAGATGATCAAATTTATAGAAAAGAAGAAAAGGTTTTATTGTTTGACAAGGGATGATGTCACTGAAACTTTATAATTGGAAAGCTCTCATCAAATGTGGAAGAGAAACAGAGAACAAATAGCGAATGATCCAAAGCAAGATGTAGATGAGCAGTTGTAGGAAAAAAGGGCTCCAAAGCGCTTCCAAGAGAAAGTCGAAGTCCACAGCCTAAATCCCAAGTCCCTGTCTGACTCAGCCACTGTCTGTGTCCTTAGTCTCAGGTGATGACACTCCACAACCAAAGACCTCGCTACAGCTGTAGGCTGTACTAGTAAAATAAGACCAAGAGTCTGGAGCCAAAGCCCCGGGCTAAAAACCCAGTTCCACCGTTCACTCATTTTGTGACACCAGGGTGGCGACTTTATTTCCCTACCCATCATATGTCTTGGGATATTGACCTATAAATTCCACTAAAAATTCTGGACCATTCAGAGCCCTGATAGCCAACATTTCAAAGAGATGTAAGGCCTTCTCCAGTCTGGTCCAGTCTCTCTCCTAAGGGTTCTCAGTACAAAGGATTTGCCATGCTCCCCAGAGGGGTCTACCCCAAAGGGCTCAGTCCCAGAAATCTTAGGAGATGGAGCTCACATGGGGGGGGCGTTACCCAGGCTCAGAGGCTTCTGGAGAGGGAACTGTCAAATTGCTGTCAAACAGCAATTTGTAAGGGAGTTGAAATACGTATTTCCAGAAACTTCCACTCAGGAAGAAATCATATTTCCATAAGGGAACACAAAGAATGAGGGTGCCACTAAACATTATTTGGGTATTTGGGACATGTGCTTTTTATTTTTTATTTTTTGCCAACTCAAAATCAAGTCCTTTTCTTGTCAAATGTAATACTGCCAGAGTGAAAGTGACAAGACATACAATAAAGTTGAGAAAGAGAAACACAAAGACCTAGATAGTAACCTATTTATTTTCCAGAGGAAAAAAAGTAACAACTATTCTGGCAAAGAAAATAGCCCTGCATTTGGTCTCTTTTTTTTTTTTTTTTCCCTTGTTTTCCCCTCAATTTAAGAGAAAAACTTTTCAAATTCACACAAAATGGTATACCCTGTCTGCTTTTCTGTGGCTATCTTCAAATACATAACCTTTCAGGTCACCACAAAACACTTTTCTGAAATATGTCTCAATCTGTCTTTCAGTGTGACAATGAAATTACCAGTCAGTTCAGCATGTGACGTGACTGAATTAGGCTGTAGCTGACCAACTGCTATCATCATCATACTCCATTCTTTACCTCCTGGCCGGGGGAGCGGGGGG
>NW_006774075.1:1203709-1206210 GCF_000442215.2 Lipotes vexillifer
GAAAAACCCTGAACAGAATCACAGCTGATTATTTGTACAAGGGAAGTGACCCTGTGGAATTACACTGTTCCGTTCTCCTAGAGATCTCGGGTCTAGAGAACTACTGACGCAGAAGCAGGTTTGCTTAAAGTCTTCTGTCACCACCTTGCCAGCCTCCAATTTGTGACTCCATTAGTTACATACCTGTCCAACTCCCTTTGGACTGATAGCGAACACCTTGGAATGTCTTCAGATGAAAGTTATATAGAAGTACTTGACCTTTTTAAAGAAATACTGATCAAATTTGCCTTGACTATTTCACTGTATCACGGGAACAATCATAAATGGCATGGAAAAATTCAACAGCTGCTAGGATCAATACGCTGTTCACTCAGAAAAAAAAAAAAATATATATATATATATATTACGTATATAATACATAAATGCACTTAAAAAAAATTCAGAAAGACTTGCTGCTACTCCAAGTACAATTGGTTTTGTTCTTATGCTAGTACAGAGAAGCTGGCTTCCAGCTGGGCCTGACTGAGGAATACCCACAGGATCAAATGAAATTCCTACAATGTACACCATCTTTTTGACTTAGGGCACTGTCTCTAGAAGTATTCTGTTAAAATACAACTATTTGATCTAGAAGGGATAACATACTGAGTAATTAATAGGTTCTAACACATTTGCATGGATGTGTTTATTAACATAGATGGCAGAAAGCAAATCCCTAAGGATAGGGATCAAAGACAGACAAGTGTGATGAAGAGATGGGCGGAGCAAGAACCCAGGGCATGACTGAGAATGTCCAGTAGTGGCTAGAATAGCCACAAAATGTGCCCCAAGGCTGCATCAGGGCCCTGGTGCTGTAGAGTCGCAGCATTGTCTGCTTTTTCATATTGCCCCGGGCCCCCTTTCTTCCTGAGGAAAGCCTAGAAACAGTGTATCTCCAGTGTATCTTTGGAATTTGTAGGAACAGCTCAAAAGGTCTCATTTAGAGGTATGTGCAAATAAAATGCGATTGGAGAATTTCCTCTCCAAGGCAAAACAAAGAAACAAAAATATTCTGACAAGTCACCCAATAACCAAGCAAATATGATATGTTGGCCTGTTCGTGTGTTATAAGCCTTTCACATACACATTGTACTAAAGAGCATCTCCCGCCCCCCTTCTCCCTCTCTCTCTCATTTCCCCCCCCCAACACACACAACCCCCTCCTCTCTCCTTCCTCCTCTCAACTGGATTCAGAGGAAACTAGCACATTGTCCCAATGGTCCCAGTGAAATTCCAACCCAAAGTGGCTGGAGGAAATGCGTAGATGGAGAATACCCTACACGTGCCAACTCAAGAGGCTCTAATAGCTGGAGACTCCCTCAGTGACCTGCAGTGAGGACACACACACACACACACACACACACACACACACACACACACACACACAGTTTGGCAAATACACCCATTCGAAGACCTTCCAAACATTTCTCTTCTCTCTCCCGAATGAAGCTACCTCGTTGTCAATGAGATTTTAAATAAAATTGAAGCATAAATTTGCTTCAACGGCCACATAGGTTAAAAAAAAAAAAAAAAAGAATTAATGGCCTAAGAAGCTGGGGCAAAAGACCAAAAAGTTAAAGCGCTTACAAGGCAAATAATTTGAAGAGGCAGGATAAAATCAAAAACAGAATTTAAATGATCCCAGCCTAAGAATTTATAAAAGACCAAGTCCTGACCTATGACAGAAATGAGAACTTTATTGGGCACATAATTCAGAAAGGCAGGAAAGGCTGATACACAGAACACAATGAATGTCAGGCTAAGGATTTAAATCTCAGTCTGACAGGGTCGGGAAAACCAATACAATAATGCCAACGAGAAGAGGCGAAGGAGAGACGTGCTGTGCAAATCTAGTGTGGTTTAGAACTTGGACGTCATAATTAGCCCACGTTGTAATTAAGAATCTAGAGGGCCTATTGAAATGAAAGCACAATGGGCAGATTTGGATTTTGCTGCATGGCGCCAGAATACTTAACGCAGTAAGGGTTTTCCTCGATTTTGGCTAGACCCTTTCATAGCTGACAGCCAGCAAGGCTTATAAACATCCTTGCGCTACCTGTTTCATAACAATCGCGACTGACAGAAGGGAAATATTTTAAAAGTCCTTACATGATGGTTTCATCTTTGAGTTTTCTTTTTTTTTTTTTTTTTTTTTATCTTTGAGTTTTTCTCCCTTCAGGAAAACACATTTTTGGGTTATGATTTCACCATCTGATCACAGGAAACTGAGTTCATTACAGGCATGAGGTCAAGGCTGAGTTGATCTCTAAGCCAATGATAAACTGGCATTACAGGCTCGTTTTATTTATAGAGACCCGTGATATCAAATTAGATGGAAAGGAGGAGAGGGAAGAATTTAGCTTTATTTAGAGTAAGTGTCTCTGGAAGGCATCCACAACCAGTTTTCTAAAGATATAAGACAATGCCATGGGTTCTGCCTTTGCCCTTAGGAAAATCGGAAG
>NW_006774075.1:1206220-1234530 GCF_000442215.2 Lipotes vexillifer
TAAAACGCTTACACACCTACTGTGATTATGAGCTAATTCAAAGGACCCATCTTCATATGAAAGTAAAGCAACCTGAGGAAAATAATGCATTTTGTCCATTTCTACTGCTCTTTCATACAATCCAATAAATAGACCCTAGGGGTCACTGACTCAGCTTGCCACACTAATTGGGGAAAATGAAACAAAGAAAGACAGGATTTTTTTCCTGTTTTTCTTGGTTTTTTTTTTTTTTTTTTTAAGGATAGGCCTTTATTACAACTAGTTGCAACGTGAAAATAAAACATCACATGCTAGAGAACTCATGAAGAAATGTGAGCCTTCACAAGAGCCCCACAGCACAAATTCTTGGTTCCTGCAGTTTCTGCAATGCAATGCTCATTTAGGGAAGATTTTTTTTAAGACAATATAAGAGCCCTTCAATAATCTCATTAGGAAATTAGGAATCTCCATCAAGAAAAACTCCACTGGCTACTTGACACCCATCAAGTTACCCAGAATAAAAAGAAAGGATGTCAGAGAAGCATCCACTTTTGAGTTCAGAGTTCTTAATCCAAGGGAGGCGGTGACTTTAAGGAACTCTTTGGTGAAACTGACATTTATAAGAATCAAGAAAGGAAGCCTTCAGTAAAATGTGGTGAGCAGAAGCTCTTGGGCCCTTAATATAGTTTATCTTTCACATAAAGGTATCTTGAAAACCTTTACACAAGTTCTTTATGAGGGAATAATTTCTGAGCTAGGGCAGACAATGGTCTTTCAAATCCATTCTCAGTTTAGAAAGCATTTGTAAGGAGGATTTTTTTCCCAGCCACCGCATGAGAAGTGTGTGATGCCCTTGGAAATCTCTGTAATTAACAATAAGCCTCTTTCACAATTGAAAGTGGACCCTCATACCCTAAAGTAGCACTGATGCTTCTATTTCTGAACTACACCCTTCATTTTATGCAGTGTCTTTGTAAAAACCAAGGGCAAGAACAACCTGGAGAGAAATTTTCAAATTTTGGACCAGAGCCACCAAATCAATAATGGTGGAACAAAATGAATTATCAACCTCCACTGCTTCAATCACAGGGAAAGGCAAGGAGTTGCCAAAAGAGAAACTGCGGTCAATGTTAAGAAACAGAATGAATTGACTTTGAGGTAAGCTTATATCTAATTAAATGAGACTGGGGGCAAAGTCAAGGTAGACTCATCCGCAGCTGACAAGGAAGTGATCAGAGGCAGGTGACTCAGGTCAACTGAACCGCAGTTTCCCAACTGGAAAGGAGAGCAGAAAGTGTGATGGGAGGAGGTGGGGCGCACAGGGAGGAAACTGCAAGTTTTTCAGAAGGTATTTTCCCTCATCCTGGTACTGTACGTAGTAAATATCTCAAACTCTCACCACTAGCAATTAATGTCCAAAGGTTCAACAGGAGTAAAAAGGAGCAAAACCACTGCTGTGTGGGACTGGCATATCAACTGAATGCAGCAGGCAGAGAGAACCAGCGAGGTATACCTACCATTGATTTCTAGCAGTGAACCTAGGTTCTAGTGGTGAACCCTTTGTCACGCTCGTGGAAGCTTGTCATGAAACTACGGCTCCCAGACTCCTGGATTATAACCATCACCAGCCACCCACGTGGTGCCATGTGAGTCTGGGAGAAAAAGAACAAAATAATGCCATTTGCATCAACACAGCTGCAACTAGAGGTGATCATACCAAGTGCAGTTAAGTCTGAGAGAGAAAGACAAATACCATATGATATCATGTATATATGGAATCTAAAATAGGGCACAAATGAACCTATCTACGAAACAGAAACAGACTCAAGGACGTAGAGAACGGATTGTGGTTTTCAGGGGGAGGGGGTGGGGGAGGGATGGAGTGAGTGGTCTGGGTTAGCAGATGTGAGCTTTTATATATAGGACGGATAAACAGCAAGGTCCTACAGTACAGCACAGAGAACTATATTCAGTATCCTATGATAAGCCATAATGGAAAAGACTATACTAAAAAACGAATGCTTATATATGTATAACTGAATCCCTTTGCTGTACAGCAGAAATTAACACAACATCGCAAGTCAACTCTACTCCCATTAAAAATAAATAAATAACAAAGGCCGAAGACACTCCTGGTAGTTTCTTCACGTATTCTCTGTGGACTTGGCACTAGTAGAGTCATAAAATGGGATCCAACTGCCCACCAATGGTGACACCCTTTTCTTTAGAAGAAAGGGGGTTTCCAAGGATTCCATGCAGTACCCTGAGTTGTATATGGAGATGCTGTGTCTGACAGCCCAATTAACATCTGCTTTTAGCCTAGAGGCCTTGTCGGGACCAAGAGCCTAAGCAAAGAAATGAAATCCCATCTTTCTTACCCCACTCACGACATCCACGCTGACCTCTAGTGACCCCTGTAACTTGCGTTAAGGAAAACTGCCCTCAACTTTCACGCACACACTCAAATCAGAAAAACTACAGCCCATTTCCACTGTGCCCTGAGCTTTACCAACATATATTAACACTTCCTGATCCACTTGCAAACACACAGTGTTCTTTAAATGTGTATAAGTGACACTCAGTGCTTTTGAAACACTCTTAAATAAGCCCAAGATGACTCACCATTTTCTGGTCCTATACTGCTAATTATATGTTCAAAAATCCCTTTAAAAGTCACAAAATCTATCTTGGTACTCTCAATGCTTTTAAATGGCAAAAGGGTTGGCCATGAAGGAGTAGGCCTAGTAAGGCCAGTAAGAAATTAACATGAACACTGAGACAGACTTGGGCCCTTCTGTAGACCTAAATTCACAAGAGTGCTGCACGCCCTTATCAGGAAATTATAGATCTTATTATTGGGGAACTGGGTGGCAGGTGCCAAAAGCATTTAAATTCACTCCATTTCTAATTCATGAAGCCCATTGTAGCTTGGTATTATGGTTTTATTAGATTTGTGCATTTAGCCGGGAACCTATTATTATAATAAAATACAAAATACAATTATTGTTTTCTTGCAGTGAGAACCTCAGAATTATCTACCAGTTTATTGTTTCCCCATCAAAAGAAATCCCGAGTTTAGATTTTTTTTTTTAGACTTTTAAAGAAACGTTGCTTCCTCTATCTATTTCCATTATCGTTCTTGCCTTGTGCTGCTTGACAGGAAAAGAAAGAAAAGGGAATTGAGATGGAGGCCATAAGTCACAACGGTTTTCCTTTAATTACAGTATTATACTTATATTTCTCATATTTTCTACCGTTATCTCTGCCCAGCCAAATCTCCATTCCTCATTCAGCGCTCATTAATTGAGATGGTGTTTGGGGAAAGCTGATATATAGATGCGAGTTTCATATGGCCAAGTGCTCACCTACTATTACACACCAAATGGAGTTCAATACCCGTAATGGTCAATTTAGCTACTTGTCATACGATACCCACTCTTCATCCATCCCTCACCGATGCTCTTACAATTCCTCTTTTCTCCTCTCTCTTTCCACTTCACATTATTATTTTCTCTCTTCATCAGAGAATGAAAACGTTTTAGAAATACTGAAGGGAATCACATCAGATGTGAGACACCACAAAATTATGCTCAGATCACTGATTTTAGAGTTGGAAGGGGCCTTATAAATCGTGTCGTCCGAACTCTCATTTTCCAGATGAGGATAGCGTGACCCAGGAAGATCACACTGCAGTTAGTTAAGGACAGAAGTCAGGACCTGTCTCCTACTTCTTAGGTCGCTACCAGTGAGTCCTGACTCTGTGCCCAATAGACAGGGCATCATCTCCCATAATCTTCAAGACAACCTCATGAAGCAGATGTTAATACTGCTTCCATCTTGGAGATGAGGAAACTGATGCACAGAAAGGTTAGGTATTTGCTCAAAGACACTCAGAGAATAAGTGGCAGACTCAAGATTCGAACCCAAATTTGTCTAATTATAGAGACTTACCTCTAAACACTACACAGGACTATCTTCCCAATATTACCATGAGCCGCCCTTATCCTTAGTTATTATATATCCACATAAATAAAAACATCATTAGTGGTGCTATTTTACAGTAAATAAAATAAAGCATAGACTTTGGAATGAAAAGGTGTGGGTTTCACTCTTGGCTCTGTCACTGATTAGCTAGGGAACTTTCATCAGGATCATCAACCTCCTGAAAGTAAGTATATCATTGACCAAATAGAGATAACAACAATAACCTCCTCGAAGGGTTACCGTGAAAGCCAAATAAGGTCATTCAGCCACTCATCAGGTATATACTGAGCACCAGCTATATGTCAGGCACTGTTAAAGTGCGGGGTATGCAGCATCACCACTCCTGTACTCCATCTCAAACCCAAACCCAAAGCAGCAAAATAGGTGCTTGACAGCAATGGAGGAGGGGAAGGGAGCAAATGGTTGGTCTGTGTTAGCTAGAGACAGAGGTGGTCTCTGTCTGTCTTGTTTCTTTCTCTCTGACTCTCCATGTCTCTGTTTCTCTGCATTATGTGAAATACAAGAGCTTTACGAACACAAGTCATTACATATATAGTACAAGAAGCTCTCCATTTCTTAGGAACCTTCTACCTGTCCACCACTGGGCATTTTCTCTCTTCAGAAGATCTCTTAAGTGAATCCAGTCAGACCAAGGGTGTGTGTGTGTACGTGTGTGTCTCTGATTACTGATTCCCCCTACTTTTAGATTTAGATACTCTTTGGAAAATTTTATTGTACTTTCTATAGATACTTTTCCTCTAATTTACTAAAGTTGAGGAAAAACTAATAGTTAACATTTGAGCCCTGACTATGTTTCAGGCACTGTACCAACACAGCACATGTAGTATCTGTAGTATACAACTACTAGTAAAAGGAGTTGAATATCAAGCACTTCATCAGAAATGGAGACTCCTGACTCTAAAGAAGTTTGCACTGGAAAGTCAGATTCCACTTACACAATTGTTTTACCCACACAATCATTTTTTTATTGAGCATCTACCATGGACCAGGCACCTAACTGTCCCAAAGACATTCTGCTTTCACGGAGCTCACAGTCTGGGAAGGGGAACAAACATGCAAATGAACCATGATGAGAAAACTGGGCTTGTGCTGTCATCGAGGTGAGGTGTTGTAGGGTGCACAGAGAAAAGACTGGTGAGCTCTCTCATAGAAATAAGGTGAGGCCTCCCAAGCCTTCTCTATGAAAGCAGACCTCAGACATTTAAGGGCTGGGTGTGATCCTACTTGCCTCTTCACCACTAACTTTCTGTGTGATCTTGGGCAAGTCACCTGACTTTCTTGCCCTTAGTGTCCCTACATCTAAAGCAAGGTTACCCACCCTCGCACAGTTATGAGGATGACCCTCTTCTGAAGGAGTTAGAAAATCTACACACGTAAAGGGGGAAAGCATTCTATAGGCAGAATTCAGCCTCCATAGTAAGTAGTTGCCTTGCCTTTGGGAGTAAAAAATGTGGTGCCAAAAGCAAACCACTGGGGCTTCCCTGGTGGCACAGTGGTTGAGAGTCCGCCTGCCGACGCAGGGGACGCGGGTTCGTGCCCCGGTCCGGGAGGATCCCACATGCCGCGGAGCGGCTGGGCCCGTGAGCCTTGGCCGCTGAGCCTGCGCGTCCGGAGCCTGTGCTCCGCGGCGGGAGAGGCCACAACAGTGAGAGGCCCGCGTACCGCAGAAACAAACAAACAAAAAAACCACTTTTCTTTGAACTCTGGACTCTCCCTCAGGGTGGCCATTGGCTGCACACCCTGAAACGGGGCACCAGGGGGATGCTTGAGTCTGCTGGCCCCTTACTACATCTCCATCTCCACCATCCTCTCCGCGTGCAGCCTTCTCGCAGCTCCTGTGCCCCTCCTCTAACCCAAACCCAAAGCAGCAAAAGAGGTGCTGGTTGAGGACGGAGGAGTGGAAAGGAGCAGATTGTGGATCTGGGTAAGATGTTTAGGGAAAGGTTGTCTGTCTTGCTTGCCTTTTCTCCCTCTGATTCTCATTGTCTTCATTTCTCTGCATCATCTCCCCAGACTCTCTCCCTCATCCCCTGCACCCCCCTCTCCCCAGTTTTACACTTGAATCCCAGTAAGTTCAACGAATGGAAGGTGAACGTCACTCTATGTTAAAATGCTTTGCATCAATGCAAAGTGGAGTCCAAATGCTGGTGACTATTATTAGTTCACGTTAATGCCGTTAAAAGCCTCCCGGTAATTTTCCAGAAAGGTATGTCTTATGCTGAGGTCCACAGGAAGATATAATAGACTTCAGAAGAACTAGAAGCCAGGGAGAAGGAGTCTTAAATCAGAGGCTTAGAGACACAGAAGTCCTTAGGAAGTTCTGTGTGTCAGGTGAGAGGAGGACTTGAAAGCTTACTTCTCTTTTAATTATCTGATGCTCACACCCCCCTCCTTTGTTGCCTTCAGGCTGAGCTGATAAGGAAAGACACCAATAAATATCCTGCGGTCTGAAGGGAGAAGCTATGTTTCATGGGACTCCCTGCTTCTACAGCTGTTGTTAAAATATTACTGCTAATTAGCTGGCTAGTTATATATAAACCCTTACAAAGGAGTATTTTTGCACAATCATAAAATAAATTAAACTACCAAAAATTCACGCTGTTAATTAAAATAACCCCTGTAGGAGGGGGAAAAAATCGCTACAAGGCTGAGGTAAACAAGAGGCAATTTCACAAGCACAAACTGATTAATTTTATTTCCCATTACATGTATTTGCTAATATCATCAAAATTAGAAAATAAAGCAATTTTGCCTTGACAGTAGTTCAAAAGGAGGCAGTTCCTAGCAGAGGAATGTAGCTATTCAGATACACCCTTGGCCAGAGAGACACCTCTCCAGAGAGACACACACCAGGTAGGGTGAGAGAGAAAGGGGACCCCTCGCCAGTCCCCAGAAGCAGCCTCATCCAGCTCATGGAACATCCATGGCACGACCTGTCATAGTCACATCCCCCTCCCAACCAAAGAAAAAACCATGAGGATACACGAGAAACTAGGATGCTGAGGGGTGGCGGGAGGAGGATGTAGAAAATGAACTCATCTACCCCTAGTTCCAGAATGGCCAAGATAGTCTATTCACAATTTATTAACACTGTTTGTGTATTCTCTCTTGCATGTTTCTGCTGCCCCAGATGTTGTGATGGGGTTGCACTATTCTAAAGTTTGTGTATAATTCCTATATATAAGTAATTGCCCAAACCCTTTGTGGATCATTCCTTTATAAAAGATTACAAGAGGTTAATCAAAAAGTCTAGAAAATACTTTTGTAGCCCCCCAAAAAATGCTATTTAGGAAAGAATGAACTCAACCTTCAAGTTCTTGCCTCTTTGTCTGCCAGCCAAGTTAAATGACAGACTTTAATTCAGCTGGGGAACCCCTCCAGACACATAACATTTTATCACCCCTGATCTCTCCACCCCAAGTTGTTTCAAGCAAACATTCACCTGAAAGTATATTCCTAAAAAGCCTAGATACACTACTTTATATCCCTTTTTGTCAGCCAGAAATATTCTCAATTCCCTTGGGCCTGTAATTTGTTTGCTTATTGTATAGCACCTTGAAGCAGGGTTTATTCACTCTTATACCCCTTAAAATTCATCTATAAGCTCAAGCCTTGGGTAGCACCTAGTTTTACGGATGGCTCTTCACAAAGACTCCCAGGCTTTGTCAACAGGACACCAAACAGCTGGAAGAAGAGGTAAAACTTCAGGCCTAACTCCAGATGTTTCATCTGTGCAGCTCCAAGTATCCAGATGTTTAGAGAGAAAAAAGAACAGCATTTTATAAACGCTGCCTTTGACAAAGAAAATGAACAGGTGCATGAACAATCAAAAGAGCAGATAAAATGGGAACTCATGGTTGCCTCTGTACGTGTTGGAATATTTTATTCCTGTCCTTTGTTCTGCTGTAAGGTTTCCTTCCAAGCAGCATCTTGTATAGATTCACGATACCATTAGCCAGTATTTCCCCAGCTATTAAGGAAGCAATAGTCAGGGTGTCTGAAACGCCAAAGCCCCAACACAAAAATCCTGTTGATGATCTCTCCTTAAAAGCTCCAGCTCACCACTGCTGCCCTGATGAAAGATCTCATTATTCCTCATCCTGACCAGCCCACAGCCCTTCCGTCAGATGCTCTGGCTTCCAATATTCCCCTCCGCCCAGCAGCCAAGTGACTGTTCTAAAACTGCAGCTGAGATTCTCTGTTTTCCCCAAGGCCTCATTTCAGGATGAAGCCCAACACCTCTGCAGAGTCTACAGGGCTCTTGACCAGTGACGTTCACCACTGACACCAGCCCTGTGCTCCAGCCCACGAAGGATAACTTTGCTGTGTTTTGGAAGATTCCTGTAAACCTTCATGCCTGCCTGCCTGTGTAGTTGCAGTTGTCCTATCCGGAACACCAGCTTGGAAGACGGCCACTCTTATTTCATAAGGATTCAGAAGTTGCCTTCTCCGTAAAGCTTGCTATGGCCTCACCAGCAGGGTCACTCGCACTTAAGAAGCGTTTATCTCAGTGTGTTCTCTCCATCCACTGATCTGATCTGGTCCATATCTAACCATGGCCAAGTCTGTCCCTTTACCCCCTAAATAGCTCTTAACGTCCCTTCAACAGCCTTGATCTTAAGACAAAGACCAAAATCGATAGCCCCTGAAGCCCTGTTGATTGCATCCACATCTGCTGTCTGGACTCCGTCCTGCTGGGCTTCATCACTCCCTGGGTCCCCATGTTTCCTCCTGTTTCGACACTTGCCATCCCCCTGATTGGGATACTAACCCTACTCCTCCCCTTCCAACCTCAGAACATTTAATTCCCACTCATCCTTCACAGCTCAGAGAAAACAGTCTGTTTCATGTAGAAACACTTTCTGATCCCCCTTTTCCACCCAATTTGAGTCAGCTTTTGTGGTTATATACACACAAAACCACGTCCCTTTCCATCAGTACACTTAAGTTAGTGCAATCGTCTTATATATTTGTTAAGGTGAAATTTTGATTAATGTTTTTCTCTTCCATTAGGCTGCAAGCTCCATTGAGAGTAGAGATGGTATTCTTGCTCCACTGCATCCCCAGCTCCTGGCAAGGTGCCTGGTTCATCATAACTGCTCATGTTTGTTGAATGAATAAATGAATGATTTACATCCATGAAACATATCACTCTGACCATAATTCGCTCCTTGAGGGCAGAAGCCATCTTTTGTTCATATTTGGGTCCCAGCACAGGTGGATCCTCAGAATGCACTTGTTGAAGGAATACTGGGTGAAGATACAGAGAGGCAGATTCTATGCCCCTAACAATCAGAGAGAGTGGACCAGCAGTTAAGCATCCTCCGTCACTTAACCGTGAACTCCCCATCTCTAGAATCATTCAAGGATAGAACAGATGGACCACGTCAGAAATGGTCTAGAAGCAATTCAACCAATGGACTTGACGATCTCTCAAATCCTTTCCAACCCTCATGTTCTATGGTGCAACTAGAAAGAACTAGAAAGAGGGTAGGTGTAAGGAAGAGAGATCCGCAAAACATGAGTGAAATTGCAACTCCCTTCCTCCCAGAAGAGAGAGTTTCAGAACAAATGGGAAGAGCAGGTTTTTGCCAAGGTTTTCTTAATTGCTGGCAGGTAGCAGATTTGAGAGGCTCTGTTAAAATATGCGTGTGATGGCTGGAAGGGAGATGTCAAAGATTACAGTCTCAACTCCCTGTCTGATGTCTACTCCTTCATTCTTAACCCGGCCCTTATTTCTAGATTTAGATATAGCTCAAAAGAGACTCAGACTTTGAAGACCCAGGCAGAAAATTGTGCTAGTCACATGGAATCATTTTGACTGTTTTCTCAGCTGTTTCCTAAGAAAACAGATTTAACATTTGTCACCTTCATTCCGGAATAAGGAAAGAGATTTCACTTCCTCCTGAAGCAAAAACCACAAGGTGGATTTGGCATTTGTTGAGTATGGAGTGGGGTTCAGATTAATGGTGTGTTGAGGGTTTCTTTGTTTTTACAATCTTTCCATATTTTCACATTCAAGAAGCTAAATGAATTGCCCATGCCTTTTCATGGGGCTCCTTAATAGAAAGATCCCACTGGGAAACTGCTCTCCTTACCTCACCATTTCTCCTTCCATTCTCCCTGTTTCACTTCTTTGGCCATAATTAGTCAGTTTCTGGAATATAAGAATGGCTGGGGGCGGTGGGGGGGGGAAGGAATGGCTGGGAGATGGAAGGGGAGAGGAAAAAAAAAAAAGGATGAAACCAGAATTGAGCAACACATGATGAAAGGGGCCCACAGGACTGCCTTTTATTTCTCTGCATGTCTAAATTGACAGTCATAATATTTCCTATGTCAGGTCATATAATCAGATCATCAGTTTTTGAGCATGTATATATGCCATATTCTTTATACATATTAGTTCACTGATTTTCAATTACCTTATAAGTTAAGTGGTATTATTGTTATTTAACAGGTGGAGAATTTTAGACTTCAATAAGCTAAATATCTTGCCCAGAGTCACATTAATTAGTGACAGTTAGGGTTGGAGCCAGGATTCAGACCCAGGTTTTCTGCCTCCAAATCCAGGTCTGATACCTATATCCGTACATCTCAGAGAGAGTCAGTGAAATTTTTCATCAACAAAGACCCAGTTAGCTGTCATACTAGATCAACCAGGGGTAGTTTGGCTCCTGAGGGGATATTCAGCAATGTCTTGAGACACTTTTTGGCTGTCACAATGGGTAGGTGCTGCTGGCATCTAGTGAACAGAGGCTAGAAATGCTCCCAACATCTTACAATCCACAGGACAGCCGCCCACCACAAAAAAAATGATCAGGTCTGAAATATTAATAGCACCGAAGCTGAGAAACTCTGTGCTAGATGCTCGCATTATTATGTAAAATGGTTCTCTGCCACCAACTCATGACTTTCTGTGTTAAACAGGGGAACAGTTTGTAACTTCTTGATATACATGTTTAACGATGTCTGGAATTGGCCAAGGTTCTTTTTAAGAATGTTAAAAAAAAAAAAAAAATGAGGAAGAAGTAACAAAAAGAAAGAGAAAAAGCAAATGAACAAGAAAAAAGAGAAGGAGACAAGAACATTAGACACCTACACTGCAGCATTCAACAGCTGGATCACATTACATGGAAATCTGCCGCAGCAACAGCACAACAGGCTGCTTTTGTGTCTTCATGAATAACGCAATGTGCTGGGTAAATGCTTTTCCTCATTTAGAAACAGGTAGTTAATGGGAATTGAAGTGATCAAATGCTGTGTACCCCAAGGTTACTTACATCTCAGGCCTGGGTGGCCCAGAGCTCATAAATAAAGCATTGGAGCATCTTATTTTAGGCCCCAGTCAGATAAGCAAAAGCTTGCATCATGTGAGCCGAGCCCACAGCACGATATGACACTGAGCCTGCTAATTCCAGGACCTCTTGGAATGTGACATTTCAAGCACAGTACACCGAGTTCATGCCCTGCGGAAGCTCCATGGCCCACCAGGCCTTAACTTTCCATCACCTCCTTGATTCAGCTGCCACGAGAGACTCTGTCACCGAGCTAGATTCTCAGTGATGCCCAGCTCCTTCCCTACTCTGCAGAAGTTAACGTGAGGCATATTTGCAACTTATGACTCTGATTTACTCACTTGCTGGGACGAGGACCACAGACGGCTTAACAGCCCGCCAGCTCGCACAGACCATTCCCTCGGAAAAATTTTGGCCCAACTCATGACACAGCTTGGCAGCTCAAAAAAACAGCTGCTGGACCATGGCGGAATGGGGAGTTGAATATAAGAAAAGAAAAATGTCTATTCTTTCCCTCAAAGTTTTACATGTAATTATGTAATCATATCCCTATTCAGATACTTTGACATAAATTGTGCTTCATTAAATTGTTGCTAATTTGTTGTTTTACTGTTAGTTCATGGCTTGTTTGTCGACATCTACCCACAAGCCGTGTGCAACACACACAAACACACACACACACACACACACACACACATACACTCAGACTGACACTCAGCCGTACTAGTGTTGTTGCTTTGAAAATAATGAAAATGTTCTCTGTGAATAATTCCTCTATTTGACAGAATCACAAAATTTTTCCAAGAGTGCTTATTCACACGGTATACAAATGGCTGTATGAATAACTCTAATGTGATAATTTGCTGGTGTTACTGTTTCCCTTCTCACAGACTTCCTATAATCTGATCCTATCAATCAAATAATATATTCTCTGCATGAAATAAATTCTCCTTACTATAAAAAACCAGCTCCTGTAATAAATATATTTCCCAGTGATCAGTATTAACACTGTTTCTCATTCAGATCCTGGCCCCAAGAAATTATCTTCAATATATGTTTGTACACTTGAATCTGGGGTAAGATACATGCTCTGAATTTCCTACAAGTTTGTATAATTAGTCATTGACTAAAAGCCACCACCCAACTACCATGAAACCATCTTCCGGGAGAAGGGACACTTCCGTCCAGCACACATCACCTCTCCCATTCCACTTGGAATCTGTCTAGGTACCAACTCCTCTGCCTCTAACACTGTTTCTCAAAGTGTGGGCCTCAGAACACCTGCCTGTTAGAAGTAAAGATTGTTATCAGCTTTTTAGGGTGCGTTTTAGAAACGGTGATTCCTAGATGCCATGCCAAACCGATTAGATCTGACCCTCTAGGGGAATCTGGATTTTCAACAATATGTACAGGTGAAATTGGCTTTCTTCTTTGAGTCTTGTGGAATATGGACTGAGGGGTAGAGGAGAGAAAGCAAAAGCATATTACTAAACAATTTTCCCTGGAACAAGGGATGCAAATGAGATTGTGGAAAATGTGCTCATTAACTCACTGCATTTGAAGTAAAATAATGTCAAAAATTTCATAGTAAAAATCATCAGTTGGCTAATGCCCTACATCCTCTCAACCTACCAAAAAAAAAAAAAAAAAAAAAAAATCTGGTCTTCAGAAAGATAACCCTGAGGTTCCACAAAAAGAAAGAGGCACAGAAACAGAGATATAAGCATTTTTCCATGATATCCTTTAGAATGAATTTTCAACTGCAAAGGTTTAAAAAAAAGTTTTCCTAGCTAAAACTCCACTTACCCCCCAAGGCTTCTAGTTCTATATTTTGCCTGATAATCAATCATCTCTTTGGTTTTCTATCCCAGCTCATCATCATTGTGATGACAGAGTAAAGTGACTTTAATTCAAAGTTCCAGAAGAGGCTCAAAAGTAAGACAATAACCTAATTTACACCAAAGAGATCAGCTCTACCTTCAGAATTAGACCTGCACCCACACAGCCAACCAGGGGTTGCTGACTTCAAACATCTTTGTTAACTTTATTCCAGGTAGTTGCTGAGACTGGCTGAGTAAGTGTATGCAAAGTGTTCACGTAGCAACAGTGCAATCACTGCAATCATTATTAATATCACTTATTAGTATTGTGCTGTGATCCTGTGAGTGGAGTCACAGGGCCTGTTTCACCCACCAGCCCACAAATGAAGGTATCTGAGGATACACCTGGCATTCAACCATTCTCATCAACTCAAATGTACACACTTGGGGGGGAAGAACTGTGTTTTCTGTTTCTCTGTCCCCATAAATCACCTAAAAACTAGTTGGGCATATAGCTGCCCCTGAAAGATACATGTGTCATGGTAAGAACTATCGCATGAGGATTGTCATCCAACCTTGGTCTGTGGTTACCAAGACCAAATAAAGCAAATTTTGAACCTTCTGCTTCCAACACAGGGACCTGGATTTCTTCCCCAAAAGAGTCAGAGATAAGATGGCAGCCTCACTACACCCGGGCAGAGAGTATATCACGGGCAAGCTCCTTGCAAATTCAGATCCTTTTACTCCGGAAGAACAGAAAAGGAAACTGTCCCACCCTCTCCCAGGAACCATGACACCTCTGCCTGGATCCCAGCTGTATTCAAGATTTACCGTGTGGCCTTGGGCAGCTCATTTAACCACTCAGTGTCTTAATTTCTTCATCTGGAAAAGGAAGATGCTACCTACAGCATAGGCACAGCATTTCAAGGTTAATGCGTGAGGCTGACATTGAAACACAACCTTGCAGGGGAATGTCTAATTTGGGGGGAGAAGTCAGGCACAGCAGTGTACTCCTGGTGGTTATAACATATGCAGGATCGCAAAACTGGGCCCTAAGGTTAGCAGCACACATGACGAGTGCAATAAGCCATTCACAACACACCACCTGGAGTCTTTTATTGTTATTGCCAAGTGCAGTTGATAAGCAAACAAAGTACAGGGGTGGGAGCCCTTATTTATCAAATGTGTTGATGCAGATCTGATATTGACAGGCAACGGGCCACTTTTATATTCAGATCAATAAATCCATTTCATAATACAGTACAATCCCAACACTTCGTCCCCAATTCCATCCATCTAGATATTAGAAATCCATCCTGCTTTGCCTGCAGTCTGTCAAATGTCACCACGGAGTGCAGAAGCCACCCTGCCAAGTCTATATCCTGAACTAAATCCCAATGGAAACTTCCCAGATATAAATAACCACTATGAACATACAGGGAAGAAAAATAGCTATGAAGTTTCACTCTTACTTTTTTTTTTCCTTTTAGCCTGTGACAAGTAAAAAATCATAGAGTTACTCACTCTCCAAAAACAATCTAAAACCAGAAGGTTTAACCAATTCAATTTTCTAGTCACTGTGACAACTATTTTCATCCGTGGAACAGCGTCTCGGGCACGTATACAGGACTAATCCCATGGTGCTTTCACGGGCAGGCCCCACTGGAAACTCTGAGGGAAGCTTCCGTTCCTGGACTCACTGTGGGCAGTGGCATTTGATGACACTCAGAGTCTCATGCCATGAAGAAAGATTCTTTATTTACAGTCAGAGAGGGAGAAACCTTCCTTCTACTTGGGAGTTGATTATTGAGATCCTGGGGAGTCTGTTGTGAGGAGAGTCCAGTTTAATAGGGAGTGGGGAAACCCACTCAACGCTTGCAAGGCCCAGGAGAGTAGCATAAAGAAAATAGAAAACTGAGCTTGAAAATCGGAATATCCAGCCTTGAATCGTGCAGAGCTAAGAATGTGTGGTCTTGTTTAAATCACTTGGCCTCCCTGAGCCTCGACCTCCCATTGTCAACAGGTGAAGGGGGCTGTGAGAGAATCAAAGGGTATGAAAGCCCCTGGCACAATGCCTACACATAGTAAGTGCTCAGTAAATATGTGCTGAAACACAATCTGAAACAAGAAATACTGGATTACTGATATCACTCCTTAACCAATGGACATAAGCTTAATGTACTGAAGGCACACCATATGCCAAGCACTAAATGGTGGGAATAGAGAGGTGAGATGTTTGTCCTCAGGGTAAGACAGAGAAAGTACACAGGACTGGATTAGGAGACCCGTCATCTCTAAATATGAGACCCAGATCTGGAGCCTGAGGGGCAGCCATCCTACCCACACCCAGGTTTGGGGGGCTGTGAATTATCCAAAAATGCATTGCCTAAAAATAACTGGTTACACTCTGGTTTCTTGCAACTTACAGACTTAACTCCTGTGCTCATTTGCCCAGGATATGCAAACTCATTTTAGTATTAGCCTCACACAGGTTGTTAGGAAGAAAACTCTGCTGCAAATATAAACACCTAGGCATGGATTGGTTTAGGATTATCTAAATATCCAACGGAAAGAAAGATTCAGGGGCAGACACAAGTGCCATCCTGGAAAGCTGAAGGTAAATTAAAATATAGAGATAGCACAGGGAGATCAGCTCAGTGCTTTGTGACCACCTAGAGGGGTGAGATAGGGAGGGTGGGAGGGGGACTCAAGAGGGAGGGGATATGGGGATATATGTATACCTATAGCTGATTCACTTTGTTAAACGGCAGAAACTCACACAGCATTGTAAAGCAATTATACTCCAATAAAGATGATAAAAAAAAAAAGCCATATAGAGGATTCAACTCTCTTTCTATTGAATTGCATTACGCGTTTGCATTCTTGGGGCACGGGCCTCTTTGGAATGTGTCTCATGCACAGTAAAAAGAAGAAATGGAAGAGGTAGAGAAGAAAAGAAGGAAGAGAAAGAAGGGGGGCAGTGGAAGAAGAGGAGGAAAAACTAAAAATCTCCCAAACAGCCCAGATCTCAGTCCGGCCACTCCATAGACGTTGGGCGGCGGGTGGGGTGGGGGTGGGGTGGGGGTGGGGGAGCAGATTTTTGCCCCTTCCCCAAGGAGCTGCCAGAAATGGGAGTGAACTCAGCAAGCTACAAGGACTTCCTTCTCCACGCTTCCTTTCCGAGGGTAAAGAGACTTGCTTCTTCCCCAGAACTTAATTGTTGTTGTTTTACACAAGAATGACTTAGAGGCAACAGTCTCCTGTCGTAGCCCCAATCTCTCCTTGCCCCAGAATTTCCCAGGCCAAAATCATCTGGGAACCAGACACAGGATTTTCGTCATATTAGATGTCACCCCTACTATTAATTGTTTCATATGACTCATTTAAATCAAGTTACTTTAAACATTTTTACTATTGCTCTAGGCAGTAATATCTATAAAACCATGGTTTTTATTGTGCTAGCTATATTTTCCTCATACACATTGAGATAAATCATTATTGTTAAAATAGCACAGCATCGTGGTTAGAAGTACAGATGCTGACTGCATTCAAATCCTGGCTCTGCCACTACTAGTTGTGTGATCCTGGGCAAGTGACTTAACCTCTCTGTGCCCCAGCTTTACGGTCTGTTAAATAATAATACCTACTTCACAGAGTCACTCTGAGGATTCAGTTAGTTAATATTTGCAAAATACTGGTATTGTCTAGAACCTTCTACATGAAAAACACTGCTGGGAACCCTGAAGGCATTCAAGTATATGCCATCTCTTACCTCAGGATTTGCCTATGTTGTTCCTCTTCATGAGGATATTCTATTGCTTCCTCTCCCCATCCCATCCAAAAGCCAAAACAAAAGCAGTAGACAACACACCCTCATTCCTGCCTTCTTAAAAGCCTACCCATTTTAAGGTCCATTTTGAATAGACACAATAGTAATTACAAACACTTATTGAGCATCTATTACTTTGCAAGCCCTGTGCTCAGTCCTTTGAATATATCATCTAATTTAATTTTCATTTTTTACCCTATGAGGAGGGCCCAAGCTTAAAGAGCTTAGGTAAATTTTCCTAAGTTCCTACACCCGGTGAATAGGAGAGTCAGGATTCAAACCCAGGTCCGTCTGACTCCACAGCCTACACTGATCCCATTAAGCCATGAGGCCCCACCATGAAGTTCTCTCTTCCAAGAACCCACCACAGCGTTCAGACAGACATGAACTTTCTTTCCTCTCCCATTGGACTTAGTAAAGTCCACTTTACAGTATAATTACTTACTTGTTTGTCTTTCCCCCTCTATTATTCAAGATAATCTTTTCTATTTTAAGCATTTTGGAAAGAAATCATCCTAAAATGTCCCTGAAATTGAAAAAGGGCTACATTATACTGGGCTGAATATATTTTCTTGACAACTGCAGTCATCTTCATCAATGACAAGCCCTATGATATCCTATGCTATAGACGTGACTTTAGGGCAATTTTTATCTGTGTGGTACAGGGTGACTGTTAAAAAAAAATCAGACTCATGAGCCCCTCCCTGGATCTACTGAATCAAAATCTCTGGGTTAAAGACCAGGAGTCACTCAAGTTTCAGAATCACTGCCTTAGGCCATGTATGGGCATTTGACCCTGCTTTATACTCCTAGACACCAACTGTATCTTAGATCTTGTGTCTGTTTTTCATGGCTTTTCCGACCTCTTCCACCCTGCAAGTTGACAGCTATCGTTTCTCACTGCCAACCAACATTGCAGCATAAATTTTTCCTATTTTATCTTCTAGCTGCCAGCGCTATGGTTTCCAAGCTCTTTCTTTGTACTTTTAGCACACTTTCCTGAAAACTGATTCTTAGGCAGATGCCAGTGTAAAGCACATAATATCAGAGTTATTCTGACGCAACAGGGGGGAGTGGCTTGGATTCCAATGCTGGTCCCACTCCCTTTCCTCTGCCCTCCCCCTTTGCCACCATCCATGGTGGTCCTGAGTCCCCTCCCAGATTCCCTATGCTTCACAGAAAGCACTTCCAAAACCACTGAAATAATGCAACTTTCTGGGGAATCCTGCCACACACAGTTTGGAGATCATATCACCAAATGTATAAATAGCCTCTATATTATATTTACAAAGTCACCTCTTAGAGTGAATATACTTAACGTGGGAAACGATGATCGCATTGTATTAGTATTTGGGCTATCGTCTACTTTTGAAAGGCTCTCAGAAAAATAATGGTCAAGGAAATTTGCCTTTTCAAGAAAATCTCTCCTCTGTGAAAGAGACCGTAAGAGCATCCAGAAAAACTTTCTAACCTTTTAAAATTTTAGGCATCTTATATTGGCCGTGTTCTAAATAAGTTAGTAGTATAAACAGTCTAAAAATAAGTTTCAAGCAGCAGTTTCTAAACTTGAAAAAACTATTTAGGTGAAGTTCTCTTATGCTCTTTTTGGATTTTTCCTCCAAAATTTATAATGTTAGATGCAGAATTTAGGAGGTAAATTTAACATTATGTGCATTATAAGCAGGGGCACATGGAGGGTACATGATTTCTCTGGTGAATTAGCATGAGGTTCAAAGACATGTCTAGAGAGAGAGATATTATCACTGTGGCCAAAGTTTGACACTTAATGAATACAGGTAAAAGGTGTACAGAGTGTTCCTTTTACTATTCTTTCAACTTTTCTGTAGCTTTGAAATTTTTCAAAATAAAATTGGGGGGGGGGGGGGGATGTTCAAACACACGTACACATGAAGCACAGTCATCGGGGCCTGGACTAGGGTGAGGAAATTGAGGCATCTATGGAAGCACCTGCCAGACTCTCAGAGGGTGAATGCCTCCTTGGCACTGGTACAGTTCCAAGAGTGAGCACCTCCTTCAATTTTGTACCGTAGGTGCTCACTTGTATCACCCTAGCCTTGGCCCTAGTACTCAACCTTAGCAAATACACCTGCTTTCTCAAACTGACTCTAGTAATCCTAAAGAGAAGCTTACAGCCAATGTTATGCATGCATTGATTCCTTCATTTATTCACCAAGCATGGATCGCACCCCAGCTATATGCTAAGTGACCACTCAGCTAGGAACATATTCTGTGCTAGTAAACCATTTTGACACTCGAACAAAAGAATCTTAAACCAAATTCCTGCCACTCGTTTATCCATCCACGTGTTAGGAGCCAGAGACACTGTGATGACAGATCAGTCCCTACTAAAATGTCTTACTATCTGCCGGACACTGTTTTAATGCCATTATTTTCATCATCATCATCATCTACTGGCATGTCTATTTTCCCAATTCCATGGAACTATTTCAAGGTAGGGAATGAATATTATTCATCTTTGTTTTTTTGACACCCAGGATGGTGATAGATAAAGTATTCAGTAAATATTTCTTGAATGGATGAAACCATAAATCTACTTATTTGTTCTTCCTCAAAGATTTGCCACATTTAGATGACTATGAAACTTTTTCCCAGATTGCCTAATATTGTAATACTAGCTAACATGTACTGGGTGCTTACAAACTGCCTCATATTTCCTAAGCTCTTTCCATACATGAACTCAATTAAGCCTTGCAACAAGGCTAAGAGTCTCCTTTTACCAATAAGCACACAGGAGAGACTTTGTATCCTTCCAAGGGCCGCACAGCAGGTAAGAGGCTGTACCAGGGTTTGAACCCAGGACCCCAGCTCTGGAGCCTGCCCACTCAGTGACTCTTTTCAGTCATCTCACAATTCTGACCCAAAGAGGTGCTCCCCTACCCCAAACAGCACTCATCTTCAGCTCACTTTTCACCAACTGTTTCCTAGGAAGATCTAGAGGGCACCAGGGACCCTTTTAGTGAAATGATCCTCAACTCCCATGGCCAAGTCAGACTTTGGGGGGACTTCCTGCTTAATTTCACCTTGTCTAAATATAACCAGCTAAAAATAACCCGAAAGGGAAGTGTCTCAGAACCGCCAGAGGAGCCGCAGTACACTGCAGAGGACGTGATGTGAAAGAATGATCCAGCCTCCCTAAAACACTGAGATGCTTCCCAACCCCAGCCAGTGGCATATTGGGATGAAAAAACAGAGTCTCCAATTATCGAAATACCACAGTGTATTTAATTATGCAATTGTCTTATTGTATTAACAAGAGCTAAGGCACAACAGCAATTGCTGAGATTTTTGCAATTTGGAAATGCAGGATTTAGCCTTCCCCTCAGCTGACTAATTCTCATGAGTCTGTCCATTTTTCTGGGATTATGGAAATGATCTTATTTTTGACCTGCTTCATTCAGAAATCGAACGTAAATCAGACCCCCATTTTTGCCACTCCTTAAAATATGACCCCGCTACTGACTGAGCATATTTCAAGGGAAAAGATCTGCAAATTCACATCATTTTTGTTTTCGCCAATCACTTCAGGCTCTTTCCTCCTTTGAAATTCAAGTAAATATAATGTAAAATATAAATTAAAAAGCAGTTATACAACTTACATATTTTCAATGATGCGAATACATTCACAAATACGTTCCTATTCATCTGCTTAATAAGGACCTATCCCAAAGGGTTCCTGTATCAGACAGTAAAACCTAGAGTATTTCATCAAAACATCTAATATAAGTATGCTGTGATATTATCATGCACTTCTATTTGCCACCATCACCTCAGCAAATATGAAATATAATCATGCAAAATTAAACATTCCATACATTTTCTATTCATTCTCTAACACTCTCCCTATACTCCAAAATAGGCTATCACACTTTCAAGTTTACAGGGACAAAAGGTAAATCAAATTTCTTGTTTCTGAAAGCATTCCAAGTAATAGGTCTTTTCACTTTAGGCTTTCCATCTAAGTATCACCAGGCTCTTTACACATAAAATATAATTAACCCATACCGTTGGCTACATCCCTATCCAATGGGAATCCTCCTTGCTGATATTCACTCATGGAGAAGCATACCTGCATTTTCTCAAGCTAAATTTGGTCCAGGCTATTAGGAATGATGTTTCATTTACTTGAGCATGACTGGGAGGCATAATCTTATGTAGGAAAACCTGGCCCCTTCTCCCAAATAAGTGATAGCAAAGAACACAGACGCGGGCCCCCAGTTGCCTGGTGTTTGAATCCCAATTTGCAATCATTTAGCTGTGAGATGATGGAGCAAGTCCCTTTTGCTTTCCTGAGCTTCACGTTTTGCAGTAGTAAAACTGGGATAATCACAGTACCTTTCCCATAGCTTTGTCAGGCAGATGAAATGAGTCACTCTATGTAAGTCACCTAAAACATAGCCTCGTCCTGCCCAGATATGACACCTGATACCTTTCAAAGCCATTTCCCAAAGGTGACATCACTGGGGTCTCACCGTCTTCCTGGGAAACAGTGGGAGCAGGTGCTATGATGCCCATTCTACAGGGGAAGAAAGTGAGTTTCAGACAGAGCACCTGGTGGTCAGGACTAGAGCCCCTGAACCTAGCCTAGGATTCTTCCACTATTTCTCTTTACATTCAGAACACACTGACTCAGTGTCCCAGACAGATCCCTGCTTATGTTTCTTTGGGGTGGTGGCAGCACAGGGGAGAGCGTCTTGTTTCAAACCCCTGTTTCTGTTGCCAGGCTTGTCTTGCATAGCAAAAGAGCCCCCGATCAGCAGAAGACACATCAACAAGACTGCCTTAATCATGCTTTCTGCTAACTACGAAATGAAAGTTAATTTCATGCCTTTCATTCACAGACAAAAAGGTTCAGAGCTGTTTAAATTCTCTTCAGCCCAATGACAGTTAGTAAACAGGAGGCTTCGTGTTCTAATGCTTGAAATCATCCTTCTTATCTCAATATATTATTTATGCACTCGGCTTAAAATAAACAGCAACTTGCAAGTAGGTGAGTGGTCTCATCCAGGATGAACCTTTTCTTTTTTTTCACTCTGACAGTTACTTTAAAACATCAGTAAACAGCCTTAATTCACTTCTAACGAATTAGTAGGCGACTGCTGCATATCCAGGAGGCAAGCAGATTGTATTATTAACCAGAACAACGTTCTCCCTGTCAGTCATCTGCACCTCACAGAGGGACGTGGGTTTTGCTGTGTCCTTACTCAAACCAATCCATGGGCGCATGGGATTCCAGACGATTCCTGCGAGGTCATTCTCTTCCAGACCTCTGATTAGATCTCTTGACTCTGAGATGCAGAATGAGGCCTGCAGAAGGGAGATTCTCAGTGCTGCTTGTTAAGGAAGATGTAGACAATGAGAACCTTCCAGAGGGGTAAAGAGTCGGGAAGTCAAAGCAGACAAGCTCTGCTTGTGGAGGGAACTGATGCAGGGGGACCCGATAAGTACCACCAAATACTTGAAAAAGGGTGTCACTTTGGAGGAGGAAGGCTGGTTCTTTGTAGGGATGGATAGTAAAATTAGGACCCGAGCGTGGAAGATACACAGAAGGTGGATTTGGGTTCAACTCAAGAAAGAATGCTCTAACAGAAAAGAGTTGCCTCTCGGGGTAGTAGGTCAGCCTCCGGGGGTGCTCGGGTACCCATCAGATGGAATACTTAGAATTGGCCAAGAAATAGGACTAGAGATGAGACATGCATGGACCCTTCCAGATATAAGATCTTATAGCCTTGGAAATCCCAGGGGGTCTCACTAAAATGGGCTTTGCTAAGCAGTCACAACCCTTTTAAAATTTCTCTCTGTTTGGAGTTTTTAAAGGGTGATAGCCACCCTTTAAAAATATATATACCATGAGTTAAGCTGGGCATGTCTTTGGCCAATCTACAGTTCTTCACACAATACCAGAGCACTGGTTGACCTAACAAGATAAAAATATGTCCCATTCAGCAGGGAAAATCAGTTGAAGCAGGTGCTGTAGGATTATACAGTTGCTGCCTTCTCTTGGGTTTTGTGGCTTGCAGGCCTCAGCCATTCCATGGACAGGAGTCCACTCCCAAGTCACCTGGGCTGTCACAAGGTCACAAAGGGGTGTTCCACACTTAGCTCGCCACTGTAGCCTCCTCCCCCAAACCCAAGTCTGAAAACACAATACTTAGCAACTTAAGGAATGTCTTGTTCAGTTTCATCATTAACAAAACATCGCTGACCTCAGTGAAACATGCAGTTGTCTCCCTGAAACCAATCGTTTCTTTGAGACACAAACGGACTGATCAAAACACAGAGTTAAACTGCAAATCAAAAAGAAAGGGAGAGAGAGGTGAGGGAAGATAAATACAGATACCTTGCATTCATATCCAGGGTTGATATCAACATTTTTACACAATATGCAGACATGTATTCTTCCAAATTGTCTAGTAAACGTTAACCAAATATTTTGAGGGGTGGGTCAGGCTCTTCTACGTCCAACATATTGACAAACCATTAGAGAGTTCAGAAAAGTTAAAGTCTTCAAAAGAAGTCAGATTCTCAATATTTGGGTGTGAACCTTGGTGTTACTGATTCCCTAATATGGCAAAAAAAAAGACATCTGATATTTGCACTTTGCAGTAACAGAACATAACATGACAATAATGTGGTTATACTTACAAAGTACCCTTCATCCATGGGGCTCCAATTTTACCAATATTAGTTCACTGATTTTCGCAAAAAACCTGAAAGGCAGAGGGTAAGTTTGTGTTACCCCCACTTTGCAGATGGGGATGTAGAAATGCAATAGGAGAATAAATTATTGGTCTGTTATAGTGAGAGAATTCAGTAATAGGAGGACAAGAATTGCAACTTTCATCTTCCGTGTCAGAAGGCAATTTGACCACCCATCTTTTCCTTGGGGACTGATATTTCCCATGTAATTTCCACCACGATCTCAAAGTATTAAACACATTCCACCCAGAGTAAGACAGTGCTAAATGGAACTAGGTCCAAAGAGCCCAGAGACCAATATTCCTTTAATACCAGACAAAAGGTTAAAAACACTCCCATATCCGTCTAAACAGGAGGAAAACTTAGATTGACAAAATACAATCATCCAAGTAAAATTTGGCCTGAAAATAATGTTACTACTGTTCAGTTTGTTACATACATACTTATGTTCACATGTCAGCATATGGACCTGTCTTTAAAAATTATTCCAAGGAAGTCAGAAGCTTCAGAAGTAATCTCGCTAACAACATTTTTAGAAGGGTGTATTTTTAACAACCCTTTCTAGGACACCCCATCCTTTCTACCACTCTCAGGCCATTTATTCATGCATTGACCAAATAATCAGTATTTACTGAGTTCTATGTTTAAGTTTAGCACTCCATGTGGTTTCTTGGAGGACACAAAAATGTGTATGACACAGGTCCCGTCATCAAGATACTTATAATCTTATGGTTCAGTGATTCGAATACAGTAACAATCTCTCTGTTCTAAAACACTCTGGAAAGATTTGATGGTTTCTGGACGCTCCCGGTGAGTCGTGAACACCAGTCCCAGAAGGATGGTTCCTTTGGGGAATGTGCTCCAACAAGATGAGTTTGGGCTCTGTTTATGAGCCATACTACTTGGGATTACAGAAATGCTAAAAACTGTGTCTCCTTAAAAATGTCTGACCCAGAGTCTTCCCAAAGCCCATGATTTGAGGGTCATGATCTCTCCTACTATCTTCACGTCCGCAGCCACGCTGACCTCTTTGCCTGTCCCCAAATACCTAATTACAGGTCTTTTGCCCCTCCAATTGTTCCCTTCTCTTGGGAAAAGCTTCCTGCAGGTATTTCCATGATCTCTGTTCGTATCCCTGCTCAGTGATTTCTCCCCTGAACACTCACCTAAGATAGCTGCATTGCTATCAAAAAGTATGCTAATAAAGACTGTTTTATTTCTTCTTTTCCAGTCTGGTCTAGTGCCTTTAAATTCTTTTTCTCACCTCCAGTACTCTGTTGAAGAGAAATGGTGAGAGCAGATATCCTTGTCTTATTCCAAAACTTAGAGGGAAACATTCTTTCACCATGAAGCTAAACTTACCACCCGACAATTCCACTGTTACCATTTATTTCTATGAAATTTCCCGAAAAGGCACATCCATAGAGACGGAAAGCAGATCAGTGGTTGTCTGGCCCTAAGGGAGAGAGCCAAGATTGACTGCAAATGGATTGTGGTGATGGTTGCAGAACTCTGTACATTGACTAAAAAATCATGGAACTGTACACTTACAATGAATGAATTTTCTTTCATGTTAATCATAATAAAGCTGTTATGAAATGCTAAAACAAAAAACCAAAAATAAAATAAAACAGCTGCAACTCACCAGGCTCCATCCCTTTACTGTTCTTTCTCTTTCTCCACGAGGCTCCCCACAACCTAACATTACTGGTCTTTACCCGTTTTTGTTACCCTATGCCTCACCCACTAGGATATGAGCTCCATGAGAGTGGGGACCTTTTTGTTCACCACTAAATCAATCCTAAGGTCAAGGCACCCCATAAATACTGGTTGAATGAATGAATCACAGTGCTGAATTGGGTGCTCTACCTTTCTCCTGCATCTTGTTTTACTCTCACTGGGATACTGTTATAATTACTAACAAATACATCTCAAAATTGGCTCATAATAGGTTTTTCCACCTAAAGGGAAAAAAATTCACAAATAGTCAATGAAATGTTTCTGAAAAATATAATAAACACCCATTTTTAGCATCTTCCCTTCACTTGATTGTTCGAGCACTGGGCCAAGAGTCAGGTAACCCTGCTCTCGGACCAGCATCACTGTGGGCTGCTCTGTGGCCCTGAGTTCTTCACCCTCCAGGGTCTTTGTTTCCCAATGGTAAAATAAGAAAGCTTAAGAAGCTTATTTCCAGGCTGCCTTGCGGTTTGGAAACTATGGAGATCAACATGCCGGTGATGGGCCAAATTATATTTTTACATCTTCTGATTTCATACCACTTTCTAAGTGTAAGCTTATCTCAAAGGTAGTGAGGTCATTTCAACGAAGCAAGACGAAATCCCAGAGGGAAGGAGTTGATTATCTAACCGTACCTACAAGCAGGCCAATTTTGGAGAAACACCACAGATATCACCAAAAGCTTGTTCCCCACCACCATGCATGATCACACCACCAACATACAACAGACATGCAAAGAAAGATGCCACATCAGCTGATTATGACATCCTGAGTTACAGACACTTCAGTGGGGCCTCTAAACAGATTTCTTATTTACTTGCACATTAACAAAACTCGTACCTTTGCCAGTCAGAATTTCTTCCCCAAGCATCTGAACATCCAAAGAGATTTAGAAGCAATTAACATTCACGAGTAACAGAGTAATCAACAAGGGAATCGCTAATGGGACTGGACAGAATCCAAAAGCAGATATTAGGATAATAGTGAGTCCCTGACATAGGTTATAGTGTTAATTCTGGAGGGCAGACTCGTGGTATGTTTTCAATAGATTTGTGGGGCCTACTGTCAGAGCCACATATGCCTCCTCTATATATGGTTCCTAGCCCCCCCTACGACATACTTTTTTTTTTAAAAGCTATCGAAGAGAAGGCATTTTTGCATTGTTATAACACAACCTCTAGCATTAAGGGTATATATTGAATTCAAGCTTATTTTTAAATTGCCTACCTGACAAAAATGTTAAAATGTCATTTTTTTCCCACTTTGGGTCTCTAGACTATCTTCACCTGTTAGCTCTTGTAGCTAGAGGCCACAAAAATAATAGCTATGAATTTCCACCTAGACGCTTCCCCAATAAATGTTGCCACCTACTTGCGTGCACACGGGTTGATACGTCCCAAGTACACAGAAAGACACGGGCACTCCCATTCCAACGAGCTCTATACCTGCCTCCCTGTCAGTTTTTCTGACCTGTTTTCATAAATATCACTCCAAAATCAGCACACGCACACCCTTTACCTTATCCTACCAGGAGAGTCTCTGGGTAATAGACAATGTTTCCAGTTACTCTTCCTGCTTCCGTTTCCTTCATCTCTCATCGCTACCATCCATCTAAAATGCCAACGCCAAGCAAATCGATCTTTACCTCCCTTTGGACCACATGCCTGAATCCTTGCCCTGGCGCTCCTTCTCCCTCAGCCTAAAGTGTGAACGGCTCAACCTTCGGAGGCTGGACCTCTCCAGACCCACACACGCCTCTCAATCTTCAACTCCCCTGCTAGCCTTCCTGCGGGGTCATCTTGTCACTCTCATGACCATGACATTCATATCTAATCACGGGACATCTTCCCTTACGTATGGACTCTGGGCCCCAGGTGGGCAGAAAATCTAGTGTATTCCCATTTTTCAGTTTGGGTATAATTCATCACTGCTTATTATGGTTTGCTTTATTCTGTGTGGCCTAAGAAAATAAATTCCTTCCAAGGTTGGGCTTTTAAATTTTTTCAAATACTCTAACGTTAGATACGAGTATATAATTGGATAAACACCATTCATTTTGACAGTAGTAATATTTTTCTGGTGGTTCTACAGCATTCATGCTCGATTCCATTTCTTTCTCCTTCTACTTTGCTGTTTCTAGCTATGAAAGGATCCCTTCTTAATAATTCAGCTTTTTTTTCCCTTCACCTCCCCATCCCAGCACACACCCATTATGAAAATGTATCCCTATTTAAAGCTTTGGTTTATTCCCTGAATACAATCAGCCACTGATACACAATCTGCCACCACCAGGCTGTGCGTGCTAAAAGCCTGTTTTGACAAAGATTTTATACAACAGAATCCAAATTAAAGGGAAGTTATCAACAGACCCATACTTGAGAATCCCTCACTTTATCTCTGTGGCAAGTAGTTTCATATTCCCAGCACCAGCCCCAAGGCTGGGAGACTCAAGCTTCTGAGGGCCTCCATGGCACACACACACATCTCAATCACCCAATCATCACCTCACCTCCCCCAGCTCCCTCCCCACCCCAAGTAGCAGCAGTTGAGATTAAAGTGCTTCTGGGGCTGTGGTAATCCAGTCAGGGCTGGGCGTGCTTCAATCTCTACCATTCCATTCGGCTGGAAAACATTTGGGCAGGATGCCTTTCAGCTGCACTCTGCATTCCGCACTGGTCCCGTGTTTATTTTTGACCACTCCGCTCTGCAGAAGTGAACGTAGCCAAGGGCCATCCTGTCCCTGGAACAGGGCTTCACCTGCCTTCTTAAACTGCAGGATATCAGAAGCATTCCTGGCATCAAGGAGTGGAGAGAGAGAGACAGAGAGAGAGAGAGAGAGAGAGAGAGAGAGACAGAGTGTGTGTGTGTGTGTGTGTGTGTGTGTGTGTGTGTGTGTGTGTGTGTGTG
>NW_006774075.1:1234574-1235349 GCF_000442215.2 Lipotes vexillifer
GAGAGAGAGAGAGAGAGAGAGAGAGAGAGAGGAGAGAAAGAGAGAGATTGTAATGCACCCACCTACAGGTGGGGAGCAGGGACAGCAGGGGCAAATACTGCACACATAGTTTTTTTTAACTTTAAAGATTAAAAGAAACCCATTTTTCAACCCTTTGCCTTACCTAAGCACTAACCAAAAATATTCCCCCCATTCTATATTAGTCAAGGCTTTTCAGGGGTCCTTATCCTTTCTAGATCCCTTTGGCTATCAGATGAAATCTATGGACCCCTTCTAAGAAGAACGGTTTTCAAAGGATTACAAAGGAGATTAATTACATTGAAACATTTTCCATCCTGAGTTAAGAAGCCCAGTGGGGTGTGGTTTTAGTGGATGAGAAGTAGAGATGCTGTCTGGATTTTTATTTTTTGAACTTGGGATTTCTGCCCTGGAGACTTGTGCTGGGAGAGTGATGGGCGGTGGCAGAAAGCAGAAAGTGGCCTTTGCATACTGTCCCCGTGACTGTACACCTTCCCGTACACAGGCTTTGCAGCTGTTTCTGTCTTGCAAACAACCCAGGCCCATGAACCCAGAGCCCTTCAGTATCTGATCCACTGAAATAGCTAAGAACGTAGACTTTTATTTACAGCCCTAAGTAGGTTTTAACTACTCGTGAGAAAGAAGCAGAGGAATAAAGAAAGCAATTTGAGAAATTTTGGAAAAGTAGAGCTAATGGTAAAAAAAAAAAACCCTCTATTCAACCATGTATTCTTTTTTTTTTTTTTTTTTTTTTTGG
>NW_006774075.1:1235581-1255768 GCF_000442215.2 Lipotes vexillifer
CCCGTTTCCCCTGCATCGGCAGGCGGACTCTCAACCACTGCGCCACCAGGGAAGCCCAACCATGTATTCTTTCACCAAATATTTACTGAGCACCTTCCTTAGATTCACAGTGGTGAATAAATGACCTATAGAACTTTCCAAGGAATTTACATCCAAACGTAGGGAGATACCCTGTAAGTAAATACATAAGTAAATGTAAAACAAGTAAACATATGTCTAGTGGTGATGAATGCTTCAGAGAAAAACAAAGCAGAGGAGGTTAGGGAGTGTAAAAACATGAACTCATACTTCATTATAGCATTTATTTCCCCATTTCATGTCACTAAATATTTGTTGCCAAGCTCCTACTATGTTTCAGGCCCGGTAATGGGCTCTGGGGAAGCCATATATATATGTGTGTATGTGTATGTGTGTGTGTGTGTGTGTGTGTAGATGGATGGATGGATGGTTGGATGGATAAATAGATATGGATATGGATATATACACATCACACACTCAATTTCCAGTTATTTGCATGTGGAGGGTATACAGTCTTCACCAAGCAGGGTCTGTGTGTAATGGTGCAATCTGACTGCAGTTTCTTTTAAAGGGCAACTGATGAATGCCTCTACAGGGTACCCGAAGTCGGAAGGGTGCACTGGGGTCTGTGTCTGCTGAGCTGAAGGACATGGGTGTTGGAACCATTGAGAGCCCTGGTTCGGGGTCCACAACCATGATCCTCCCTCAGCTCCACCACCTGCCTCACTGAGTGGCTGTAAGCAAGTTACTTCACCGCTTTGAGCTTTAGGATGCTCATCTACAAAGTGAGGATCCCAGGTGCTGTGGAGTTCAAATGCAGTCAGGCAAGGAGAGTGGCCAGCACAGTGCCTGGCACAAGGAAACTGACAGATGAGTCCGTGCCTCCCTCATCTTCTCATCCAGGAAAAACACGCACACCAGAAATGCAAAAGCCCCCAACAAAGGGCTGTGCACCTAGAGTAAGGATACAGTAAACGCTTTTGCTTGTTTTCTTTGTTCTTTGACCCAAATAGTTCTATGGAATATCAGAGGGTACTTGAAAAAAAAAAGTCCACAATCAAATAAGTTTTAGAAACAACAAATGAAATGAAGCAACATGGGTCTTCAGGTTTTCCTGTTCTGTAATTCGTGGATGTGAATCACATAGCTCCAAGAAATGTGAACAATGGCATGAGTGTTTCCCACCTTATATGACCCTGGAGCCCTTTGGCAAATCCTATATGACAGTAATTCAATGGAACCGACTTCGGGAAATATAGATTTGCTCTAAGAATAAATGAATCAAAAGATAAGGAATCTATATCATCTTTGGTTCTGATGGCTTTCTTTGAAAAGGCAGACCTGGACATATTTTCTGCAAACCAAGAAAGCCTGGTGGCAGTGTTTCCTATCCACTGGACCACAGCAACTTCTTTTCCTAGAAAAGAAGTCGTTGTTCTGGAACCACACCGCATTTGGGGAAAGTGTCGGCAACATCTGAACACTTCTCATTCCCCAGGACAGGTAATTCCCCTATTTTCCTCAATAAATGGGCTCAGACTGTCATACAGAGTGAAGTAAGTCAGGAAGAGAAAAACAAATATCATATATTAACGCATATATGTGGAAACTAGAAAAATGGTACAGATGAACCAGTTTGCAGGGCAGAAATTGAGACACAGATGTAGAGAACAAATGTATGGACACCAAGAGGGGAAAGCGGGGGGGCGGGGGGTGTGTGATGAATTGGGCGATTGGGATTGACATGTATACACTGATGTGTATAAAATTGATGACTATTAAGGACCTGCTATATAAAAAAATAAATAAAATAAAATTCAAAAATTTAAAAAAAAAACGAGTTTTGTTAATTATTCTCTTGAAAGCCAAATCCTCTTCTGGCTACACGGGGAATCCTACTACTTAAAGTCACCCCGGGTTTCCTTTAACATCCTAATGCTTCACAGTGAGAGTGCATCACTTTCATAAACAGAAGATCAATGCTGGGGAAAAAGGGAAAAGAAATTCTGTAGAGATGTGTTGATACACCAGTGATTAGTCCAAACATTACCTACCTGCACATGAAGATTTTTATATATGGGGTTTTCCTGAAGATCTTACTTAATATTAGTACACTTGATAAAACTGAAGCAGAAGGGGGAGGCAAGGAGGAAACTGGGCCACGATTGTTCCTCACATGCTTAGAATTCAATCTCAGGAGGAAGGAATCACCCACATTCTCCCATTCTCCAAGGCAAAGATAGAGAGAGGGAAGGAGGGAGGGAGACAAGGCAGGAGGAAGCCAAGAAGGGAGGGAGGGATGGAGAGAGAGGAAGAAAGAGAGAGAGAGAGAGAGAGAGAGAGAAAGCAAATGAGAGAAAAAAAGCAAGAGTTGTTGAGAAGCCTAAAGTGGGGGAAGGGGAACACAAACCCACAGATGAAGTTGACCCAAGTCAATACAAAAGGCTTTGTGCAAGGGCTCTGGCATTAATGGGATTTGGACCGCTAAAGACCAGCAAATCAAGTACAGAACACAACGAAGATGCAGGAGTTATTTGTGAAATTAATGTCTTAAGTAACATGAAGCTCGGAATCCCGGGGTGGCGCAGTGGTTAAGAATCCGCCTGCCAATGCAGGGGACACGGGTTCGAGCCCTGGTCCGCGAAGATCCCACGTGCCGCAGAGCAACTAAGCCCGTGCGCCGCAACTACTGAGCCTGCGTTCTGGAGCACGTAAGCCACAACTACTGAAGCCCACGCGCCTAGAGCCCGTGCTCCTCAACAAGAGAAGCCACGACAACGAGAAGCCCGCGCACCACAACGAAGAGTAGCCCCCGCTCGCCACAACTAGAGAAAGCCCACGCGCAGCAACGAAGACCCAACACAGCCAAAAATAAATAAATTTATTAATAAATTTAAATCTTAAAAAAAAAAAAGTCACATGACGCTTAACTAGCAGGGACAGTCGCAGCATTTTGCGTGACTGCTGCCGGCTGGTGGCTCGGCTGGGAAGCGGAGCTGCCCAATCAGCAGCAGCCTCCCACCTGGGGCAGGGCCAACTAGGTGAGCCTTCACCCAGAGGTGAGCTCAGGAGGAGCTGGTGTGTGTGTTGGCAGGGAGACTGCTCCCTGAATCCATCAGTAATGCAAATGGTATACCTGGTGGGGGACCTTCTGAGCCTGAGTCCTGGGGCCCTGGGTTTAGAATGGAGCTTTCACTCTTTCAATCAGTCTTGCATCAATGTCTCCAGGGTGTCTGCAGCCATTTGGGGTCTTGAAGATACTGGGATGGACCACACAAAGCCCCTGCTCTCAAGGAGCTTACATTCTCCTGGAAGAGGGAAAGCCAACAAGTAAATTCGAATTTCTGTTGGTTATAAGACACATGAAGAAAATCAAAAATAAAAGAGGAAGAGACAGGGCTCCCGGGGGCGGGGAAATGTGCTCAGAGAAGACAGCTCCGAAGAAGAAAGGTTTAAGTGAAGACTCGAATAACAAGGTAGACCCCACCCTGCCAAGACCCAGAAAGCACAGTGGAGGAGGAAGCAGGCAAATCCTCCCTCAGACTAAGCAGAGGCCACCGTCACCCCTCACTTCCAACCAACTCAGCTTTCGGCAATACTAAATTCAAAAGCTCACAGACGTGTTTAATTTTAAAATCTTAAATTGCGTACCATGCCTGCTAGGAAAATCTACCCTGAATCGGGATATTTTTAGAATGGTCCACTTCAGTTTCTTCAAGTAATTTTTTCCCTGTTCAACCAGAAGACCCAAAGAGTCCAGGTAACATCAGCCTCCTCTAAATACCTGAAACTGCATTCATCAGACACCTTTTAAAAATTCGATCTTACTTCAAAGCTGAGTGACTTGATTACTCCCATAACAGCATATATTACACTGATTACGGGATTATTCACATGCCATTTCGAAGAGGTTGGGCAACATTTCTCAACATCGCACCCACCAACAAACGGCGTGGTAAACGTGATAAATGGGATGCCAAGATTCAAATGCCTTCCATGTCCTGATACCATGATAAAATGCCTCTGCACTTTTTCTTTTAACTGATGTTTTTAAAAAAGAGGGAGAGAGGAGTAATTATTTTGGTACAATACAGCTCAGAGAGAAGAAAAGAAAAAAGCACCAACAGGGTCCCAAATATGAGGCTGTTTCTAGGATGTGACACACACCAGGCACTCAGTAAACAAAGGTTCCCCTCCCCATACTCCTTGCCTGAGTATACCCTGAGCATTTATTTTTATAACAATAATTTGCCAATAGAATATTCACTGGCTCATTTTTTTCTAACTGCCAGTCTAGTGCCATGTTTTCAACATGCTGGCAATTGGTTCAGCTTCATCAATTCATAAGAATGGCTTAGGGTGAGAACGGGGGTGAGGAGGTGGAAATTTTATAGACATGATTCACTGCTAATCGATGATTAGCATTTTATGCTCAAGACAATCAAATTCATATTATTTTACCCTTTAAAAGTTTTTAAAGGAACACTTATTAAAAAGCCAAAATGAAAACAGGGCATCACAAGTTCAAATAAACCATAAATTAGACAAAGAAGCATAATTCTACTGAAAACCATTTTATTAGCTAATCAACGGGTCATTTTTTTTCTATTGGCATCTACTTACTGTCATACACTTTCCATAAGGGCACCATCTGTATCTATAAAAAGAATTATCTTTGTGGTGATCTAGCAACCTACAAAAAATGGTGATATTTAACTTTTCTTAAGGTATCAATGTTAGAATTGGGTTAAAGGATTTATAAGACTCTTTTTCATGATGAACCTTAAAAGGACTTATCCATACACTTCTGTGATGTTAGAAGCACTTGAAGTAAAGAAACAAACAAAAAAACAACAAAATGTAATTCTAATTTATTAAAATGTAAAGTTCTGGATATTGACACATACATATTTTTAATCAAGCATAATGGGTCCCTACTATAAAGTCCAGTAAAACAATCATAAACAAAATATTTTATTTTTTTTCCATTTTAGCCGAAAGGGCAGGTAAATTTTCAATGTGATCTGATTTGATGCCACGTGCTAAGACAGAACCCAGTATTTGCCACAGTCGCTGCTTTGAGTTGAATCAGCATCTGGCTAGTTCACTCATTTATGACACATGATCAAACCATGCCTTGTCCAGTTCTTAATGCTAGCCTTGCAAGGGCAAGGCACTGGCCTAATGATGGCTAGTCAAGCTGGTGGGAATGAGCCAGCAAACCCCTTACCACTAATGGAACAGAAACTCATAATAGAAGCCCTTCTGTTGGATACAGACTTCATACATAGATGACAAAACATGGGTGCAGGGAGAGATTTGTTTAAAGAGTTTTTATGGCTATGAAGTAGGACCTCAGAGAGAAGAGTTTTTGGTTTTACAAAGGTGCATTAACTTCAGCTTTGAGTCAATCCAAAGAGCAAGATACAGTTTGAGAGAATCAACAAAAGACAAAAGGCTCACTCTTGGTTAGGATGCAAATTTCTCCACTAGTAATCAATTACTTTGTAAATTTAATTTTAAACAAGATTTAGAAGGATTATGATTAAAAATCTATATGACATATTAACCAAAAAAATTAAAAGGCAAAAAACAAACTAGTATTTATACTTTATTGGTTGATTCCTTAATTTGTATGGGTTCATGGATTTCTATCAAATATCAAGGACCATATTAAGGATCGGGCACAGTGAACAAAACAGACATATTCTTTGCCCTCCTGGAGCTTTACTGTCTTTAAAAATGTATGTGTGAATTGAGTGGAAATTCACCAAATCATATTAGTGATTTAATTAAGATATGTAACTACTCTGTTTCCTCTCTTGAATATAGTTGTATTGCTTTTAAAATCTGAAGCATTTCTTTTAAGTAATTTGATTATGTACTGGGACCAGGAAGTAATCTTTCTGGACTTGTTTTTTGTTTGTTTTTTGAAATGTTATTCATTGAAATGTTAACTTTGGAAGAAACTTTGACCATTGAATATTTGAAATATGTTAATAAAATAGAGAATGTTTAAGGAAACGTAACAAAAAACATATTCAGGAGTGGAAAATGGGTCTTCTTGGGGAAGGATAAGGAATTAGGCTCATTTCTCCCAAGAAATAACTTGATTATTATCTCTGTGGGGAATGAACATGTAAGAGAATGAACTCTGGGATCAAGCAACTTCTCTCTTCAAATCCTGGCTCTCCCACTGTGTAGGAGAAGCTCTCCACATCTCAGTTTCCTTATCCATAAAAGGGGCATATCACAAGAACTACGTGAGTATAATAAATGTAAATAGCTTAGCAGGTAATCCTTAGCTGCCTTCATCATAACACATCATCATCATCATCATCATCATCACAAAAGAACTCAAGATCTGTTGTAATAAAGAGCAGCTTTAGACTATCCTGGTGGTAACCACAAAGGAAGCAGGTAACAATCTATCCCGAGAAAACACTAGAACTTAAATCACAAGTCCCTGGCTCAAATCCTAGCTCTTCTCACGCTAACTTTGCAAACTTGGTTAAAACTCTTAAACTTCTGAGTCTCAGTTTCCCCAGCCCTAAAATGGGCCTAATAGAACTTATTTAATGAGATAATATATAAGGAAGGATCACATACATCATCTCATTATATACAGGACACTACTAATTTTACAGGAAAGCACATTCTGACAATAACATACCATAAAATGATCTCTTTTTTAACCACCCAGGTTAAATATTCCCAGAAAGATCATGAACTTGAATTTCAGCTGCACTGTTCACTAGATGAATAACATCTCTTAAATTCTCTGGGCACTGGTTTCTAGTCAGGAAAATAGCATACTCATTGTGAGGATTAGAAATTGGATGTGCAAAGTGCCCAGGAGGGTCTGGCACATCACACATATTCACTGATAGGTAACTTCCATCCCTCTCTGTTAAACTGTGATTCATTTCATTTTTAATATGTATATTCCCACACTCTAAAAATCCTTAAATGAAAAGCATTATAAATAACCTTGGATGATCTTTAAATAATTCTTTATGGTTTAGAGGGGGAAAAAAATCTATAGAAACATAAAAATCCAGGATGCCAAACATACAGTATAATCATTTTGTATGATCACTGCTAATACGGTTCAATCTAAATTGCAGTCTCATATTTGACATAATTATACATAACCAAACACTAATAAAAATTGCTGCCTTATATTTCAAATTAGTAATTATGGTAGTAAAAATTAACAACATGTCAGATATAAGATGGTGATTTGTTCTGAAATGTATTAGAAATCATTATACTGTATGATAATTTTAATTACAGTTGGGTAGCAAGAGAGCAGGCAGCGCTTAGGGCTCTAAGTGCATTATGGGAATCAGCAGCTCTTCAATTCAGCCCTAACTCTGACTCCCTTGGTTTGAGTTCAGGAAATACACAATTCTTTCTCCACCTTTAAACAGTGAACACAATTCCCTCTGCAGAATCAGTACTATCACGAGGTTTGAAGCCATTTTTCCAGGGTTTTAGAACCCTTATTCCATCACTTTCTAGCCATACAAATTTGACTGACAGGAATTTCTCTGTGCCTCTGTTTTCTCATCTTAAAAATGGAAAACATAGGGCTTCCCTGGTGGCGCAGTGGTTGAGAGTCCGCCTGCTGATGCAGGGGACGTGGGTTCGTGCCCTGGTCCGGGAAGATCCCGCGTGCCGTGGAGCGGCTAGGCCCGTGAGCCATGGCCACTGAGCCTGTGCGTCCAGAGCCTGCGCTCCACAACGGGAGAGGCCACAACAGTGAGAGGCCTTTCTTGTAGCTCTTACCTGCATGACTGCATTAAAAAAGCAAGTATTTCCTAAATTTGTAATTCCTTTTACAGATGTTACAATGCTGTCTTTTCTTCCCTTTTTATCACCTGTTTCACATTTTTCTTCATAAAGTTTTATGATTCTAGAAAATGCATCTAAGTTAGAGAAAACATAATGGACACGAGATTTAAAATTAAATACATATCATTTGACATAATTTAAATGTATTATTTAAAATTAAATAAGATCTTCCTCTGAATCAATGTTCCTGAAGGGCAAGAATACAAACGCAAATAAGTATCTCCTGTTTTGTATCCTACTGCTAAAGCACTTCATTTTAATTCATCTTAATATACACATCCGTACCTCAGACCAGATTGTAGAATAAATTCCAGATGAATTTAAAAATAAAATATTTTAAAATGAAGTTAAAAAAAAAAAAGTAGGAAAGACCAGATCTTGGTTTCTAAACACCATTCCCACTAAAAGGAATGAAGACCCCTTGAAGGAAAGGCTGATTCTAAACCTGGGGCAGCAAAAGAGGCAAATGAGCCTATAACATTTTTGTTATGCCAGAAAATAAGTAAGTGCTCAAAAAAAAAAAAAAAAAAAAAGGAACGCATAGCAGTACCTAACTCAGAGAGTGATAATAGCAGCTAAATTAGATCATTCTGTGGGCAATACTTAGACTGGCACCTGGAACACAGTAAGTCTTGAATATATAATAGTGGTTGTTATTATCATTTTATATTAATATCCAGATCAATCATTTTCCTAAGCTTAGTAACAGTGACCAAAGGTCCTATGTAGAGTAGAAATGTGCTGAATATTAGCTTCTTTCTCTCAGGACACTGCAGTCTTCAAAATTTAGTCATTCTCCTTTCCTCTCTCCTTCCATGTTTTCCCCATTTCTTTTTACTCATTCTGTTTTGTGAGTCAATGGGAAGACCCCATTCTTTATATTTTCACCTCTCAGGAATGTCTGGCTTTGGCTTATCCTTTCATGGCATCTGCTTCCATGTTGTCCTTAACATTGACCTCTAAACAAAGCCATGGCTCTAAGCATGGTCCAGTGTCCAGACTCCACGCACCATTAATGATGACGGTGGAGAGACTGAGAAAGTCCACCGCCTGCCACGAGATGGGCAAGTATATGAGCCACGAGACTCACAACCCCACTCATATTATAAGTTGCCACACCTGACATCTGATCACTAGGCTCTAATTTAGGAATTTAATGCCCCTCCCACCCTGCCTACGCAACCCCCCCAAAATAAGTGAAATTCATTATTCTAACGTTAAAACCATTTGTTTATTCAGAGTTACCGACTTCTACCACTTTTAAAGATCCGTTGATTTATGCAATTTAAGGAAAAAAAAAAAAAAAGATCTCGGGGCCTTGCCACGTCTGTGCAGCCTTACCCGCCTCCAAAATCTCCATGCATTTACATGGTTTCCTACAAAGTCGGGGATAACTCCCAGCATTATGATAAAGCACCTTTCCTGTCTACATTTCCATACTGTTTCAGGGAAAATATTCAGGGGAACAGACTGGACTGCTAATTAGAGAACTGTCTGAAACCACCAAGAACCACATTTCCATAGGTGCAATAAGCAAAGACTCTTCATTAAAATCACTGCTCTCTGCAAGGGAAAGCTGTTTCAAGAGCAATAGATCTAATTCACAGGAGTGATCATGCAGACCCAGGTACAGTATTCATTATTAACTTCAAAAGAATACCAAAACAATTAAAAACCATTTTAAAAGGAAGGAATAAAATTTAGTTCTACCTAACTGCGGCTCAGCTCTAATTTATCTTCCAGCCACTTTCAAGGGATTTTACTGGTCCTTAATCTAACATTCACTGGAAAGGGTAATTCTCATGAAATTACAATGGCATCTCTTGCATCATTTAATGCAAATGTTCCCATTCTTCGGAAATGGAGAGCAGCTTCTCCAATAAAGACCTCCTTCGAGGTGCAAAGTGGAATAACTCCCGGATCTGCTTGAGAAGAATAAAACATCCCATTTCAGAAGCTACTCAAATTTAAAACTCTGCTTGCACCCCCATGACAAACTGTATTCCAAATATAAGTTATTCACAACATGTTTGTTATAAGGCGAGGCATATGAATTCCTGCCGTGTCTCTCTTTACAAACATGTCAAGACTTGTGAACCCTTAATGAAATGCAGCATCTTAGAGGCACAGAGGAAGCTACAAAGATGCCAGAAAGAAGAGGCTCCTTTCCTGGGACTGGGGCTTTCTTATGCTAGTGATAGTTCTCATTATCAGAGATATTATATCATCTCAAAACCTATTATATCATCTCAAAACCAAATGGGGCTTTAGAGGTCATTGAGATGAGCCACTTCTGCTCACAGATGAAGAAACTGAAGCCTGAGAGAAAACAAGATTCGTCCAAAGTGTTAGGGCTAGTGAGGGGCAGAGACAACTGGGCCCAGGTCTGGCCTGGCCATCCCACAGCTGCCTTCCACTAGTGCCATAGGGTTGATAAGACTCTAAAATAGACTTTGCCCTCCTGGGGCACTTTCATAAGTCCCATGGGGTGCAACCTCCTGGTGTTCAGATAAAAGTTCCAAAAACTTGGAAGTGAGCTTATCCCAGTAGGATATTTTTAGTCATGTTATTGAAACCGAGTCCCCCTAAAATTGATTTCCCCTGCTGAATTCATCATTAACTTCTCTATCCAAAACTTTATTCTCTTTCTTGTACCACCCCCTGCTCCCCTCGGGATTATGGAGTAGCAAAGAAAAGGGGGGATTAAAATAGAACAGGACCCTGTGGTAAAAAAAGCCCCTCTATGTCCCCCATTTCTTATTTGTAGAAAAATGCTTTAGTCGCCCAGCCTTCCCTGAGCTCCAAAGAGCAGATTCAAGAAGTTACTAATTAGGGAAGTGACAGATGAAGGAACAAAGGAAAAGGAGTCAAGAAACACTAGTTCAGTGATAAAACAGAATCCTAGCTCCTCCTCAAGGGATATACTTAATAGTCTGAAACATATTCTCGAGTTCTCCTGCAGGAACGAAGACTCGCACCCAGGTGGAGGATGGTGACTACAAGCATGTAGACCTCAAACTGGTTGGAACCAGAAGGTTGATGATTAAGATACCTGAAACACCACCCTGTTACCTCACCACCAACCAATCAGAAGAAAGTCATGCCCCCTGCAACCCTCAACCCAAATGTTGCCTTTAAAAGCCCTTCCCTGAAAGCCATCCGGGATTTCGTGCCTTTTGAGCATGAGCTGCCCATTCTCCTTGCTTGGAACCTGCAATAAATGCTGTACTTTCCTTCGCCACAATCTGGTGTCAGTAACTTGGTTTTGCTGCACAGCAGGCAAGCAGATCCAAGTTCGGTCTGGTAACCCTACAGAAGTTAGTTGGATTGATTTTATATTTGGCATTTTTTTTAACTAAGGCCCAGGAGTACAATCTTTCTCACTTGTTAACTCCTTTTCTCCCTTACACCACTGTTCACTAGTAACCAGAGGTCCCAGGCAGAAAATATCCACTTCCTACTCAATCCCCAGTCTGGGGCTTTCTGAGTTGGTGAGAACACAGTCATCTACCCTGGTTTAGTTTAAAGCAGGGCTCAGCAAACTTTTCCTGTAAAGGGCCAGATAGTGACTATTTTAGTCTTTGCAGACCATTTGGTCTTTGTCTGAACTACTCAAGTCAGCCACTGTAGTGCAAAAGCAGTCACAGACATTATGTAAGCAAGTGAGCATGGCTGTGTTCTGATGAAACTGTATTTATCTATGTTGAAACTGAATTTCATATAACTTTCACGTATCATGAAGCATTATTCATCTTTTTGATTTTTATTCAACCATTTAAAAATGTAAACACCATCCTTAGCTCGTGAGCTGTACAAAAACAGGCAGCAGACCAGATTTGCCTCGTCCCTGCTATAGTTTGCCAATCCCTGGTTTAGAGTTATGAAAGCACCCGCTGCAAAGAAAACTTCCTTTTCCTACCCAGCTGCTCTCTTTATAATTCGCTATCAGCACTCACCTGGCTCATCCACATTTTCTATTAAATGTGCACGTTCTTCCATTGGTGTGTGATAGGTATGATTTCAGTAAGGTTTTATCCCACTTGCTAGTAACTTCAGTTATCACACAGTGTTCCTGAGTGGGGTATCTTCCTCGATGGGAAATACAACTGAAAAGACTAACTTGATCACCAAGAAACAGTTGTGAAATTATGTCACTATGATACCAATCAGATGAAAGAGAAACATCCAGCCATGGGACAGTTGATATATGTTCTACTACTGGATTTTTAGCCTTCATACATAAATATTGCTTTAATTTCAGAAAGAAATATTTTAGTTTCACCTATGGCCAATATTAGCACCAGCAAATCAATCACTGAACTCATTATCAATCTTTTGTCTGTTCAATGAAGTAAGTAGGAACCTTCCATTTAAATACTTTTACACACAGCGCAGCTCTACTGGCATCAGCATATTACAAAAACCAATTTTCTTACATCAACTTCTATCTACTTCTAATTCTGTAGCATAGCTCTGGGGAGTTGCTACAAGGTCTGTGTAAACTGAAAATCTAAATAACATTATGACGCCTATTACAGAACTAATTTATAATCTAATACCCCAGTTGAATTTAATATCCTATTTATTTATTCAAGCAAAATATCTGGAAAAAATATGTCACATCATAATGTAGTTGTTATGAAAATGGAAAAATAAAACAGAATTTTAGAGAAGGCATGATAATTGCTAGGGGCAGGTATGAGCAAGAATTTCCAAGCCCCTCACACAAAGGAGAGGCAGAGACGGGAGCCCTTTAATAACTAGAATTTTTGCTTTATAAAGCAATTATTGTCAAATTTAGTATTTTACATCAAATTTACAACTTTCAAATGTGATTCCTATTAATGTTATCTGCTCAGAGCTACTGCAGCATAAAACTGTTGGCCAACAGATGCCACCTCATCAACTGTCTTTAACAACTCCTTTCCCATCCTAGATGGAAGAACCAAGTTTATGGCAGCGTTTATAAGCACGCCCTGCCAATACAAATGCACAAGTGATGCCCGTATATATTATAATACATAACGGGCTGATGGAAATAACTCTACAGAGGCTTCTAAGAACATTAAGTTTCGTGCTGATTTTTTTATCTTAAGATAAATGGAAGGAAGGAATCAAGGAAGGAAGGAAAAGAAGCAGGGAGGGAGGAAGGAAGAAAAGGAAATGGTGATAATGACATCCTACCACAGATGCTCCTAGCCATCCAGGAAGCTGGGGATGATTTGATGAAAGTTTAGCGAGGCTCCACAGTACGTTTACAGGGGAGTTGCTAAGACTCAGAGAAAGGGCAGCAGAAATCACAGTCAATAAGGAAAATGCTTACTGCTTGTTTTTTCTTGAGATAGGAGCCATGTTTTTAGTAAGTAGCAGCCCCAAGTTACGCTGGTCTAGGTCCCAAAGCATGCGCGCACCCAGGTGCACCCCCATGCTCACACTGATGACTTCCAATCCTCACAAAAAGGCAGAAGCAGCAGCCGTCTACATTGCAGGCTCTCAAACCCTGAGGTCCTTGAGTCCTGTTCCAAACCTGCATGTCTGGATTACGAGCCCTACACTAGACCGCCTAGTGATTCTGATGCACTTCAAAGTTTAAGAACAAGTGGCCTCTGTGATCATACTTGAAAGGCATCTGGGAAGAACACTTTGCCCTGGAAATTATAACACTGCTCTCTCAATATCCTCGAATTCCATAATTAGCAATTCATTCTTTTGCCTTTTAAAGATTTTTCTGGTCTCCACGGGTACTGAAACTGAACTCAAATATAACAATACCTAGAAAAAAGAGCTTAAGTCCTTGTACCAGATGATGCCTTGTTGGATACTTCGGCCCTGCAGAAATTAAACAAGGCATCACAAACAGGCAAGAAAATGCCCCATAAAAGGAGGATATCAACGATACAGGATTAGACTCAGTTCTGCACACATAAACACACATGGGTTGTGTGATCACATATAACCTCTGAGCAAAATGCGTGGGTGTCAAGGGTCAGGCATCCCAGCTTCATTCTAGTTCTGCTGTATACAGTCTGACATCAAAAGCAATTCACATTCAGGTCCCTCATGTGTTCCAGAATGTACCCACGTCCAAACGGGCCTTCCTTCATGGGTATCCATTTTCAACAACATACACATGGAGATTCTGGTGTGAGAGTTAATGCTCTCTCCTGACACATGGGCCTCCTCTGATGGTTTGCCTTCTCCAGATGTAGAGCTGGCCCCCCACTATTTCGCAAGCATCCCTCCTAGGGTGGATTCTGTCTCCCTCCTCCTCCTGCCATTAGTGTCAGCTCAGTGAGGCTGCCTGGGAACTATGAAGACCACCTCTTCCCTGAACAATCCTACGTGCTCTTTGTGAAAGGTACACACATGCAACCGAAACCCAGCTCAGCATTCTATTGATTATTACCTATAAATCTCACTACTCGTAAAAAGGCTCCATGAAATACAATCCAGGGACATAAATCTCTCTGAGAGAGATGAAATCTTATGGGAAATAAAATTCCCTCATTTCATTTATTCCCTTGTTTAAAAGACTGACTTTCCAATCAGCTGGGGACATTAACATGAGATGGTTGGGGGACGGGGACAAAGCACAGGTGGGCGGCTCAGACCAACAGGAGAGCAAACACTCCCTGTGCCAGCCCCTCAGTGTGTGTCACCAGCAAGTGACATTCTCTCTGAGCCTCAGTTTTGTCACTCTACAATAAGTGGGATAAACTCCCTTGCACGGCTGCCACGAGATCAAATTCGATAGACTATAATGTACCACGCATACATTAGGCACTCAAGATGGTAGCTGCTACACACAGCACATCTCCACCTTTAAAATTCTTTTTAGTACAAGAAAGAGAAAGAAAATAGTTAGCTAGCCCCCCAAAATCCGTACTTTCTTCCCACAAGACCAAGTGATGGCCCATAAGACGGTTTTATTCATTTAACAGACATTAAATAAGCATCAACTATGTATCAGGCTTTGTCCTAGATCCTGGGAGTTGTTCAGGCTTGACCTCCAATTTTAAAAGGTGACAGCACCAACAATTAAAGGTGACACACAAGAAAAAAACAGGTGGTGGGAAAATCATAATTTTTGGCAAAAATTCTTATACTGCACACAGGCCCGGTCCCCTGTGTCCTTCGTGAATCTTGAAGAGTGCATCTGCCCTTTCAGAAGCCTTCAGAGATCTCCAGCCCAGTTCCTCCCCCTGGCTTCTCTTAGCTCCTGAGTGAAGGTCAGTCTCTGAATTTCCACATCGTGTTGCCACTGTGATTCAACCAAGTGACAAATCCCTACATTGTGAGCTTTATAAGGACAGGGACAATGTTGTGTTAACGTCTTATTTGCTCCCTCATCAGAAGAGTGTCTGCACATAGTACTCAAATTGCCCCTCTGAGCTTCTGCTTCCAGAACAGAAAGCCTCACCATCAACATCCTTCCCTCCATCACTCCTAGTGACCAGAAAGTCAGTCCCTGAGTTTAAGTGGCTGCGTTCCAGATACATTTTCCCACAACAACAAAAAATGACAAATAGGAACCGTTTGTTTCTAGAATAAGAAGAAAAGCTTACAAGGCTGAGAAAAATGTTGGCATTAGCACACACTCCAACTGTCCAGCAAAATTTGCCATGGCTTTTTCCCAGCTTATCTTCTGGGCCTTCTAATCCTATATTTCCGTGATCGGACCACGAGGCCAAAACCACATTCTGCTCTTTTCCACTTTGCCTGAACAATAAAACGGTCTTTGGTTTGAGTGAGTCAAGAGCCTGTTGGCTTCACTTTTTCTCTATAAATACAGTATATGGTGCAAATGAACAAGAAGTCTTGAATCGACTAAATGTCGGGCAAAGATCAAAGCAAGGTTGAATGATTTCACGGGCATCTTGAGAAAGAAAGAATATGAATCTATTGAGTGGTCCTTGTAATCCCATTCTTAGGTCACACTGAGGGAAGTTTGGAGCTGCAGAAAGAACATGGAAGAACAAGATGATGGGGAAAGAGGTAACGGGGAGAAAAAAAAAAAAAACTCCTTCTATCCTGTAGAGTCAGGCCAAGCATTTGTTACCGTTGTGTCTAGCTCTCTAAACCAAAAAAAGTAAGATCAAAACAAAGAATGCACCAGCCAGAGCCAGGCAGACTCTCCCGCCTTGATTCACACATGGTCTCCTCGCTCCACACTCCCACCACAGATGGTGACAAAGCTTTGACACATGCGGCGCCCTCAGGCACTGAAACTTCCTCTGAGTCCCTCTGCAAGGGTGGCTGGCGGGTCCAGCTCTCAGCTGCCGTGGGGCAATCTCTGCCCCCCATTCTCTCTGCATCCCATCAAAATGGCACACTGTTAGAAATGTGCTCAGGATGTGTGATTTGGGGCAGATAGTTGTTGGAGTCCCATATGCTTAAGGTACATAACTGGGCCACTGAGAAAAAGGAATTTAAGCATTCTAGAAAACAGCAGGAGAGCAAATTGGCCTTTCCCTCTGAGAGCTATTATTAGAGAGGCCCAGCCCAATTCAACCAGAAAGCCAATATCTAGCCCATCCATTCTTCCCCTGCAACAATGCCCCCAACATCCCACCCCCTTTCAAATAGGCCTGTCCTGATGCATCCCAGCTAGACACACAAGTCATCTTTAATGCTGACCACTGGCTGGCAGAGATCAGTGGAAGCATCCCTTCTCATATAGCAACTTCATGGTCCAGAGGTTAATTTCACATAATACCGAGAACTCCGGGAATGTGGCAGTGCATTTGATGTGTACTCGTGGAATTTGGCAACCAGCTTGCTCTTCTCTTTGTGTACCTCCTGAAGTCGCAGCTGCTGCCTAAACTTTGTAAATAAATGCTAAACAAATGCCAAATAAAGAAACCAACTTCCCAGGAAGCGGAAAGGGCAGGAGATCACAGTTTTTGTTCTCAGAAATATGCTGTGACCTGCTTCAGAGCTGCATCTTGGCAGCCTGGGTGTATCTCTGTTCTCCTGTGTCTTGAATGCTGTTTTACCGAGGGGAAAAAAGCCTTTAGAGAATGCTGGGAAGACAAAACACAGTCTTACTATTTCTTATAACACCTATTTCCATGGAAATTAGAGACTGTAAGAGTTAATTTTTCCATGGACTTCATCTCCAATCGTGCAATGAGAAAACAGTTTTCATTTCACTTGACCCTCAACTTTTCAGGCATGGACCCGTTGCACGTATGAAGACACTGTTGGGTGGGCCTTCTTATTGCTCCTGGTCCTTTGGCCTCATGGGACATGTTTCTCAACATCAACTCCTTGCCAAAGCGGGTGGAGTTAATCACTCAACATACTCTGGTATGTCACAGTCTGCGTTCTCTTGGGCACAGGTAATGCACAACGGAATCAACCAACCAAAGATGGAGAAGCCCAACATTTCTCATCACGGAGGAAAATATACTTTACAAGTGGGCTGTCAGGCAGCCACCTCCATTTCCCTGCCTATCTCAAAGGATACATCCATCCCAGATGCAAGATGAGAAACCAGAAGGAGGTGCAGGCATGATATATAGACTAGATGTGACTTACAGCTCCTCTCTGCCTTTCAGATTCTCGCTGCTAGTGACTCAGGCCAAGTAATCTGGGTAACAATGATGTTACTTATAGCTACCATCTACTGAACACTTAAATGCCAGGCTCTGTGCTATAGCACTTTATGTGTCTTGTCTTCTCCCAATAAACCTGGAGTTCTATAAATGGCAAAGATCTTGTCTCTGTTGTTTTCCTTTTTCTTTTTGTTTTTCTTTTGGTTTGCCATTGTCCCCACCACATAGTAATGACTAACACTTACAGAGCACTAAGTAGGTGCCAGGCACCTTTCTAAGGGTGGTAAATACAGAAACTCATCAAATCCTCACAACAACCCTATGAGGTAGATACTCTTGTTATCCTCATTTTTTACAGATGCTCAGAGAACTTTAGTACCTTGTCTAAGTAAGTGGTGAAAAACAGAATTCAAACACAGATATTCTGCTTTTAACCTCTATGCTATTGCAGGATGTTTACTGTACCAATAAGTAATTTTTAAATGAATGAAGGCTCTAAGGTAAGCATTACAACAATCTTAAGGGGAAAATATGACTACCCTTATCTACAAAGTTGGCAGCTGAGACTCAGAGTGGTTAAGTAACTTGCCCAAGGTCACACAGCTATGAGTGCAGAATGAGGACTCAGCTTGGGTCTTTCTGACATGGAGGCCCATGGTCTTGGAACAACTGTAGTATTTTAAGCCATGTGACCAAGCAACTCCCTCTTCAGTGCTTCCATTCAGTGACTCCATTTCCCCCATCTTATCAATAAGAGTATCTATATTTGCAACCAACAGAAAAAGTTGTTTATAATAAAGCAGATACATCTCTTTATGGGTCTGCGTCTGTTTTTTGTTTCCCCCAATAAGTTGTATAACAAAAGAAAGGCTGATATTATAGGTGACAACTGAGAAGTGGGTCAGGCAGCTCTTTGATTTCAGGGGAGCCTGTCCATCAGAATTTGTCACTGATGAGGACCTTCTCTGTGTGGTTACTGCTGTAAGGAATGTCTCCACGTCAGGCTCTGTACATTGCTTACTCAGTATTGGAAAGACTTGATGTCAGGAAGACAGAACCAAATGGTGCTGATGACACACCTTGGCTAAGCAAGGACCTCATCCCTCTCTCTCATCCAGGCTCAGGTCTGGGAGGCAGGGAGGTCTTCCTGAGCCGTGGAAAACCTCTACCTTCGTCCAGCACTTGCTCCTAAATGACTGCTCTTTCATCTGATTATTTTTCTTCCATACACACCTGTCATCGAACTTTTCATTTTTTAAAAAGTTTTAAAAATTTATTACTCCTGAAGCGAGAACCTGAGAATGAGCCGGTGATTAACGGAATCATTTGACTGACCTTCAGGAGACCCAACCAGTGGGTGATTGATGAAATGGCTACAGGTTTAAGCAGAAGGTCAGCTTCAATAATATGGCTGTTACTTCCCATGGTCCTTACAAACCAGCTCAGTAGACGGCCTTCACTTCTCCTTAGCAACAATTTTAAGGCCAAGGCATTTGACTGACTCCACCACATTCCTCCCTCTTGTGAGGCTTGTTACGTAGTGACAAAGACGCAGTGTTGGTATCGCATCCAAAACACTCATGATCTAACATCAGATAAGATTGTTCTCAACCACTGAGGGTCCCTGTTAGTTGCTTTCCCACCATATCCAATTGACCCCCCACGGAGGCCCGGCAGGAGGTTACCTGGACAGCAGTCCTTGCTGCACCATCTAACGAGCCCTGCCGTCTATAACTGCTTCCCCTTCCTTAAAACGGGGGTCAAAAAACCCACCTGCCCATCTTCGGGTAATTAAAACATTAAAGTTTTCCTTCTAGCTGGTAGCATTTGAATTTGAAAGAGGGGACAAAAGAAGGGAAAAGACTTCATTAAAATCTTTTTCTGGCAACTTCTAAGGGTTAGATAAATCTTTAACCTCATCAACATTTAAGAACGCACTTCAGATTTTCTCTGCAAAGTAACCCAATAAGGAGGAAATTACAACAGCAGGAACCAAGAGACCACTGTATCACTTTGCCTGCAACATCTCAAGGAGTCCTCAAAGGTTTCTTAGGAAATCAGGCTAGGAACAGAGGCTCTGGTCCCATACTACTCAGGATGAAATCCTGGTTCTTCCACTGACTACCTGTGTGACCTCGGGCAAGGCACTTAACCTAACCCTGCCTCAGCCCTGTACACACAGAATGGGGATAATGATACCCAGCTCTTAAGACTGCTGTAAGGATTAAGTAAATCAATGCATATAAAGTATTAGACCAGGTCTGGGCATGTGGTACGTGCTCAGGTAAGCACTGTATATTATTACTATCATTAATCCAGTTTTATAGATGAGGAAACCAAGGCTTTGGGAGATTAATTAAATGACGTGCTCAAGGTCGTGACTACTGAGTGGAAGCATGGGGATTTGAACCAGGCAGTCTAACTCCAAAGCCCAAGTTCTCAATCACTCCCTTAGTTTCTTCATGGGGACAGTTTTTAGCTGTGAGTTTCTGGGCCCGTAGCCTTCCTTATCAGCCTTGTGATATCAATTAAAGATGGATATTTAAAGGGGAAAAGATCACAAGGGCAGCCCAAAGCCACGACCAGAATGGAGGGAGGTACTTCCCGGCGTCTTGGTCAGCAGCACAGGGCTGCCCGCAAAAGCTACAGACTTAGGGACAGCTCTGTAGCTCTGCTCTGTAGCTCTGCTCCATCTCCTCCAACCCTCTACAAAGAAGGAGTGAACCCTCCTGGTCTGTCCATGCCTTGAAGCAGG